>NW_005842279.1:844632-942398 GCF_000455745.1 Alligator sinensis
GTGGGAGAAACCTCCCTAAGGTTCGTTGTCTAGCTGTAATTTGATTGACAGACAACGCGGGTAAAGAAAGACAGCTGTTTATTTGCTCGAGCAAAGACCATAAAGCCAGCAAAAGGCAAAATGCCCCCCCCCTTAAGGGGGAGGTGGTCTTTTATACTTATTACAACAAGGCAAGACTTCATGGTTAACAAAAAAAAGCAATACTTGGGCGGAGCTTTTTAAATCTTTGTAACAGCATATTTTTATTAAGCTGAACTAGCACTTTTTAAAAAGCTAAAAGTTAAGTAACAGTAACATTATAATATGTTAGCAAAACCTTACACAGTAGTAGATACTTCTCAAGGACACAACCAGTGCACCCAGAACAATGGTTTCCCTGTCTTATCTTACTTCTTGCTGTAGCTGATTTTTCAGCACACAGACACAGAGATACTTGCTGCTTTTAACTCAGAAAATGCTTAATACAGTTAAAATGATTACTTGACACAAGCAAAGGCTTAGCTATCAATCTGCCTTGTGGTCAGCTGCATTGCTAGGCCACAGGTCATGCCTTGTATTCAGCTGTAAAGCTAATACTTCCTAATAATCTAAATTGTTGTAAACCTAACAGTATGTTTATCAGAAAACTATTCTATTTCAGGGTAATAACAAACCTGCGCACTACACAGGTTAGTTTAACCTGACTAGGCTGAACCAGTTTGTAACCGGACAAACATGCTCTCTGGACTGAGCCAATGTGGGCAGATGCCTGTAGTTGCTCAGGTGAGGCGCAAGGGGAGCTAGAGCTGGCCCTTGCCTGCAAGGAAGCTGTGCTGGGGGGCATGGCTAACCCAGGCTGAACTGGCCAGAGAGGGGTTTAATTTCCCTTCCCTGTGCCACCGGCAGGGACCCGAGCTGGGTCTGCCTGCACTCCCCCCTCGGTGCTGCAGCAGGGGGGCACCCTGGCCCCTGAGGCAGAGTGGGGGCAGGGAGCAGAGTTCGTTTCCCCTCTACCCCACTGGCAGCCGGGTGGCTCCCTGCCGAGAATAGGCCCCTGGCTGTCCCCTCCGCCGCCGCCAGAAGCCGCTGCTGCCCTGTGCTCGGACACAGCTCCCTGCCGGCGAGAGGGGCTTATTCAGCTGCTGTCTCGGAGCACAGGGCAGCAGCGGCTGGGCCTGGCAGATCCAGCTGAGCAGACCTGGCTGTGGTGCAAGCGGCCCCTCTGTGCTTGGAGCAGGCCCCCGGCCCCGCAGGAGGGGGCTTATTCAGTTGCTGGTCGCAGGGTCTGCCCAGCCAGGCTGCAGCTGAAGTTCGGCGGGAATAATGGAGTCTGAATAAACCCCTTCAGTGGCTTGCCTTGGCACAGAACAAGTGGCGGGGGCCATCCCTGCCCGGCAGCTGGAGTGGCGAGAGGCGAGTGACCCACGGGCAAGAGCCTGTCACGGCTTCCCGGCGGGGCCGCGCTGCAGGGTCAGCAGAGCGGCTGTGGAGTGTGGCGGTGCTGCAGGCGCTTGCAGGGCTCTGGACCCAGACCCTGGTGCTGCTGCACGCAGCCTGAGGCTGCAGCCCCTTGCTGGGAAGGGGCTTGTTCTCCCCCAAAGTGGTAGGAAGGGGGCATGGCCAGGCAGGGCCTCTGGGGAGGGAGCAGGGTTATTCTTCCTCCCTTGGGCCTCCGGCAGAGGGGACAGCCAGGAGCCTATTCTTGGCAGGGAGGCACCCGGCTGCCAGCATGGTAGAGGGGAAACTAACTCTGCTCCCTGCCCCTCTCTGCCTCAGGCCCCCCTGCTAGTGGGGAGTGCAGGCAGACCTCACTCAGGTCCCTGCCGGTGGCACAGGGAGGGGGAATTAAACCCCTCTGGCCAGACCCCTGCCCCTGTTGCTCCTGGGGCCAGCCTGGCTGGGCTGGAGCAGAGAGCCCAGCTCAAACAGCATGCCAGGATGCTGGGGGTCTCTGACTTAACTTATACCAGCAAGGGGTCTGGGACAGATATTGCATAAACCAGTTTGAGCCAAATCAGTTAAGGCTGATACTACATTCAACCAGGTTTATCTCAAACCAGTTTCAGGCATTTTCAAACTGGCTTATGTGCACTGAATGTCTGTTCTGTTACAGTTTAAACCAGTTTCTGATCACTTCAACGGGTGTATGTGTAATGTCTGTCCCTGGCCCAAGAGCTTGTTAGGAGCTAGGGCAGCAGGCAGGCGACATTGCTCCCAGCTGGCTCTGATTTACCTGGGTGGGCCTGGTTGCCAGTAGACTACCCCAACTGGTCCCAGTTGCCTCCATGGATGTGGTTGCTTGATTTCAGTGCTCAGGAGGCTGCTCAACAGGACTGATGCCTCTCTCTAGTTTTGGGCTTCCAACTCCTTAAATTTCCTGGTTTCTACATTTGATCCTTAGTCTTCCAGTTCTAGCTGGGACCCGTGCTTGCCTGACCATCCCTGTCTGTTCCTGGTCCCCTGGGTTGTGGCTCTTTAGGTTAAGCCCTGGCCATCTACATTCTGGCTGTACCCCTGACAAATTGCCACTTGGCGTTAAGGGTAGACACCAGCAGATGGCAACTTCAAAATCTCAAGGCTGCTGGAAGGTGTGGAGGGGCAGGACAAAGTTTTTTTGAGAAGGTGAGGGAAAGATGACCTTAGAAGAGGCAGAGTGGGGAGTATAGCCAGCAAGAGACCTGTTGTGGGGGATTCACTGGAGCACAAGCAGGAGGAGTAGTGTGCTAAGCTCTAAAGCACCTTAAATATTTGTATGGGCTTCTGTGAAAGCAGATGCAGCTAAGCAATGTTGCCTGCAATCCTCAGGGGAGGACGTGCATGTGTGGGAGAGAGAGAAGGATGAGTGCAGGCATTCATTTATTTGTAGAAACAATTACTCACTCCTTCTGAGCTCATTAGGATGCCAGGGAGTGCAAATGTGGAAGCCTTGGGTAAGCAAGCAACTTTTTCTGGGGCCTTGCTGGTCAGTGTGATGAACCAGATGTTTTGAGAGATGGTCAGGCAGCATTTTTATCTGTAATGTAAAGAACTCAGGCAGCAAGGAACATCATTAGATGGATGGATGTCTCATTGTTTTCTGCAAGCCCATTGTTTTTGATAAGGCAAAGCATATCTCAATTGCTGAGCCTGCAGAGGGAACCTGTACATTTTCCCTTCCTACCACTCACCTCTTTGGTTGCATTTCCTAGTACCTGCAAGCTGAACCCCTGTAGCTTTCTGCAGCTTTTGCTCACCCTACCACTGACAAAATAGCTCCTTTTAGTAACCATTTGACTGAGGCCATTGCCCTCAGTGTCATGATCCAGCAAAAACAGCCCTCCTTGCAATTCAGGGCTTCTGGAAACAAACTCAAAGCAGCTTTCAGCTCTGAAGGCTGGGGAAGATCTTCCCTTGGCAAGTCTCTTTCAGCAGTGCATACATTGGCTCTTCACTACCCGACATTTGCTTTTCCTGGAAGAGTGGATGCATGTGCCACCTCCACCCTATCTCATTGCATCCAGAGGCTGTAAGTATGGCAGGACCACCTGGATTTCCTCACACTGATGCTCAAGTCAGGTGGTGGGAACTTTGCACAGCCCAAGCAGCTGGAAGCAGGAGCATTAAGGGCTTGGTCTAGGTTAAGTAGCATGTCCCATCACCCTTCTGCTGATTGATTTGTTTGAATTCTGAGTTCTGGCAGTCAGCAGGTGGATTATGTCCACCTACTCCCAGCAAATGGAGTGATGTTGGCAGGTGTTCTCAGTGCTGCTAGATTCCTGAGCTTTCTTAGGAACAGGAAGCTGCCACGCAGTGGGGATGGGGATCTGGGTGTCCAGGTCTTCGTCAGGTTCTTGTGACTCCCACTAGTGGCTGTCCAGCACATCTTTGTGGAAGCACTTGCTGGCCTTAGTCCTCTTGCTCATCACTTCAGCCATGTCTGAGATGAAATGTGAGACTACACTGGTGTCTCATGCTAGAATCCTAGCCAACTCCTTGCACAGGTGGCTGTATGACTGCTGGAAATGTGTTTTGCCCCTAACCTGCTTGTAGGCCATCTCCAAAGCCATGGCTTTCTCGTACTTTCTATGTCCAGACAGCAAAACTTCCTTGTACCTTTCCTCCCCACAGAAAACCAGAAGGTTTAGGCCCTCAGCACAGCTCCAAGCAAAAGCACAACCACCAGGCATGGCACAGGGCTTGCTAGATATATATGACACAAGCTTGCTGGGGATGTTGCCTCCTGGAGTGAATGCATACAAGCAGAACCTGGTTGCATACCATACTATAAACAGGGGGAGGACATTTGGCTGTAGCAACCTCAGAGCCATAGAGGGCCAGATAGGTAAAAGACTGGCTGTGTGCAGCAGAATAGAGTAGAAGGCAGGGTAGATTTGGACCTTATAAAATCTAAGTAAATAGATCTCTATAATGCAAGCCTTTGTGAGCTGTAGTTCACTTTTTCAGATGCTGTGAAAAGATGTGCAGAAAGCTGTGTATGAGAAGGAGAGAGAAATTAGAATACAAAAGGCAAGAGAAGTGGGGAGAAAGAGAAAGAGGGGTGGAGGGATTGGGGGACAGTGCTGGAAGAGACAAGCAAACCAACATTAATGCAGAGTAATCAGGGAAGGTAGTAGGAAGAAAGTCAGAATGCAGAGCAAAGATGCAACTCCACTGGCTCAGCTACAGCAGCAACTTACTCCACCAGGTGAAATTGAAGTGGCTTAAGAGACATTTGCCAGTTACTGTGAAGTGAGTAGCCTGTGTTAATGGATACACATCTTTTTACATCAAAGCAACTGAATTCTGCACCAATATAAGCCACCACAGACAATCCCCGAGTCTGTTCTTTATATCCAGTTAAGAAATGAAGTCAAAAGAATCTAAACACATTTGTTAGGTTTGAATATTTCAGTCCATCTCCACTATTATCTGGGGATCAGATACACTGGAGAACTAGGCTGTGTGGAAGCAGCTTAAGTGAGCCGGTACTAAACACTTATTTATCCAATGACTGAGTGAGCAGCTATTTGTGAAGGCAGGGGCAAATTAAAGTGCATTCAAATTATTTTAGCTAGATTGCTCTGCCTAATCAAAGGTGAAAAAATGACAAATGTTCTCTGTGGTGGAACTGATAGGAATTGTGCTTGGTCATTCTTGTTTTTCCCTAGCAGCTGCACTTAAACCCAGAGGGAAAATCTCTAGTAAGTACAATAGGTGCAATTTTCACTTACCTGTAATTGCATACTTTACTTAAAATTCTGTTTTCGAGTAGCTTGTGCAGGGATAGAGGCTTAACTGGCTGAAATCAAGCACCATTTTAAAAGGAATGCTGCATTTTGCTAAAGATGGCAACAGACTGTGTGCTGGCTTGGTTTATTTAGCTTTAATTTATTTGGTTCTGGTTAGCTGAACACAAAGCTGCAATGAAAATTCTAAGCACAGACAGAGGAGAGCATGCATCACTGAGGTGTCAGCTCAGATTTTGTTACCTCAACGAAAACATCGTTTGCAGGCTGAATCCTTGTTGCACTAGAGGCAGATTAGATTCAGTTTGCAAGCAGTAATGAAGCTCTAAAACTGCTCCCCAGGGGCACTTATCCTGTATGTGAGAAGTGTGATTACCATTCATCCTTCATCTGACCAAAGCTTAAGCGTGGACTAAATTCATCGTGGCTAAGTACAAGTATCCCACTACAGCCCTAAGGAATCTGCAGTTTTACATCACTGCAAACCAATTCCACATAAAAGTCAGAGCCCTGCATAGAAGGTGCTGCTTGAGACATGAGCAACCCAACCTTGGATTACATTATATGATATACAAGCATTCTGGGGTGTGGCACTGCATTCCACACCTGCATATGAACTTGATAAAATGGCCACTCTGTTTTTGCCATAGATATTGTTTTCATCAGAACCAAGCCAGTGCTCAAACTGTTATGGCATGGATGACAGGCCCATTGGAGCTAGAGCAATTGTTTACAGGGAAAGGAGATGCCATCAATGTGTTTAAGGTAGTTTCAGCTTCCTCTTGTGTAACTTGGCAGCTAGAGACAGCTAGAGACAGTTCCACATGTCCAGCTGTCTGACCATGGACTACCAGCCCATGCTACAAGGGCATCTACTCTCCAGCCAGCCCTGAGAACTACTGTATTAACTGTGTTAATACACATCCCTTCAGAGGCTGGCATGAATGTTTTACCCTATTATATTTATCTTACCAGTGTACTTAGGAGTCCTAGTCACTGACCAGGAGCCCACTGCACAGACTCGGAATGAAGAGGGTGCCTGCCCTAAAGGGCACATGAGGATGACTGCAATGACCTTGGACTGGGTGAAGAGTAGCAAAGCAAAGATCAACTTCCCCCCACCTTCCCCACTCCCCATCCATTCCCTGCCCACCCCGACTCTTCATGGTCAAGACTTCTCCGTCGTCCTCCCAAAAACGAACATGTGGATTCTGCAGACTTTGCCACCAGTACATCTACTATAAAGGTAAGGGGATTGGGAGAATCTTTGAGTGGGAGATCATCAACCTGAAAGGGTAAGAAATACTGCTCCTGACATGGACAGCTCCTGCTGTTGTTTCACATTACCTAACCCTGCTGTCCTACTGTTCTTTATTAGTTCTCACCATGGTTCCTCTTTACATCATCTTCTTTTCTTCTCTTCCTATCACCATCTCCCTTCCTGCTTGCCTCCCCCTTTTACTGCACACATCATTTTAAACCACTTTAGGTACCCTCTGCACCCCATCCCAACTCCCAACCTTTCACTAACATCACTCTCTCCTTCAGTTCTTTCCCTGGCTCTAGGAAATCCTAAACCAACTCTGGGTTTCCTTTCACCTCCACCCTCTTCCCAACCTGTACCCCTCACTCCTCCAACTAAACAGGTATTTCCAATTGCACACTCTGGGGATAGATTATGTGCTTGAGAGATGGGGGAGCCAATGTGCTAACTTATACCCTACAGAATGCTTTGTACTCTTAGGGCACAAATAGAAACTTTCAAGCAACTTTGAAAAAGCAATTTATTAGGTGATGAGAAGTCTTAACTTTTTTTCCAATGAGGTTTTTAATAGTTTCCAACATACCTGGAAGGAAAAAAACTGGATCTGCTGATTACAGAATGTCTTTAGGTCTGGGACCAGGTAATTGCATGTATGGAATCAGTGCTGCTGTACATCAGCCATCTACATTCAGGACAGCTGATAGTGGAAAAATAAACTCTGTTGCTGAGTATTGGAGTTACAGCAGCAACACGAACTGTCACTAACATGCACCTGTTTAAATGAGCACTGCTGGAGTCTTTCCCCACAGGCTTCATCTGGGGTGCAAATGTAGGTAAATCTTTGCTTTGGGATGGACTTTCTCTGCCTCTGTGCAGCAGCAGCCCTGCACACAGGACACAGCACAGTCCAGGTTTTCAACATGCCATTCTCTTGACACTGGACCAGGCAGACCTTCCCCTTCTGTGTGCCACCCTTACTTCATTCCACTCCAGCTTGACATCTGGAACCTCCTCTATTGTCTCGGGATCCTTTCTGACTGTCCCCTGAGGGGAAGCCACAAGGATAGGCAATGGGCCTTGCTCCTCACGAAATTCCACCACATGGAGGCTCTTCTCATTTGCCAAGTCCTGGTGGGTTTTCTGTTTGAAGAAGGGAGAAGAAATAAAAAGGATCTGTGGTAAATGTTACCAGGAGAAAGGCTAGCTTACCCTGTTGTTTTGAGTATACTGGTCTATAAATGATATTTATTTGAGATTGACCTGAGAGACAAAGTAGAATGCAGTTTGCCTATGAGGGTTCAAGGTCTCAGTGTTGTAAGCAACACTATTTGCATTTATCTTCTAATAAAATATTTTAGCTACTGTGTATAAAAAGATTGATCAGCAGTAGGTTAGTGGATGGAACAGTTAAGTGAATTGGGCAAATGGTGTCTTTTTTGTTGGTAAATCCAAAGCAGCTTTATACTTCTGGGTGAACTGTTACCATTTCAGGCTTTCTGATTTGCTGGCACTGTAGTCATTCTTAGCAGCATTCCTTTCTGGAACAGATCCTACTATAAACTGTAGTGTCTTTTGTGAAAGTATGAACAAGCAGTGACTAAGTCAACATCCCAGAGGAAGCTGTTATGAAGATGGGGGCGCTGAATAGGAAAATATAAAGTTAAAGCAAACATCCAGTACAACATAGTTCCTCCAGATGGACAGGTAAATGGATGCTAGAAGCTTCTGATACGCATCATATAGTAAGCTTCCCAGTGACACATTACACTTGCCATTTAGTCTCAGTTTACTATAAATCTTGCTAGTTCACCAGTAATGAAGCAGCTGTGCTGCCCAATGCAAACACTTTGAGGTAATAACTATTTCTGTTAGGTTGACTTTCAACCTAACCTTGTTCTGTCAAAAATTGCTTCGTTAAAGTTCTCACTCCCTAGGACATGCATCTGATAAGAACGGAGAACCCACAGCTGCCTTTTCAGCACACTGAAAGAGCTAAATTTAATGACCATCTCTAGGAACAGTGAATCACCAAATGGGTCTCTTGCCTTTCCTCCATTTGTTCTGCCACATACTATCACTCCTGAAAGCTTGTTACAACTAAAAGACAAGCCATGATTTCGCTGTTGCTTAGAACTGCACTGTAAAAACACTGGCAACAGCAGAAGAGAAGAAGCATATTTTCATAAGCTCTATTTAAAATGTTAGTTGATTATTGATTGGGCCACAGGGTCAGAGACTACAGCCTTCTACTGACTGTTTCCCAGTCACCTTAGATAGATTATCACAGAATCATAATGGGAACATACGATTAAGGCATCATCTTTTTCAACTGTCACTGAAAAAACCCCCAGACTAACCCCACCAGTTCGGATCTCTTCTTAAGGTGCTTCCTTGTTGAATGCATTAACATTTCTGATAGCAGTGTCTGACTGGGCAGCTTTAGGTGATGATGATTCCAGAGCGGAAGTATGAAGGACGAGTTAATTCCAGCTCTGCTCTCTGAATTGTAGAATTAATTTATATATTGTTATTTCTGAACCAAAAACTTAAAACTGTGTTTGTCTATGAACTACTACCACATTGATAGTAGTCCACCTTTTGAACTAATGAACAATGGACTACAAGTGTGGATTGTAAAAAGTACCTGGTTTGCCAATCCCTTAAAGAGTGCTTTGGTGAGGTTAAGGATATGAGGGGATCCACACACTTTGGCATACATGTCTGTAATCCCGATGAGTTTGCAGATAGTGATAATAGCTCGGTGACAACGTAGACCATACCCTGAAAAAAACAGTTAGCAAGCAGACCAATGAGAATGTTAGTTAAAAACATGGAGACTTTAACACAACCTCTATCACCACCAGAGACTGGCCTGCTGCAACCTCAAAATGGCATGAAATTACGAGTACTGAAAGCCCTCAGAATCTTCCTTAATGATAAAATAGCACAAATACTGGCATATTACTTCTGACATTCTTCCCAGCCACACTGAAGTCACTTGATTTTTATATTCCTTACATTCTTCACAGCCACACTGAAGTCACTTGATTTTTATATTAAAGATAGGTTACTTAATACATTGCACAATTGCATAGAAAATGTCACCATCAATGGGCCTTTGTACACACAACAAAACTGGCCTTTAAAGCGGCTTAAATGCCCTATTTGTATCGCTTTAGTAGCATTGCTATTTCCACAATCAGCAGAGTATTCTACTTTGAATGACTTTGTTACATAGCAAGGTAAAACCCCTTCGAGGTATTGTAGTTTGCTACCTAACAAAGTTCAACAGTGCACGGGGGTGCTGGAAGCTGACATGCTTGGGGAAGCTCGGGCTTGGCAGGCTTCCAGCACCCCGTGCACCATCCCCACTGCCTTCTCCCACTGCTAGCACACCCAGCCACCCTCCTGCTGCCTTGCTGCTCCTGCAAATACCATCTGTGCACCAAGTTCACTTGGCGATAATACACGGAAGGCCATTCTTACAATCATAAGAAAATTAGGGTTGGAAGGAACCTCATAGGAGGTCATTTAGTCCAACCCCCGTCTCAAAGCAGGACTATCCCCAACTAGATCATCCCACCCACAGCTTTATCTAGCTGGATCTTAAAAACTTCCAAGGATGGAGCTTCCACCACCTCTCTGAGTAACCTGTTTCAGTGCTTCACCACCCTCCTAGTGAGAAAGTTTTTCCTAATATCCAATCTAACTAGGTTGGATATTTTCAAAGTTTCTATTTCCCTTGCTGCAACTTGAGACCACTGCTCCTTGTTCTCTCATCTGCCACCACTGAGAACAGTCTAGCTCCAACCTCTTTGGAACCAGCCTTCAGGTAGTTGAAGACTGCTATTAAGTTGCCTCTCAGTCTGCTCTTCTGTAGACTAAATAAGCCCAGTTCCCTCAGCGTATCTTCAGAAGTCATGTGCCCCAGCCCTCTAACTATTTCCATTATTCTCTGTGGCACTCTCCACAAATTTGTCTACATCCTTTCTGTAGTGTGGGGCCCAAAACTGGGCACAGTACTCTAGATTTGGTCTCACCAGTGCAGAATAGAGGGGAAGATTCACTTCCCTCAATCTGCTGGCAACACAGCTACTAATGCAGCCCAGTATGCTGTTAGCCTTCGTTGCAATAAGGGCACACTTGGCATTTGATTGTTGCTCCTCAGTTCCCTCCCCATTGAGGCCCACCAGAGCCCAAGCTTGTCCATTTTCTGTAAGACTTTTTTATTTTAGCAAGCATTTAGCAGGAGGAGTTAAGCTTTGACTGTTTTTTGGGGGGAACTGTTTTATTATTTTATCCATTTTTATGACTTTATTGTTCCAAGCCACCCTGCACTTTTTGGGGGGAGACTAGCATAGAAATCAAACACATAGACAAACACAAAAATAAAACAAAGGAGCTGCATAAAGACAGAATTTGAACCAACGCTGGACTTAGGAGTTCTCTGAGGATTTCTTCATTAGGATGACAAATCAGTTTGTCTTAAGAAACATCTGCTATACCTTCATTGTGAAATATGCCTGAAAGGTGCTTTCTTTGTTACTTATTAACTGTCAAAGTTTAAAGTTTATATTCTGCAAGCACTGAAAATACTACAAAATAAAGGCAGACTGGATAATTCATAGCACTGTGCGCTGTTTGTCTTTCCTAAAAAGTAAGTCAAAGTCTTCCAAACAGTTAAAAAAAAAAAAAAAAAAAAAAAAAATCACCAAAGCAACAGAAAGCATCACTTCTAGTTAGTGATGAAAAAAAGCTGACCTGCAGGCCCCATATCACAGGCAAGAAGATGGAAATTAGTCTCCTAATACAAGGCTAACCTCAGTAACTGATAGGTGGAAAGGGAGTCTTAGTGTTTACTCTGCTGAGCAGAGATCCTGGAGGCTGTCTGTAAAGCTGGCAGCAGGTTACAAAGGGTGGCATACCAGCTGAGTAAGAAATTATATGCGAGAGAGAAACAAATGTTCAGGGCTAAGACCACAAAGAGAGAGACATCAGAACATGGGAAAAGTATGCAGGATGAAGTGCAAGAGGACCAATCACGCCCTACTAGACTGCTCCCAAGAACCGTACCAGATACTGACTAGCCCCAGCACTAAACCCTGACAAGAGAGAGACGATATAGTGGATGATGGATTAGGAAAAGA
This sequence comes from Alligator sinensis, assembly GCF_000455745.1. NCBI lineage: Eukaryota > Metazoa > Chordata > Crocodylia > Alligatoridae > Alligator > Alligator sinensis. The sequence continues at coordinate 856,248 of NW_005842279.1, forward strand.
AGACACCAAGGAGCTCTGGGACCAGCAACATTCTCCTGATGAAAATTTAACTCCCACCACAAAAAACGGTTTCTGCTTCCATGCTCTTGGATACCACCCGTCATATCTGAATGCATCCAAGATGTGCAAACCTCCACTCTGTCTCCTGTCTTCTAGCAACTAGAGTCGAAGTACTATCTGTCTTATTTTCCTTCTCCAAATCCAGACTGCTACTAGCATGAAGCAGGATGCTGCTGCTCTACTCTCTTCTTGGCCTTTCCCTTGCCCTGTCATTCTCTGCCTCCACCACTTCAGTGCTGCTGTCTGCAACGCTATTCAGCTGCAGCAGCATACGACTGACAGGGCTCTCCAGTGCTGCTTTAGGAGTCTGAGTATAAGGGAAACTGTACTGGCTCTTGCTGGGCAAAGCTATGAGTGGCACATGAGCCCTGGGAGCAGTCTGGGGTCCCAGGATGGTAATATTTTGGCATTTATGTTCAGCTCACGCTAAAAAGAATTTCTTCTCAAGTCCCAGAGAAGAAACCATTACTTCTTAAATTAATGGCTAAATTTGATAGTAATCAGTTCAATTTTTATAGGAGTCAGTGAAGAAATCTCCCTGCATATCCCTGGTGAACAGATGAGTGAGTGAATTATTCCCTGCCGAGTGAACAGCGTTTTGCCCCAGTACGTATTAGAAAGGGCAGAGAAAATATACTAGCAACAGAGGAAAAACAGTCATAATAAAAAGACTGCATGACAGTTACAGAAAGAAGTAAAGACATGCATATTAACTTTCCTTGGCCTATACCTCATATCCCAGATTCTTTGCAAATGTCAAACTTAACAACAATATTGGGCATAAGACACACTTCACTGACAAGGAAGACACATGGAGAATCCAGCAAATTTAACTTGCCCCCTATATTTGGCCACCAGATGTCACATGCTACAGAATGCTGAAAAGAAGGACCTTGAATGGATAGTGGCATTGTCTGGTACAGTGTATGAAAACTGGAAGCGTACAAAGCAATGCCGAGAGGAACAGAGCACAGGAAACCATTGTAGAAAGTGATATAGCAGGAACCATCAGAAGAAAGCATTTTGACATTTCAGTGCTACAGTACTGAAAAATTGGAAGTGAAGCAGATAAAGACTTTGGGGGCTAAGGCTCTTTTTGTAGAAAAGAAATGATTTTACAGAGCTCAGAATTAAGTTGTTTACAATTTAGGGTTATAGAGAAGATTAACTGCCTAAAAGTTATACAAAGGCTAAAAACCGGGCTAAAACACAAGAGATATGCACTGGGGGTAGAAAGGATTTTAAGTTTAAGGAGAATTTACCTTATGCAAAACATCACAGAGCAGGATACAAAAAAGAAAATCAATAAAAAAAAAAGTTCTAAGTAAATGGGTGCTGAGGGGGATGGATGTAAAGAAACAACAAGGTGGGTGCTTAGGGGATAAGTATAAACATGCTGCAAACCTATTTCCATCCCAGAGCAGCACATTGATTGTAATGCATAATTAGAGTGCATCAGCATGAATTGGAAATGTTTTACTAAGACTTGCTATATTTTACTGAAGTTAGTTTTTTTCTTGTTTGGGGTTTTCCTGGTATTAATTTTGCTTTCTAGTTCCCCAAGGAAAACTTGTTTCATGTGACCTAGGTCTATAAATCTTTAAAGGCTGGTGTGATAGATCTAATGAATTTTATTTAAAACCTGCAAAGACAGCTGTTGTAGATTACTCCTCTCTGTGGGCCAGAATTGTTGCTGAATAAATGGAGTAAAAAAATCTATTACAGTACTGCATGCTTTGCTGCTCTAATACTTCCCTTTTTCTTCTGTCCTATAATTGAACCCCCCCCCACCAAAACCTATAACATCTAAAACCATTTGTTCTGCCATTTAAGAAAATATTGATTTTTACATTCTGAGGCAGAATCAAGTTCTAGACAAAGTCACATATGAATGATCTTTGAAAGGTTATTTGTTAGGGTTTTATTCGTTAGGGGCCCAAAACATTCCATTTCTGGTGCTTTGCTTCGCGGCTTTCCTCTTTCTTCAGTCAACGTAGCTTTCTGTAGATTTTTAACAGATGAAATCAGGCAACAGGCTACTGCTCAGAATTTGTTCCTACCATAAGCTTTACAAAAGCACACCATTTGCAAAGCAAAAGCACTCTGGAGATCTGCTCACTTACTATCAACATCACAATATTGTTGCTGAATTGAACAGACTTCCTTTAAAAGCTTAATTTTTCAAGAAGCTTAAATATTACCAAACATATCCACACTCCCAAAATGGAGACAGAAAATACCTATTCAGGGCTCCATCTAAGATGCAAATTTGGTTACAATATAAACTTGAGTGAGTGCTGTCTTGAGCAAAGATTACATTTGCATTCCTTTTTAAATATGGATTTTTTGTTATCTTCTACTGGTTTAGGAGAATTAGTTGATGCAACATTTTGCAGCCACGAAGATAGCTAAGCGAAGGGAAGTAAATTCTCTCATCTTGAAATTCTAAACACACTCAAAACAATAATGGGCTTATATTTTATAAGTTGTATACTAAAACCTCAGAGCTGTTTGTTCTTTGTGAGAGAGTTCTTTACTCTGAGAGAAGCTGTAATAGTGTATGTTATGAGTTTATGAAGCACCTCACCAGGTTTAACACAACAAAGGAAAGACTTCAGCACAAGTAGCTGGAGTGCCATCATCAAGCAGAGAGAATCTTATGTGCCACAAAGGAAGTGGAGTCTGCCTTGCCCTATTTTATTCTCTGACAGAAGGTCTGAAGTGCCTGCATCTCCTCTGTTATTATTATAGTGGTCGGTTAAAGCTAATAATCCAAGCTACAATTAAACCTTCCTCTGCAATGCAGACGTACCCTCAGCTCCTGCAGTTCCACGAGTGGGTGGAGGAAGAATAAGAATCATAGAACTTTAAATATAAGTCTAACTCTGCCAGATGCTATTAGTCAATACTATGGCTGGAAGGCCAGTACAGAGCTGATCTGCAGAGTTACAATATTCTATTTAGCTTTACTTATACATTTGATCTTCAATATTTTAAGTGTTAATTTACAATGATATTTCTGAATGATCCCAAATGGTACTTGGGCAGAACACAGTAATTACTAACATGGATCTTTCATGCAAATTTGTAAGTGCTTCAAGAAATGTGCAGCTTGGTGCAATCAGTTATTAAACTAGCAAGGTAACTGACAGATCAGAATCAATCACAGAATCAGAGAAAAAGTAGGGCTGGATGGGACCTCCAGAGGTCATCTATTTCAACCTCCCGCCAGAGGCAGGATCACCCCTATCCAAACCATCTCCTACAAATCCATTGTCTAACCCATTAATGAAACTACAGTTAACCTGGACATAGCCAAAAGGCACAGCACCCTAACCTGCAACAGCTAAAGTAGGGGGACAGTGGCAGCCAGTGCCTGCTGCTGTGAGGGTTAAAATAGGCTTGAAAGATGCAAGGAAGAGGGCCACACCCCCAATACAAAGGAAGGCAGCCCCTGCCCCCACAGTCTGTACAGATCTGAACATGGGGTAAAATCTCTTCCTGACTCTAAATACGTCAAGTGGTCTGATCCTGAGCAGAGGCACAAAATCTTTTAGCCAGGAACCTCCAGATTGAGTCCCAGCAGGAGCATTGGCACCCCAGGCAAAATCCTCAACCTTGGCTGCAGACAACACCCAGCACTTCTGAGAAAGGCAATCCCACCCCACCCCTAACATACAGCAACAGGAGGAGAAAACAGTTCCTTTCCAGCCCCATGGGGCAGCTAGCAAAACCCAGAAGCACTAGAAGTACCCTTAGTAGAGCACAGCACCGGCACAGCTACTCCTAGATCATCCCTGGCCAATGCTTGTCCAATCTCTTCTTGAATACCTCCAGCAATGGAGCGTTTACAACAGGCTTGTCCAACATATGGCCCGTGGGCCGCCATGTGGCCCACAAAGTAATTTTCTGTGGCACATGGTGCTGCGACGGGAAACGAAAGTAAACATGGTTTATTTTCGTTCCCACCCCTTGTCCCTCCCCCAGCCCCTCAGCAGCTTTCTAATGGCTGCTGAAGGGCTGGGGAAAGGACAAGGTTCCCACACGCACCGCATCAGCTTGATGTTGCTGACGCGGTGCGTGTGGGAAGAGGAGTGCAGACCCGGCCCGTCTCCTCCTGTCCCCAGCACCATGTGGGGAAGCCACCGCTTCCCGGCCTGAACGACTCGCCACTCCCCCCCCCGCAGGTGAGAGGCAGCCCGGCTTGGCCGCCCGGCCCCGGGTTGCTGGCAGAGGCAGAGCAGCATGGGCAGGTGCCTCTTCCCACTGGGCTGTCGGCATTTGCCGCGCCGCGTGGGGCGACCCCGAGCTTGGGTGGAGCCTGTGCTTGCTGTGCCCTGAGGTGCCGCCTGGCCCTGGCCCCGGCTCCCTCCAGCCTGGCGCGGCACAGCGATGAGGACCTGCAGAGGTGGCGCGGTGACTGGGCTTGCCCTCATCATCTGCTTCTGCTGTCTCCTGCCCGGCCAGGGTGCTGCAGGTAGGGCTGGGCCGGGCTGGGCCGGGAAGACGGCGCCTCCCCTGGGGCCGGGCCGGTGACTGTGGGCTCCCAGCACCTGTGTGTGTGTCAGGGGTCCTTGCCTTTCACATGGGAGACTCTTTGCCGTTTTTGGTTGCAAAAGGGAAAATGCGGGCAGAGCAGTTATAGTGTCTTGCTGCATTTGAGAAAGGCAAGTGTAAGTCCTGCTTTCTATTTGTGCTAGAAGCTGCCTCCTTTTTGCCCTCAGCTGTATTTGGGAACTGAGTAATTGATTCTGGGTAGTCCAAGGTGATCCAACATAATACCACATGGCTCCCTGTGTGCTTTTCAGAAAGAAGCAAGTGTGCCCTAACTTTGCTGTCCCTCTGTGCTAGTCGGGAAACTTGTGTCTCCTGCATGACCACACAAGTGCTTGGTATTATTATTTTTTTTTTATATTGTTTTTATTTTGGATTTTAAACCACATTTCCAGACCCATTTCATTGTCACTTCCTGCAACTTCATTGGTGTCAAAGGTCACGTGACATCACTTCCTGATGTGATACCACTTCCTGTGAGGTCTTTGAATATGGCTCCCTGGCCCACTGGGGGGTAAGAAGTTCGTGATCCGGCCCCACATTCAAAAAGGTTGGACACCCCTGCTCTCCAATTTTCCTAGGCAGTCTGTTCCACTGCCTCACTGGTCTAACAGGGAAGTAGTTTTTCCTACTATCCAAACTAAACCTACATTGCTTCAACTTCAAGGCACTGGTCTGTTATCCTGGTCTGTTATCCTGGTCTCTGTACTAAGACAGAAAAAGTGTTCTTGCTCTCTCCTTTATAGCTACCATGACCATACGCCTGGTTTGGCTGGGATGCTCCAGGATTCTGTAGCCTGATCCTAGCTGATTGGTTAAAAGTCCCAGGCCAGAGTCTGGTGGGGAGGCATGGTGCACTGGGCAGGAACTGCTGCTCCTGTGTGGGAGCAAGGATGTGTCACATGTGGATGGGGTAGTGCCTGCTGCTGTCTGCCTGCTTTACTCCTGCACAGGTGCAGTGGTGCCTGCCCAGCCACCTGCCTGGTGCAGCATGCCACTCCACCTCCCTGCTGGACTCCAGAATCCTGGAGTGTCCCGGCCAAACTGGGACATATGGGCACCCTATATATAGCAGGCTTTCAAATAGTTGAAGAGTGCCATCTTGTCCCCTCTTCAGTGACTTTTTTGCAAGCTGAACATGGCTAATTCCTTCAATCTCGCCTTGTACAATTCTCCTCTGGATCTTCTCTAACTTCTCCATGTCCTTTTTAAAATGTGGACCCCAAAGCTGCACCCAGTACTCCAGATGAGGCCTAACCAATGCCAAGTAGAGAGGCACTATCACCTCTTCTATCTTGCACCTAACACTTTTATTGATGCAGCTCAAAAATGTGTTCGCCTTTTATGCAGCTACATCACACTGTAGACTCTTACTGAGTTTGTGATCCACCAAGACTTCTTGATCTTTCTCCACGGTGCTGCCATTCAACCATGTGGAGATCTTTCTCTACAGTGCTGCTAAAACACCCATTTTGTATTTGTGGGGTTTTTTTTTTTATTATTCTTCCCAAATGTGTTGCACTTATCAGCATTGAACTTCATCCTGTTAGCTCCAGCCCAGCTTTTCAGCCTGTCAAGATCCTTCTGAACTGCGCTTCTGATTTTCAGTGAGTTCACAATACTTCCCAGTTTCGTGTCATCTGCAAACTTGCTCAAAGAGCTCTCAATTCTAGCATCCAGATCATAGAATCATAGAAAATGAGGGTTGGAAGGGACCTCAGGAGGTCATCTAGTCCAACCCCTGCTCAAAGCAGGACCATGCCCAACTAGATCATCCCAGCCAAAGCTTTGTCTAGCCAGGTCTTAAAAACCTTCAAGGATGGAGCTTTCCACCACCTCTCTGGGTAACCTGTTCTAAGAAAATTCTTCCTAGTATCTAACCTAAACTTCCCTTGCTACAACTTGAGACCATTGCTCCTTGTTCTGTCATCTGCCACCACTGAGAACAGCCTAGCTCCATTCTCTTTCAAACCTCCCTTCAGGTAGTTGAAGGTTGCTATTAAATCCCCTCTGTTTCCTCTCTAGACTAAATAAGCTCCCTCAGCCTCTTCTCATAAGTCATGTCCCCCAGTAGATCAATAGCTTGTTAATAAACATGTTGAACAACACCGGGCACAGAACAGACCCCTGTGGGACTCTACTCAAAACATCCTACCATTCTGACATGGAGGCATTTCCAATTACCTTTTGCTTGAGGCTACTGAATCAGTTGTCTATCCATGGTTTTGTCTAGCCCACATGTATCCAGTTGCCTTGCTGAATTCCAGATACACTATCTCCACTGCATTTGCTTTGTCTGCACATGTAGTCAAAGAAGCATATCAGGTTTGTTCGGCATGATTTGTTTTTAGTAAATCTATGCTGGCTGCTTTCAGCCTTTCCCCATTTCAGATGTTTGTAAACAGACTCCCTTTGGATATGCTCCAGTAACTTCCAAGTATTGAGGCAAGGGTAACAGGTCTATAATTTTCCAGGTCTCTTGTTCTGCCTTTTTCAAAATAGAAGAACTACATTGGTTCTTTTCCAATCCTCTGGTACCTTGCCTATCTCCCAGCGCTTTCTAAATATTATTGCCAAGTGCTCCAAAATCTCCTCTGCCAGTTATTTCAGTATCTTGGGATGAAGCTCATCAGGTCCTGTTGACTTGTATTCACTCGGATTCATCAAAAGCTCTCTATTTCTTTTGTTGTCTCATCCTGCAGCTTGTCCCCTTCCTTAGCCAGAGAATCCTTATTTGGTGTTTCGTTGCAGCTTAACTTTTTTGTGAAAACAGAGGCAAAGTTGCTGCAAGTAGCTCTGCTTTCTTTGCCTCTTCTGTTCAGAGTTCATCTTGGCTGTTTAACAATGGACCCACAGTGTTCTCGGTCCTGCTTTTCTGGCCAGCTTATAGAACCTCTTCTTGCTGTCCTTATGCTCCCCTCACCAAGTGCAGCTCATTTTTTTTTTGCCTTCCTGATTTTGTTCCTCCGGTTTCTTGCTATTTCTTGGTACACTTCTTGAGTGATCTGCCCATCTTTCCATTGCCTCTATGCTTTCCTTTAGCCTTGGAAGAATCCTAGAAGCTCCCTGTGCAACCACACTGATCTCTTACCTTTCTCCTAGTGCTTCCATTGTGTTGGAACAGTTTCATGTCAGTTTCTTGTTGGATTTCCAATACTGTGCATTTTGGAAGTTTGTAGTCTTCCTTTGCACTTCCAGGGAAGAGGCAGTGGAGGGGGGAAGGAGGCTACGTTTCACCTGAGCCTCCTCTGCGGAGCTTGCAGTCCTCCTCTTCTAGAATGTGGAGCCCAGAACTGCACCCAGTGCTCCTGATGAGGCCTAATCAGTGCAGAGTAGAGAGGTATCATCACCTCCTCTGTCATGCACCTAATACTTCTATTGAAGCATCCCAAAAATCACATTCATCTTTTGTGTGGCTGCATAACAGTGCAGACTTGTATAGAGTCTGATCTACCAAGACTCCCAAATCCTTTTCCACAGAGCTGTCATACAGCCAGGTGTCACCCATTTTGTATTCATTTATTCCTCTCAAGGTGTAGCACCTTGCATTTGTCCACAGTGAACATCAGTCTGTTAGCTCTAGCCCAACTTTCCAATTTGTTGAGATCCTTCTGAATTGCATTTGCATCCTTCAGTGTGTTCACAATCCTTCCTAGTCTTGTATCGTCTGCCAACTTGCTGAAGAAACTTTCTATACCTGTGCTTCCAAACCTTCAATCTTTTCCTCCAAGACAGACACCAGCTTACACTTAGTACAGATGATATGGTCTTGACCTTCTGGGTAGAACATGAACATGGCACATCCCACACAAGTTACAGTTGCTGATCTGGTTTCCACTTATGCCTCCTTTGCTCCCTAGAGCAGTGCTTCTCAACCTTCTTTGTACCAGGACGCATTTGTAAACATTGACTTGCCAGTCCCAACCCAGTGCCCCTCTTCCTGACCCACTGCTCCCCAGTCCCCCCCCGTGTGTGGGGCAGGGGGGCACAAACAGACCCTTGCAGGCTGGAATTCTGCCAGCCTTCAAGGGAAAAGGCACAGTTCCCCATGTTTTTCTTTTTTAAAGGAGAATCCATTTCTAAAGTTTGTTTGTGACCCTTTGACTCACTTCTGTGTCACAGCCAGGGATCCGGGTTTTCTGTTTCCCACAGAAAAATGCAGAAAACCACAGATTTCCTGTTTTTAGCAGAGAAAACATGGATTTTCTCTTTTAGTAGAGAAACCCATGGATTTTCCCCTTTTGCAAAGAACTCTGCAGTCTGGCTAAGTTCCAGCTTGCAACAGCTGTTTGCAAAAAGGGAGGTAAAGCCCCAGCCCTGCCCGGAGGGGCAGGGGGAGGGGGGAGGCAGAGGGGGACGAGCGGAGCCTGCAACTTTTAGTTAGTCATAAGGCCTAGGTCAGACTCGCTTTCCTCCTGAAGCCTGTGAACTGGTAAGTGGGGCTTGCAGGGGGCTGGGGTGGAAGCTGGCTGGGGGCTGAGGGAGCGAGGAGGTGTTGGGGAAATGCATGGAGTGCCTAGCCGGCACCTCCAAGCACGGCTTGCCTTAAAGGCTGCTAGAGCCGCTTAGGTTTCATGTGCTCCAGGCTGGGCACTCCAGCCAGGAGCAGGGAGATGTGGAACCAGCCGGGCACTCAGTATTTTTCACTTTAAGGGGGCAAAGGGGGCTGCCAGTGGGCTTGAGCTCCCTCCCGTGGGGCCACTGTAGCCCCGCAGGCAGGACCCGGCATGGCTGGGAATAGCAGGGCTGTACCAGGATCTCCTTGCCCCCACACTGTGCCTCCTGTGCCTACCACTGCTGAGTGGCAGGGCCCCGTGCTGCTTCCCTCAGTGCAGCCCCACATGCAGCAGGTGCATCGCTGGGGCAGCATGGAGCGAGCAGCCACTAGGTGATCACCAGGCAGCTCCTCTGTCCCTAGCCATGCCGGGTCGCAGGGCGGCAGGGATCTGCCACCCTGCTCCCCTCCCCACGACCCGGTGCAGCCGGAGACAAGAGGAGCCACGCGGGGATCTCCTAGCAGTTGCTTGCTTCACGCTGCCCCAGTGATGCACCTCCTGCACTGAAGGAAGCGGCACAGGGCTCCGTGACTCAGAGCAGCTACAGGCACAGGTGTGGTAGGGGGGACAAGTAGATTCTGGCGTGGCCCCGCTGTTCCCAGTCATGGCAGGTCTTGCCCGCGGGGCTACAGTGGCCCTGTGGGAGGGAAGCAGGGAGGGAGCTCAAGCCCACAGCCTGCCCCCACACAGATCTGGGGGCACGGGTCTCCCTTGCTCTCCAGGAGTGTGCACACCTGCCGGGAACCAGCCCTGCCCCTGCCCGAGTCAGCAGCAGCAGCGGAGCCAGCTCCGTGCTCCTGCTGCAGCTGCCTCCTGTTGGGGACAGGGAGCTTTGGACTTGGGTCCCTGGTCCCATAGCCCTGACAGCTGGGGGCCCCTTCTGGCAGGGCAAGGGGCATAAGCAGGGCTGAGGGGCTGTTGTGGAGGAGAAGTGAGAGACACCAGTAGGGCCAGGGTGGGCTGTGGGGGGCCTTTAATTTGAATCACGGACTTTGGGGTTTTTATCAGAGAATATGCACTTTTTTATCACGGAAAACCAGGATCCCTGGTCACAACCCATGGGTTGAGAAATGTTCTAGAGGACAGCTGGCTATAAAAAACAAAACTGTTGCTTGGCACAGGGGGAAAGCGGCCCCTCCCCTTCACCACCACCAGGCAGTTCTTGGTGCAGCCGCCTGGAGCCCGTGCCATGCTGGGCTGCACTGTGTGTCTGTAACGGCCGCCTCTGGGCTGTCCTGCAGTTGCTCTGCACTATCACCACTGCCACGTTGGACAGCCCAGAGGTGGCAGTGACTGCAGCAGAGACACAGGGCAGCCTCGCACGGGCTTTGGGGACCTATGCCAGGAAACGCCGACAGTGGTTAGGGGAAGGGGCCACTTTTACCCGTCGCTGAGCAGCAGTTTCTCTCCTGCTCTGCCACTGCTGAGCCAAGGCAGGCGAGCCCAGAGCAGATGGGGCTGGGGTTGTGCATGCTGGTCCCTGCCACTACTACGGGGCTGGGACAAGCAGCGGCAGTAGCTGGAAGGAGCTGCCTGCCCCATGGGTTGCCTAGAAAGGCAGTGCAGCTATGTAGCTACCCCAGCCCTGCTGCGTGCCAAGGGGGTGGCAGGACATGTCACGACCCAGCGGTGCCTTGGTGAGGCGGGACCAAGGGACCTGTTGCGGGTTGGACAAATCCCCTCTGTGGGCCGGATCCAGCCAGTGGGCTGTATATTGCCCATCCCTGCACTAAGGGAAGACCTGGGGAATTACAGACCAACACACCTCATTTTGTTACTTTGATAGATACTAAAACAAATTTAACAATCAATTGGTAGGCACCTTGAGAATATTAGGTTGACTAAAACAAAACAAACATCCAACAAATTTGTGATGAACAAGTTATGTCAATTCAATCTAATTTCTTTCTTTGACTTAACTATCTTACTAAAATAGGTGGAAGCAATAGATGCAAATGCGATGTCAGTAAGGCTTCCAACACTGTCCAGCACTGTCATAATCAAAAACCAGGGAGACGTGGACTGGATGAAATCACAAAGTGAGAATAACTGTTATTAGTGGCACACAGTCAACTAGCACAGTATTCCGAGAGGGGCTCCTTTGATGGTCTGTCCCCACCTGGTTCTATTCAGTATTTTCAGTAATGATTGTGATGACAGAAGAAATAGTACACATACAGAACTATTTTCAGTGTATTCTGATTTAATTTCTAAGTACCTTCTATTTAAAAAAAGGAAATAATAATGCAGTAATGGAGACAGAGACCAAGCTCATGGATCTAGGAGTGGTTGCAAGCACTTTGAAGGACAGGACCTGAATGTAAAATTATCTCAACAAACCAGAGGAGTGATCAGAAAGCAACCCAATGAAATTCAATAAAGGTAAGTGTAAAGCACTACCCTGACAAGGGAGAAGTCAAATGCACAAATCCAAAATGGGGAATAACTGGCTAGGCTGCAATACAGCAACAAATGATGCGAGGTTTAGAGTGGACTGCAGACTAGATGCAATGCCAGTGGCAATGTGCACCCCCTGACCAACACGCTCGCTGTTTATGCGATGGGTGGGGGGGCAGGCAGGAGCGCCGGTGTCCACACTGCAAGTGCCGGCCAGGAGTGGGAGTGCCGTGGTGCTCTCAGAAATGCCCACACCCACTTCTGAAAGCGGCTGCAGTGATTGGCCACCTCATGATCAGCTGAGGGAGGACACCCCCCTCCCCCACTAGTTGCTGACTGCTTGATGGGGGGGTGGGGGGGCCATGTGCCTGCCCTGACTAAGGCAGCACCAGTCGCCCATGTGTGATGCTGTTGAAAAGAACAAAAATGTAAGCATTATTCTAGGCACAAAATAAAAATGTGTGTGTAACTTATCCTGCTCTAAGCATGGTCAGTCATGGGTTATCAGATAACATAGAACCATAGAAAATTAGGGTTGGAAGGAACATCTCAGGACATAATGTTTAATACTTAAAAGGAACAGAGGGCAGGGCATTAACAGAACAATAAGCTACTGGAAGATAATTTCTGGAAAAAGCATGAGATGATGAAAAGGCCAGACTTCATTTCCCCTCCTACCAACAAGATTACAAGACAATAATAATCTGAGGAATGAATGCCACTTCTAAGGTGCCCTAGGCAGCTCTTACTTCTGGATAGAGTTTGTAAATGCAGTACTGTTGACCAGACTGGAAGGAAGATATTGAAAAAATGTATTTTTCCATTTCCCATGGGGAGAACCTAATAGTTCCTAATGAGAGCTTTACTTTGGCATTTTACATTAGTAGCAGTATTCTTTTATAAGAATGTAAGTGTTGAGTTCAGTAAGAATACTTCTGGTATTCAGGTATCTGTGCTTTACAATACTGCAAACTTATTTGAGATTTATTTAAGCTACCTGAAAACATTAGGAGGCAAACTGTACTTAGTTATAACCATACAACCTATTAAATTCAGCATGGCTAAACAAGAGGGCAATCTGACTTTACTTATCTGTTGGTTTATGAAGAGTGTCCTAAACATGTTAGGATTTTATTTATTTTATAACTATTAAAAACTTACTCTGAAAATGAAATTGTTTTTAACTTAGAAAAAACAGCATGCTGAAAATTCACACTCATATTGGATGCTAGTAAAACCATATTATCTTAATAATTTTATATATTAGCAATCACCTCATACTAGCAACATGGCAGCACAAGACAGAGACATGATATAGCAACAGTAAATCAAAAGTACATGTCAATGCACCAGACTACTAAAGGTATTGTTAAGACTGTAGAAATTGATAAAATAATTAAACAGTTGAATACAATGAACACTTAAATCTGCAAAAGTATAGCAGGTCTCTGATTCATTGAGAACCAATCATTAAGCAACTTCCCATATGTGTGAAATATAACAATTCTCTTAAAATGCACTAGCATTTAGTTTAATTAGTGACTAATGAAATTGAAATTACATACAAAGAACTATGTCACTGTATTTGTGCTCCTCTTGTATACTCTAATTATATCACCAATTAAGACACTACACAATAAACTATAACTGCACCAGCTGAACAGTGACTTCAGCATTGCTTTCCTAAATCTGGCACCTCCCCAGTAGCTAAATCCATTTTTTGCTTTCCATAATAATCTGGAGGATATTAACCAATCTGCACCTTACAGAAGGTGACTGACAATGTGGCTCAAGCTCCAATGGCAGGGGAGATGTATATAAGCTATGGTAACACAGCAAGATATAATAGGTCATCCACTTGGATGATTTTTGTAATGAAACAGCCTGACTTTTGGAACAGACAGCTACCACCAGGAACAAACATGGACATAGATGTAATGGCTTGGTTCGGTAGATATAATGAAGTGGGGCTCTGGGAAAGGCCATCAAGTACAACCTTTTTTCTTCTAATGTAGAGGGGAGCTTTCAGAAAGATAAGCAATTCCACTGATTTACTTGGTCAGAACTCTGAGATGACCCAGGATGAACATGGGTTGAGGTTTCAAAAAGCACTGAGGTCTCAAGCAAGAGCAGGTTCTTTCAGTAGTGGACAACTTATGGATGTTGATCAGCAGGCAAGAGAAGACCACAAATAACTCTATAGGCAAACAGAAGGCTGTTGTGTAACCTTTAAACAGGTGCGTCTACCCTGTGAGACTGCAGTACACTATTGCAATATCCAAGTTTATTTTAAATCACCTGACTTCAGTTATATGAATCATCCTAGCTGCAGCAGCCCAGAGCTCAAGCACATTCCCTGCCAAAAGCCATGATACTTGGTACTTAACCAGCTGACATCCAGGCAGTCAGAAGCAAAGACTCTAGGTCTGGATAGAATATGTGACTATGATACTATGCAGTCAGGTCTAGGAACTCGACAAGAGGCTCTTCTGTCACTCAAACATGCACTGGTTGGTAGGGAGTGATGAGAATGATCATGACTAATCTCATTTGAGTTAAGCTATCATTGGAGGATCAGGGGAACTGGAAGAAAGATCTGCAAGAGAAAATACATGTTCTTACTATCACTCCAGAAAGCAGGCATCTGGTATGAACCTTAGGTCATACGTCCTTTGAAACAAAAAACTCTCCCAACAAAGGCCTATCAGCTCTATGCTGGACCTTTTTATTTGGACAATCTGCCTATTTAGAAAGCCTGCCAGCCTGTTGGTGAACCATAGGAGATGAAGAGACACTGGAATAATTATGAGTAGTTGGTATCACTTCCAGAGCATGGTATGACAGAGTTGAAAGCAGGCATTTCCTTGCTTGTCTGCCAGTGCAGCTGGGGCCAGTCTCCAAGGCAAAACCCCAGCCTTCCACCATCACATGGAGACAGGCCATGTGGGCAGGGGCTGCTGGGAAATGGGCCGGCCTCTGCCCACCCCTGCTCTACAACAATCCCCTCCCCTGCTGAAACCAGGAAAACAAAGAGGTATGTGGGGATTTCTGCTCTCCAGCATGCTCCATTTTCTCAGGTGTACCACTATCACCATACCCAATCATGAAGATTTAGAAAAAACAAATAACCTGGGAGCAACTGTTACTAGTGCTTAAACTATATGGTTATGGTATGTATATGTGCGAGTAAAATGGTGTATATTGCTTGAATTAGTTCTAATGGTCTGTTCATTTTTAAATCAACTCCTGGTAGAAAATATGCCAAAATTCTAGCCACTATGAGTACAACTCTTTCAAGCTAAATAGTTTGGAGGAGATGCTGAAGAATGTGGGGATAATAAAGATGTAACAGAATGATCACAGTGATATTTGGGGAGACAGTGACTGGAGGCGCAAGGGAGGAAGAGGCAGAAATAGCCAAGGAATAAATAGCAACAAATGGGACCACAGACAGTACTAATTAAACTGTGCAATAAGGACTTAGCAAAGACTGGTATTTTTAATGTAACGGACTGCCTACTGCTAGCAAAACATCATGGACTAATATCAGACTGTATTATTATGAAGAAATTGCACCAAAAGTGGTTCATGTTAGTATACAGGTTTTACCTTTATCCAAGGAATATTAATTATCTGGAGAATACTACTTGGAAGCCTTTTAGTTACCTTTGTGTTTTTTTTTCATCTGGATGGTTGTTTTTTTAAAAGTTGTCGTAATGTCATGATAAACTGAAAAAAAAAAAAAGTGTTACAGTAAAATTCTCCATAGGAATGATTCAGTTCAGCCTGTATAAGGAATACATTCCTTGTCCCTAGTCCTAAAATGAAACTAGTTTTATCTTCTTTTGAAATTTGAAAGAGAAAGGCACGCAGGTACATTTAAAAAAATTATTAAGATAACTCTGCAAATAGTCCTGAACTATTACACAGACAGTATCAAACAACTTTTGGCAAATAAAGAGAATTAATAAGTAGATAATGATCCCACTTGGTTTGAACAAAGCTAACGTCGTACAAACTTACCTCCTTATTGAGGTTTGGTAATTTAAATGACAAAGTCTTTATGCTTAGATTTCCTTCCAAATTTAGGATTTTCCTACAGAACATCCACTGCCCCAGCACCTAGTGAACTCTACTTCAGAAAGATAACAGAACTATCCCCTGTATTTCTTGTTTGGAACTAGCTGTGTACATCTGAATTAACTACAGAGTAATGCAGCAACTCAAGTTATGATGGCTCAACAGAAGAGCCCTGTACTACTCTACAGGGCACTAAAAACTGATTTTTTGCAAGGTCCGAGACTGACCATGGAATACGTTCAAAAGGCGGCTTCCATAGTTTTAGTTTATTGAGAAAAAATGAACGTCATAAAAATTATGGCTGCATAGCAAATGAGGAAATGCAAACATGAAAGTTGTATGTGCAATCAGTAGTGGTCCATTGCTCATATCCATTAGGACAGTCTACATAAACACGTCAGATTGCATAAACTTTTATTTATATACTATATTTTCATTGTCAAAGTACTCCAATATGTTTTATTATAAATCTCTGTGTCTTGTAGAAGATACATATTTCAATGATTTTTTTAGCTCATGTACTATGTACATTCTTCAACTGACAGAACTGAAAGAACAAACAGTTACTGCAAGAATAGGTTAAGATGACAATATACAACATTTTCACTATAATGAATACTTCTTTATATATGATCTGTAGGATTTACTTTATAAGAATGGGTCACTCTGTACGTTGCTTATGCTAACGTAAAGACACGAGTATTGTATATTCTAATGTAAAGGCGCACAGACTGTCTGGCACAGACTTAGTATAACAGCACTAGAAGATACTACACTAGTATCTAAGGGTACCTATACTCAAGCAGCAAGGCTACTCTGACGCACTGTAATTACAGCACATCAGAACAGACTCAATGAATCAAGTCTGCTGGAGCACGGTAATTACCATGTGCTCCAGCAGCCTCCAGCATCTCTGTGCTTAAAAATGGTGATGGGGGCACTGTATCTCAAGCTCTTCAAATAAGCTTTAAAGCACCCCCACCACCATTTTTAAGCGTGGGAATGCTGATACACAAGATGCGTTGGATGTTTTAATTAGAGCAGCTGTGGGATGTTAGTGTACAGGCTGGTGACATCCACGGTTGCAAGTATGGTCTTCTTAGGGAGGTGGTTGATGTTTTGGATATAGTACAGTTTAAATATTTCTGGGTTAAATGTGTTTATGTGAGGATCTGCCTAAGTGCTCTGCTAAGGGGTAAATGGGATATTAAACAAACAATGAACCAACTTGTCTATGTTGACACTAAAGCCCCAATGGATTCAAACTCCACCATCTTGAAAGACTGCTTTTTCTGACACCAGGCAAAGAATTCAGAGCAAGAGAGGACAGGCCGGAAAAGGAGACTGCCAGGGTGGAAACAGATGTCACCTCTGGTTGCCTTTCTGTCACTATAAAAATTTTTATGGTGGCCCAAAGTGAAATAAAAAATTTGGTCACACTCCAAATGCCCACATTTGTGGCTGTGATGAAAGGTAGTAATAATTTGTGTTGCTTTATTGCAGCAGACATCTATTTGCTTATGGTTGGAGAGTGCAGGCAGCCCTGAGCTGCCCTCACTTGCCAGGTGCCTGTTCTGGGGGCTTGCAGGGCCCCAATTCTGCACACACTGGGAATTCCTGGGCAGAATCAGATCCCTCAAGTCCTTGAAGCCCCTGCCCAGCTTTCCCCACTTACCCAGATGTGTCCCTGAGATCTCCAAGGACACGTTCGGGTAAATGAGGCAGGTCAGGTTTCATCCACTTACCCAGATGTGACCCCAAGATCTCTGGGGACACATCTGGGGAAGCAGGGAATGCCAGGCAGGTGCTTTCAGGGGCTGAGAAGCCTAATCCTGCCCAGGAGTTCCCAGGGTGCTCCTCAAGCCCTGGGAGAACACGATGCCCATTATCCTGCAGCATCAATGGACAGGACAATAGGCAACGTGTGTTTCACCCAATGAGGTGGATTGGTTGTGCTAGAACACATCATGGCACAGATGATCTGGTACATTTGATGATGTCTGTTTCTAGTCTTAGAGACAAAGGAAAGACAAAGGCAGGACAAGAGGAGACAGATTCTTGAGAAGGAACAGCAGAGGTTGTTTACCTGTCTGGGATTCTGCTGGGGAGTTAGCCTAGGCATTGTGGCTTGCTGTATTGCTGTTGACTAATAAATTCTGTTTTTGTTTTAGAAGCACTCCCTGCTTTACTGCATGTAACTTCAGGTGCACTCCATCCCCTTGAAGGGGGATAAGCCAGAAGATAGTTCCCGAGGGGAGAGGGGCTTACATAACTAGGCAGGCCAGGTCTCAGAATCCAAGGAGCCATGGGGCTCAGCTTCTCTAACAGCTATGTCTGGGCTGGCTTCAAGGGGTACTCCAAGGCTGGAGTCCCACACTAAGGCTCCTCTAGGAATCTGAGAAAGAAGCATGGATGTCCCAGTGGTGAAATAAGATCTAATCCTCATCTTCTATGTATTTCTATGGGAGGGAGAGACAGTGAAAGGAAATAGCTCTTTTAGTGTTTAGGGAACAGTGCCCTGTATTATGAAACTGCAACATGACTTATCTTCATTAGTCTTTTTGTAATTGTTTATTCAAGACTGAATAAAAATAAAGGGTAAAGAACATATTCTTTTAAGATAGAGACTTCTTTTGCATAGCAATCAGTAAGGAACTGCTTTGTACTATAAATGTCTAGCCAGAATAGGCTGGGGCTAAGATTTAAGATATATTGTCCATTTCTTCAGCAAACTAAGTGGAATTATAATGTAATGGATTCACATAATAAACATTTTAGTTAACTTTGTTGATTTTGTCTAGCTGGATATAAGCTGGTGTTTCCAATACCAATTTAAAACTTTTAAAGAGGAAGTCCAGAAAATACGTAATACTTACTTGTATGGTCCTGGTATCGTTCTATATAGTGTAAATAGTGAATTGCCTGGTTCTTTGCCTAGAAAAGAAATTAGCAAAATATTTTGTCTTAAATGTTAAGCTTATTTTTACTGAAGTACCTGAAATCCACCTTTTTTCATCCAAAAACAAAACCCAGCAATAACGCTTTCTAATACTAGTCCATCTAGAAGACGTACTGAATCCAAAATTTCAAATCAACAAAAAAATTTACAAATAAACATCATAAATATTTTGCTTATCCAGGTAAAAGTGGTATCAAGTTTTATTTTCATCATCATCACTTAGCTAACAACCGAGTTGGGCATTGCGACATCTGGGCTAGATTTATCAAAACAGCAAGTGTCATTCTGAACTTAGAGGAGACGTTGGATAGCTGTAAATCAAAAAACCCTGAAACCTATGCAGGATGGAGTATCTGATCATTAGAAGAGCTGAACTATGACGCAGAACTACACACACACACTTCCTTAAAGAAACAAAAAGGTGGTTTTAGCAATAAATATGGCACCCTCCTGCTATCCCTTCCTCTCACCAGAAACCTTTGGCCAAACCCTTACAAAAAAAAGCAATGAGAAGAAAGTTTTATTTCCCCCTTTCAAAGATACAGTTTTGAAATGAAATCACTAGAAAAAATGGATACAAAAATTACAAGAGCTATCCTTGTTTATGAATGTTTTCAAAATACATGTTATAGGAAATAAAGTTCATATGAAACAGGTAATTTTAGGACAGCTGCCTTAAAATTCTCTCAGCAACTGTATTTTGCATGCAGACAAAACTGTACTAACACCATGTTCCAGAGATTAATTTTTTAAAACATTTCTCTATCTGATAACCTACACTACATATGATACAGGCAGTCTTTGGATTTACAACATAATTGGTTCCTGAAAACTGTGTCTTAAGTTGAAACGTTGTAACTGAACGAATTTTCCTCATAAGAAAATGTTATAAATGGGGGATCGGTTTATGAAACAAGGCCCGATACCCTATTTTCACCAAAAACACACCAGAATTTTCTACTCGATCAAT
Organism: Alligator sinensis; assembly: GCF_000455745.1. Taxonomy (NCBI): domain Eukaryota; kingdom Metazoa; phylum Chordata; order Crocodylia; family Alligatoridae; genus Alligator; species Alligator sinensis. The sequence goes on from NW_005842279.1 coordinate 875,824, forward strand.
CATTAGATGAGTAATATAGCTACATGAATGTATTTATATTGTAAATAGCAATCATGTTGATTTGGAAGGACGTCTTTGAGGTGACTTTGCTGGACTTTTTGAAAGGCTCTTGGTTGGACTTTTTGAAGAGTTCTTGGCTGCAGTCTTCTCAGGAGTCTTGGCTGCAGGTTCTTCTGGAGTCTTGTCTGCTTTCTTAAATAAAGCGTCCAAGGAAATGTAGACAGATGTTTTCCAGGGAGATGAGCGACACAGCGAACTTGTTCGCTGGCGTGGCGTCACATCAGATCAAGCATTGTAAAGTTGAAACTGACATCATAAAGTTGAAACAGGGTGTCAATTTATAAACGTTGTAAGTGCAAAACATTGCAACTTGAAATGTTGTAAGTCAAGGACTGCCTGTATTTACTTTTTTTAAAGTACATACCTTTCTTAAAGCTACCATTCTGTCTTTTGCTTTCCCCAATGCAAAACCTGTAAGACAAGCAGATGTTTTATTAAAAAGAAATATTCTGTTCAAATATGTAACACAACAGAAGTTCAGTGTACATCAGGGGTCAGCAACCCCCAGCATGCGTGCCGAGCAGGGCACGCAAGGCCATTTTGCTCGGCACACCACTGCCAGCCCGGGCTCTAGGCAGGTGCTGCCAGACACAGAAACCAGGCTGGTCCCAGCAGGCGGCTGGGAGGCTGCAAGCCCTGCTGCAAGCAGACTGGGCCCTGTGGACCAGCTGCAGCTGGGAGGCTGCAAACAGCTGCTCCGGGCTCTGGCATGTCAGCACTCCGGCACCTTCCAAGGTAGACATTGTGGTTTTTTCGGCACCCTGGCCAAAAAACGTTGCCTATCCCTGGTGTACATAAACTTCTTTCAAAACAGCTGAAACCAGTTTAAGATAAACCTCAATGGATGTAATAACTGATTTAACTGAAATTGGTTTATTGAACTTCTGTATCAGATCCCCTCCAGATTCAAGTTAACTCACAGTCCCACAGCATCCCACAACGCTTTGCACCCCCTCTGCAAACTCCTTCCCTCCCCACCAGGGTAGGTGGGCTAGCTTGGCCCTAGCTGTCTGCTCCAGCCAAGCAGGGAGGTGTGCTCTAGTGCCCCCTGACTTCTGGCCTGGGCCACTGTAGGCATGTGGCTGCATTTTCAGAATCAAAGTGAGCATCTGTTCACTTCCTTACCAGTTCAATCTATGCAGCTTAGACTAACCTGCAAAGATTGGATCAATTCAGCCTCAGGGCTTTTGACTGACTGTACTTAGCCTGGAAGACATGATACATTAAACTCCACCTTTCTTGCTTGGTAAAGTAGAGCTATGATCAACTGGAGTCTCTTCTGACCATGACCATTAGTGTTTCCTTTGAAGAAAGACTCCTCCCCTCCTACTTATGCAGATTTATCAAACTTCTAAAAGTTAATCTCTCTCATGCAGAAAATTAAGTGAACCATGCATGACCTACTGGCTATTCTTGTGCTGGGAAATCTGCAAATGCAACTGTCCTGTCAATATTGTAAACCCTTTACCGTCTGGTGTTTCTCTACTTTTCCCAATTTACTTTTGGCATCATTCAAAACTTTTTAAAAGTTAGTCTCACTGTTTCTCTAATAGGCTGTATTTGTTTTCCATGTGGAAGAGACCTCTTCATGGAAGAAAATGTTAACAGTGAAATTTTGCATAACTGAAGTCACTGAGTTTTAACACAGACTTCAAAGAGGCTAGGGTTTCATCTGAAGTATTTTATGTTACAATTACATTCCAGCAGATACACTATTTGAAGGAATGCTGCCATATACCTGACTGTTTTAGTGAGTCAATCCATTAAGTAACAGAGAATACTGAAAGAACTGTGGGCATGAAGGTAGCTTACAATGTGTTTCATAGACTCAACCTAAAATAAATTCAAAATCTTTTTTTTTAAATCAGGATAACTCGAACTCGCTGAGAAGATTATTAGTAAGCTATGCATTACATTTCAACCCAATTGGGACAGATCATGTTGAGGTAGAAGGTGAGAACATCCCCTCCCCAAGCACACACAGTTCAGAAAGTTATTTCTAGCTGAGTAATAAGTAACAAAAGCATAAATGCCCATTCCTACATCTATGGCATACAGTAACAAAACGTGCATAATTTTCAAAATAAGAAAGAGCAGCTCACATTAGGTTGCCACCTTTCCTCATTTGTTTAATTGTCTTAATGACCAACCCAAAACTAAATTATTTGCCTTGTTGGCTTTTAATCATAAATAACATGCTATACAGAAGAAAAAACGGTATGTAAAGAAATTTGTAAAATAAAGTAACCTGTTTTGTATGTATGCCAGTAATACTGACCCTGTTGCACAGGAATTAAATAAAAGTTACTGTTATAACTGGATATTATATTTCAGTCTTTGCTACTTTGCTTTACATACAAGAACATGGATGATGGATGTCCCTGATGAGGTTTTATTTCCTGAATTATCAATTACAACAGAAATTCTCTTCCCCTTTCTATATTATTTTCTGTGTCTTAGTCTCCAGTAAAAAAAAAAAGAAAAACACACACAAAAAAACCCCAGCCCCAGTTTATTAATTAAAAAAAAAGGCAGATCAACAGTATGGCTCTATATTATTTGTCATGCTTCCCTCTTCCAAGCAACCACACACCTTTTATCAACTGCTCTTACCTGCAGCCCCATTTCCATTTCCAACAGCCACAAGGGCACTCACAGATCTTTTCCGCCCTTCTCTTCCTGTCATACAAGCTACGCTTTTCAGCTGGAAGGGAAAAAGAAAGGCATTTTAGCATGACACAGTCTAAATGCCTTTTATTACAAATCATTAATGTCTTTTGCAATTTGACTTTTTTTTAAAAGACTGAGACATATGCTGCCTTTTTTGAATGAATACTTATTACTTGAAACAGAATACTGACTTTAAGGTATGTGTATTTAAAGACAACTGAAAAATTGTCAACACTATACATTTGCACTGCAGCACACTTTCATTATACCAAAGAGAACCTTTTCTCTTTGGCTTCTTCTGTACTGTTTAGTAACGTAATGCACACACATTCTGTAATACAATCAGCTTTGTATACAAACTCAATCACCACATTGTAGAACTACCATGGAAGAAAAAAAGAAATAAAATTAAAGAAAACAAAGATGTTAACATCTAGTTTCCCGACTTCAGATTTTGACTTTTTAGAAGCTCTCATTTAATTGCTCAGGGCAGGTTATTATTTTGCATCATTTGCAAAAGAATGGGAACTAAATCTGCTTTCAGGGAGCAGAAAACACTGATTTTTTATCTCCAGTCATTAAGACAGTGACTGCTAAAACCACATCTGAAGGCAAGTACAGAAAAAGGAAAAAAAAAAAAAAAAGAAGGAAATTAGAAGGTAATTTAATTTCCAGGAAAAAAAATATTAAAAGAAAAACTATATAGCTCCGTCAAAGAGAAAAGTGAGACAACCAGTTACTGGTCACAAAAGTACTTGGGGAAAGATGGCTTTGTTGTTACATTGCTGCAATGGAAATTGAGAGTTCTGGTTTCAGATCCTGACTGCCACTAACATTGTTTATGACCTTGAGCAAGTCATTTAATTATGCTGTTCCCAAGTTTCCCTCATTTAAAATGGGGTATTAGACAAAGACTAGGAGAGATGGAATGTCTTGTAATATGAAGGTTTATATTCAAAAGACCTACCATTATTCCCTAATTTTATAAATATTGGCACCTCATCATTACCACTGAATAAATTAATTTTCCTTCCAGTTAATTTCCCCCAATGGGCCTTTTTGTAAAGGACAAAAAACTGTACTAATGCACAGCTTAAAGGAACCATACCTATCCTTCCAGAAAGTACTATACTAACAGTGATATTAAGCATGCACAATTAATACATGCATACATAATTTTAGTAATTATACTAGCTCTTCAAGAAGTCAGTCTAGTACCAATTTATACTGCAGGTAGGATTTTCAGAAAGCAATTTATGTTAGCCTGACTCTTCCCACTCAAGTTCACAGTAACACTCCCTCCAGTTTAACGGTAATAGGCTAACAAATACTTCTGAAAGTCACACCCTTAGTTTATAATATTTATGTTATTAAATTCAAGACACAAATAGTTTCATAGTTATTAGGGGTTGGAAGAAACCACATTCCAGAGACAGATCTTCATAAATGTTAAGCCTTCCTCACAGCCTATATTAGTCTTCTTCCCTCTAACTTCCATCTGGCAGTCAGGCAGCTAACTAGCTAACTTGAGATACTGATGTCATGCAGGAAGCCTGATATTAGAAAGAAACCCTGGAACAATAAAAGGGGAATGAAACCGAATGAAAGCTGTTTTTTTAAGCAGCATCTAAAAATTATTACTTTTGCTCTGTGTGCATTTCTTCAATGTTCTCAATGCACACACATATTGAAATTAGGGTGCATATTTAAAAAAAAAAACCCAACCCTGGGATTTATGGATTACACTGAATATTAGTCTCTCTCAGCCAGGAGGGGGCAATGATGACACATGAGATTGACTACTCAAGAAGAAATATTATGAAAACTGCATTTGTCAGCTGTCTCTGAGCAGCTCTGATAGAAAATGTGTTCAGTCACCCATCACGATCACAGCTATCACATCTCTCTTCAAACTCTGCAAAGGCCATTCAAGCTAAGACTGTTAGAACATCAGTGTCCTTAGATTCCTCCCCCAACCCTTGGTGCCTTATTAAATCAAAGAACAATTTTTTTTTCAGCCTGTTCATCAGTATTTTCCTCCCTGCTTTGGGATTAAAGTATACAGCTGAGAACATATCATTAGAATGCAACAGAATTAATTAATAGGTAATTAACAGCTTGTTGCTTTTAAAAACAGCACAGTTAAAAAGTTGATTAAAATGAGAATCTAAGAAGTGCCATCCTTGGTCAAACCAATGATCAATTTAGCCTAGTGTCCCATCTCTGACAGTGGCAGAAGTAGATGTTATAGAGTTGTGTTTCTCAACCTCTTTTGGACCAGGACCCAGTTGTAAACATGGATGGCCAGTCTCAACCCAGTGCCCCTCACTCCCATCTTGCTGCCCCCGGCCCCAGCCCCCCAGTGTGTGGGGTAGGGCGAGGGTGTGTGGGGCTCCAAGCAGCCCCTTGCAGGCTGGAACTCTGCCTGCCTGCAAGGAGAAAAGCTGCGGTTTCCCGCATTTTTCTCCTTTAAAGGAGAATCCATTTTTAAAGTTTGTTGATCCATTTTTACAGGTTGTTCACGACCCTTTCATAAATTCCTGAGACCCACTTCTGGGCCACAACCCACCACCTATGCCTTTAGTGCTCAGAGGCACATCCCTTCCCCTCCCCTTCTCTCATCTGTTGCTCTCATTTTTCCTGCTGTCCTGGGGGTAGGAGAAGCTGCCAACTTCCTTCCACCCACCCCAACCAGGCTGCACAGGTGCTGGGCTCAACTGGTGATGAACACAGTGGCAACAGTGTGGTAGGAGTCATTTCCTCCTCCCTGCCCAGGTCCCTGGAGCAGGCATGGGGAGAGGGAACCCCCCAGCCCATCCTCCTGCTGCTGTCCAATCCCTGTCCACAGCTGATCCCATGCCCTGTGCAGTCTGGCCAAGGCAGGAACAAGCACCTCTCATGCTTCCCCCACCCCCTGGGACAGCAGGGAAAGCAGCAGCAGCAGGTCTGGGAAAGGCAGAGGGGGGAAGAAAGGGAGGGGGACTTGCCTCTGAGCATGAAGGGGAAGGCAGGGGGGATTTTCGCCTGCATTAGGGGCTTGAAAAGAATTTCTGGAGGCTCCCAGAGCACTGCACCTGTGGTGGGAGGGGGTAAAGGGCAATGAGGCTGGGAGCACACGGATGCAGCCACCCCTGCAGTGGATGCTGTTGTCCTCACATCCAGCTTTGGAAAATCCTGGCTCTACCCTGATCTAAAAGTGATCCATCTCCTACTCAATGCCCTCCATGACATCCACCATTATTGGTTTAGAGATTCCAGAGGGAACATCTCCTTTAATCATTCTGTTCAATAGCTATTAATAGATATCTCATCCATTAATTTATTCAATCCCGTTTTGAACTTGGCTATGCTAACTGCCTCCAACACCTGTGGCAACGAACTTCACAAGTTAAGTGCACGTGGCATAAAAAAGTAATTTCTCTGGTTTCTCATTTTAAACCTGTGACCTTTTAATTTCAGTGTGTGACCCTTGAAGTCCTTTCTAACCCTATAATTCTATGACCCCTGTGCATATTACATTGTTAGAAGGGCAAGAGCTTAGCATTCTACTGTTCTGGGACTTGGTGAACAACAGTTCTCTGTTCCCTTGTCTCTATCCTTCATGGTCTTCCAGACCTTTATCATATCCCCCGCTTGGCCTTTTTTTTCCCCAAACTGAAGAGTACTAGCCTTTTTAGTCTCTCTTGAAGTCAAGATCACCCCTAGTTATTATATTTAAATTTAATTCATATTTATGCAGTTTTTTAAATGTGTAAACAGGCACAAGTTCAACCTTAATCACAGCCTACCTTGATTTGACTGTTCCCATTCTATCCATGATCCAGTGCTAAAAATTTAGATTCAGTTTTCTTTTGAGAATTGGAAGAAAACAGATCATCTCTTTGAAACACAAAACAAAAGCGTATCTAACATCTCTCAAAAGAGGAAAGAAAAGCAAGAGTTTTAAAATGCTGTAATGGGAGTGCAAATAGGGAGGTTGTAGCCTAAAGAAGAAGTGCCAATGTTTATTATGTCATTCATACAAGATAAACACTCATACTGTGCTTTGTTGTATTATACATTTTTTTAAAAATCCCCACACAATGCTAAGCTCTTGCCCTTCTAACAATGTAATATGCACAGGGGTCATAGAATTATAGGGTTAGAAAGGACTTCAAGGGTCACCTAGTCCAACCCCCTGGAGGTTCAGGTCCTATTTCTGTATTACAGGGGCTGTCACTGGGGGGTACACGTACCCTTGTGGGGTACCTGAGAAGGCCCTAGGCAGTACATACGGGTGGGTGGGAACGGAGTACCGCCATGCACCATCCTATGCTGCCACACAGGTGCCACCCACTCAGCTAGACACGAGGGACAGGGGAAGCTCGTCTGACCACTCCACGTTTGGCCGCACACCACCCTCTCCACTCCACATCCAGTCGCCGGGAGTACACTGCTCCATGTCCAGCTGTCAGGGGGTACACTGATCCAAAAAGGTTGAAAACACCTACTGTTAGTATTCTAGACATATGCCTATTGAACCTCACCCCTGGGCAAGGCAGTGGAAGATACATTGAGATTCTAAGCCAAAATGACTATGCTTGGGAATCCATAATTTCTGGACTATCAGTCACAACATCACTCTTAGATTATCCTTGGCTTTTCCTTTCATACAGTTTAAGAATCCATAAGATGGTATTCTCAAGACATAGCATGAGCTGATTCTTGTGTCACATATCCAATACTACAACATGAGATGTACAACCATGCATTTTTTGGAATACCGACTCCTGAAGTAAAAGAATGAGGCAGCATCCTTCCCTCTTCTCTGCCCCTGTCCTCTGCACTTCATTACTCATGGGGCAGTGCTTCTGCTCCTTTTTAGACAACATATCTGAGAGGGGTGCTGACAGAGGAAGCAAAATGACTCCAGTGTGATAGATACTGGAATAGTAGCATTTCCATATGGGTGGATTTAACAGGGCTTGTAGGACATGTGTAAAAACACTATTGCCTGTCAAATGCATGACATCTGAAGATACATTTCTGATATGTAGTACTATTATGAACAGCATGAAATCTACTGCAAAAGAATCATCATAAATTTATCATCAATTCTCCATAAACTGTCCTTTTCTGGGCAAATATTAATATGCCACTGCTTCTATTAGATGACAAAAATTATAGCTGAGGAATACCCAAATTTGCCTTCCCTTCTCTATAGAAAGCATCAACAACAGAACAGGAATTCACCCAAAGATTTGTAACTACAGCAACAATACATCTCCCCAAAGGCAAATTTTGGTAATGAAGTTGTGTTAGAAATTATATTGAAATGAATGCAAGCTAGGCAGAGGGTGCGGCATGTTGTAGGGACAGGACATGTGGTAAGTCTGTCTCGTTGTTCCCCCTGAACTGGTGACATGATGACGAGCTGCAAAAATGAGATGCTTAAAATGGTACATAAACTCCTATACCTTTTGGTAAGGCAACTTTATTTTAGGACATAGCCTCAGGTTATGTCATTGTTCAAGAAAACAGCTAGTCCATTAATGTGGATGAATACTGTACAAGCCATCAAGTCTCCTACAACCCTGGTCAACTGGTGTGCTACATAAAATATTTGCCTCCACGGGTGTTTTTTGATTCAGTAGCAGGAGATATTAGAATTGACTATATCTTGCTTCAGGACAACTTTTGGAATACATCAAGTGTGTCAAACTCACCCCATACTCCAGGGCAGATCTATACCGCAAGGATTATGGGTTGTGGCAGGAACAGCAGGGTCATCAGTGGCTGCAGCAAGACTGGCAGCACAGCCCTTACTCACTTTTGTGCTGCCAACAGCCATGTCCACCAAGGCCTAGAGACCCCAGATTCTGCAGCAAGCTACTTCCAGTTACACCCCTCCTCCCCACACCTTCCAGTAGCTTGCTGTTGCTTGTCCAGTAGTCTGTCCAGCAGACTAGGTGGAGCAGCTCTGCAGGATGGATATTTCCCGCAGGCTATGTTTGACAATGGCTGAGGTAATTTCAGAGTCAATTCCTTCAGTATTCCAGAGTGCATCCCATCTGGTCCTGTTGACTTGAAAGCATCTAGCTTCTCTAAGTAATCCCTAACCTGTTCTTCCACTACCCTAGGCTGTTTACTTTCTTCCCTATCTTTGCATAAAATAAAAGATATTACAAAAAAAGCCTTGCCTCGTGAGATTTCTCGGACCATCATAACTACAACAACACTGCAACCCCACTCACTCATATATATATATGGGCTTGCTGCCCTCACTCTGCATGCCAACCTGATCCAGTGTGCATGGCCGATGGGGTTTGGAAATTTGGCAGTAGGAAAGCAGTGGCAACATTAGAAATCTGTGCAACATTAGAAGAGTGAAAAACTACTGGAAGTTGGGTCATTATGGCAGACTAATTTCCCTCGAACTGGAGAAAAATGATAATGGTAGGACCCAGACATTCTGTATTCAATTGCTAAGAAGTTTCTCCATCAGTCACTACGCCAACAAAAGAGATGCTATTTTAGGTTTGGGGTTGGCAGGTAGATGAGGATATTCTAGAAAAAATGGTCATAGAAAATAAAACTTGGACTGGGTGATCACAAGGGGAAAGGTCATGTGTAGCAAGTTCTTTGAGGTAGTAGCATAACTGGGGAAGAGAGAGCAGGAGAGGGAACCAAGGCAGAAGCTCCAAGCTCCACCTTTGTAAGGCTGCAAAAATAGCCACTGTCATAACTGTCAGCTGGCAGGGTGCAATAGCCATTGCCACAACTGAAGGCTGGCCATGTTACCACTGGCAATAAGGCAGCAGGTGCTGCCCTGTTATGACTCTACTTTGAGGGTGTGTCTGCCCTGTTTTGATAGAAGGCTCAGGAGCCATACTCTCTAACATACCTAATCTACCTGCTCCCATTCCAGGTCTGCACATGCCAGACCTAGAAATGAAGCAAAAAAGCAGCTAAGGGCATCAGCCTCCCCTCCGTCACTTTTGAGCACAATGTAGACACTGAGGAGCAGCTGGCCTGGGAGTAGGCTTAAGGTTTGGCATGTGCAGAATGGGAATGGCTGGATGAGGTGAACTCAAAAGTGGGGTCCCCAAAATTTCTACGGAAGCAATACAGACATCTACTCATAGAATTTTGGTTGGTTTAGCAAAGACAGACAGAGCAAATTAAGGCCATCTGTAACTACCCCAGACAGATAAACCCCAGGGAGAAAAATACCTCTTTAAGATAAAGGACAATGAAGGGATTATAGACATACAGCCTGCCATACCAAGGGACTGAACTCAGTGACCAGTAACCATTCCAGTCCTCTGGTTCTTATATAGCTTTCTGAACATATCATTTAATTTCTAAAAAGACTCTGACATGTTGAAAAGGTTATAACAGTCTCAGGAGTCCTGGTCTCTAGCATCCCCTGTTCAGAGACTACATGCAGTCTTGCTTGTATAAAATTCCTGAAATAACCTGACATTCACTAAAGACAGGCAATGAAAATGCAAACACATAAAACACAAGGGATGGTGACCAAGACACTTAATTTTCTAAAACTGGCAGGAAGCAAGTGCAATGCTAGGCAAAACAATCAATCGGTCCTTGGCAGAGCCTTGTGTGTTCCAACACTGTGGTTTCTTACAGAGTTTTCCTCTGCCTCTGTGCAAGATCCAAAAGGGTACTCACCTCAAGTGATGAGATTTAAGTCCTTAAATATTAGCAACTCTTACTTTCTAATTATGATCATAGTAAAACAACATACCCACGCAGTACAGTAACATAGAACACCCTTACATGTTACTGTTACTCAATGCCACAGCAGTAATGTAACTAGGGGTGGATTAGAGGGCATCCAGTCCAGGCACCAAGTAAGGAGACACGCCAGAATCACCCTCCACGCCTGCAGAGTCTGTGTCCTAGCAGCATACACGTGCTAGGAGGTTTAAAAATGTCCCTGTTTGGTGCTGCTTTAAGAGCAACAGCCAGAGCAGACAGCTCATATGGTGGTGATGGTAGCAGCAACTCAGCCAAGGAATGTTTAGAAGTTCCCAACATGACTACAATTGCTCCTTGTTGTCCCAGTCCCCAAACCCCACTTGGCCCACACTCTTGGAACTGTGCCCCCCGCAGGGTTTATACCCTGGGCACCAGATCGGCTTGTTACACCACTGGCCACAGGGATCACAAAAAGAGCCCAAGTATAGGAAAAAAGAAGCAAGAAAAAATAATTTTAGTATCTGTGATAATGATATGAAGACTTGTAATTGAAAGGATAACAATGATCCGCATAACCTGTCAAGCACAACTGCAGCTACTAATCACCAGATATTTCATTACACTTACATTACCACCATCACTTTCTGTTTCTATAATGCTTCTGTTTTAGAATCACAGGTCTTAGACAGGAATGGAAGAAGCCTCCTAACACCTGAATGATAGAAATGTCATAATTTGGCAACTGGGAAGTGAGGCATAGAGAAGCCAAGGTGCAAATAACAACGAAAGTCTAGAAAAAGGAACAGGAAAAACAAAACAAAATAAAACCCTTGTGTGACTCTCAAACCAATCCCTTAAAACTGGCTAGGCTAATTTTCCTTTGTGGAAGCCTCAGTGCTGATTATAAGATTGTCCAAAGTCCTAGAGGGCTTGTACCTTATTTCACATTAGGGAAAACCAGGAAAAGAGAAAAAGGCTGGTTTAAATGGAACTACCTCTGAGTATTGCTATTTTCTTGCAGCTACTGAGCACATTAATTAATATTTTTGTAAGTTAACCGTAGATTTTATTGTTCATAAAATACCAATGAGAGTGCCTCAGCATCTTTGTTTATAAAAGGTTCTCTCAAAATTGTGTATTCAATGTCGACACACCTGCTGATAAAAACACGTCAGATGGAAGACAAAAACAGCAACTTTTGAGCTCCCTAGCCGCATTAAGTCCTTTCTGTTACTTGTCTTGATCATAATACAAAATAGCTCTACAAGGTCAAAAAAAATTAAAAGGGAATACAAAAATATCGGTATATATTTTATCTATTTAAAGTATGAATACTAACAAGGCTTGTTTATTCCAAATCCCATACTCGTTATTATATAAATTATGGGATCATAATTACCTACTTGGTCTTGTAGCTGTCTCTGGATATCAGCAGCTTCTGTTGCTGACAACATTCCTCTACAAAATAAAGTCTTACGTTTCTCTGTGCAAATTCATGTAATAAAATTATACATCACCAAGCTGCTTATAGCTTTTTTCTTATTCAAGTAAAATTAAGCAGGCACACAGAAGGCATTTATGGGTTCAGCTGTGTGTGCGCTGAGGTTGAAAAAAAGAAGATGCTAATTTCTTCCCTCTTCATTCTGGCAGCCAACTTCCCACCCAGCCAAAAGGTGAGCAGCCGCTAGGCAGCGATAAGCTTCGCTGACTCCAACTAATTACGGGTCCAGAAGGGAAATCTCACTAGTGTTTTATTTCTTTTTAACCCACAGTTCAGCCTATCCAGTTAGTCTACCTTAGTGTGTTTTTTACTTTTCTAAGGGACCTTGTTAAATTAGGGGTCAGTGAGGTTAGAGGTGGTTCCTAATACTATAGGGCATATGGACAAAAAGAGCTAAGGAACAAGGCAGAACATCACTAAGGCACATCACCATGGCATAGGCTCCTCTTATACGAGGGATGCCACAACATACACTAAGAAGTAGTTATTAGGAAATGAGACACAAGGGATACCAATAGCTAGACATCTCTCATTGCCGAGTCTGCACCAGCCGTTCAGGATGGGGTTGCTTTTCTTCATTCATAAAGCAGTTGTCTTTTAGACCACAAATTCATGCTGCTGCCCTCAGAAATCTGCCCTGAGGAAGTCCAACAAGGAGAAAAACCACAAGTGGGACATGATTTATTGATTACACCACCCTGTACAAAGAGTCCTCAGGTAGTTTTCTCACAGCAAGAAAGAGGAAGTCATAGAATCATAGAATAGTAGGACTGGACGGGACCGGTAAGATCATCGAGTCCAGTCCCCTGCCGTGGGCTCAAGGAGGTGTTGTCCAACCTCCTTTTAAACACCTCCAGGGATGGCGACTGCATCACTTCTGCTGGAAGTGTGTTCCAGATTCTAGATACCCTTACAGGAAACAATTTTTTATGTCCAGCCTAAATTTTTCCTCAACTAGCATGTGCCCATTGGACCTCATCCTCCCAAGAGTTGCCTTTCTGAAAAGTTGCTCCCCTTGGTGTTCGCCCCTAACATACTTGTAGGTGGCGATCAAGTCGCCTCCCGCTCTTCTCTTACTCAGACTGAACAAACCCAGTTCCCGGAGTCTCTCCTCATAGGACCTATCCTCCAGGCCCCAGATCATATGGGTGGCCCCTTCTCTGTACTCTTTTGTGCTTATCCATATCCTTCTTGAAGTGTGGTGCCCAAAAGTGGAAGCAGTACTCCAGCTGTGGCCTCACCAATGCTGAAGAGAGGGGGAGGAGCACCTCCCTGGATCTACTGGCAACGCATCACCTGATACACGTTGGAGTTCTATTTGCCCTGCTGGTGACTACATTGCACCAGCTCATATTCATCTTCTGGTCGACTGCCACCCCCAAGTCCTTCCAGATGCACCGTCAGGCAGTGGACACCATCCATTGTATAGTTATGATGAGGGTTCTTCCTACTCAAATGAGGGACCCAGCACTTGTCCCTACTGAACCTCATCTGATTGGATTGAGCTCATAGGCCCAAACTGTCAAGGTCATTCTGAATCATTACCCTGTCCTTAGATGTGTCCATATTTCCCCACAGCTTGGTATCATCCATAAACTTAATCACTGTGCTTTCCACTCCCTCATCCAAGTCATTGATAAAGATCTTAAAGAGCATGGGCCCAAGCATTATCCCTGGGGGACACCACTCAAGACAGCCCTCCAGGATGAGGCCATTCCATCAGTTACAACTTGCTGGGATCGGCCTCTGAGCCAGTTGCCAACCCACCTCACTGTAGACTGGTCTAGTCCTGTACCCTCCAACTTAATTGAGAGAATCCTATGGGACACATTATCAAAGGCCTTGCTGATGACTAGGTAGACTATATCAACTGCATATCCCATATCCAGCTGATTACCTGGTCATAGAAGGACACCAGGTTTGTTAGGCATGACCTCCCCTTGGCAAAGCTGTGCTGGTTATTTCTTAATACTCCACCAGTTACGAGCTTGCGGTTGATGGTCTCGACAATTTTTTCGAAGATTTTTCCCAGGACCAAAGTCAAACTGACTGGTATATAGTTGCCAGGGTCATCCCTCTTCCCTTTCTTAAAGAAGGGTACCACGTTAGCCCTCTTCCAGTCGTTTGGGACCACTTCTGAATTCCATGACTCTTTGAACAGCCTTGCTAGAGGCACTGCTATAAGGTTGGCCAGTTCTTTCAGGACTCTTGGATGCAGGTCATCTGGCCCAGCAGACTTGAACACGTCCAAATGTTCTAAGAGTATTTTCACCTGTTTGGGACCGATTTTATGTGGATTGCTGTCTTTCTCATATTATCAGGACCTCTGGACAGCTGATGAGTTCCCATCTGATTTCAAGAATACAGATGTGAACTAAGTATTTAGGAGTGCTGCCTTTTTGCGAGGAATCAACTGTGCACTGCCCCTCCATATTCACTAGGGGTCCAACAGTAGAGCTTGATTTTTTTCTTGCACCCTATGTACCAATAGGACTTTTGTTGTCTTTTAATTCAGTTGCCAGCTTGATCGCTATTCGTGCCTTGCTTTCCTTGTCTCGTACCTGTAGACCCTGGCCATATGAATGTACTCCTCTCTAAATGCTGCACCGTTTTTCCATTTCATGTACGCTTCTTTTTTCTTTTTGAGAAGTTCTCTAATGTCCCCATTGAGCCAAGCGGATCTCTTGGCCCCTTTCCCTCTTTTTGACCATGTGGGAATGACCTCTTTTTAATCCTCGGCCAGAGGATTTATGCTCAGTAGTGGAATCTACCCCCAGTCCTCTGGGCTTGCCTAGTTTAAAGCCCTCCTCAGCAAGTCGAAATATTGGATTCAGAAGACTACCAATTTATGTACAAAGGCTAAATTAAGCAACTGCCTTAGGACACACAGCTTCTATTACGATAAAATGTGTACAACTCTTTTTGTAACTCTACAAAACACAATAATGTGTTTTAATCGATCAAGTTAGTTCACATGTGAACTACCAAACTAAAAGTCTTGGCTATCTGGTATTTTCTGTAGAATCAATATTGGGGAACTTTTGCACACTTATTTTCACTGATTTTTTCTTAGTGAAGAAAGAGGAATGGAAATCCCATAGTGCTGATATGTCAGTACAACAGAAAAAAACCCAGTAAAGAGAGACTGTGAGCACTCTCATTACAGATTCCTGTGCCTGGAGAGATCTCAACTCCAACTCAACTGCAAAGTTCACTTCAAATACAAAGTGTCTTCATCTCTAAACTTACAGGTTCTAATTTTCTCTCTGGTAATTGAGTGGGAAGATGGATGGTTTTGTGAATTAGGAATAGGGTTGAAAGTCACAAGTTATGCTTTTCCCCATCTGCAACACGTTGGCTGTCACCCAGAGAGAGGGCTGAGGTTTTCAGAGATGCTGAAGGTTCAACAAGTCTGACTGAAGTCAGAAGGGGGTGTTAGTTGGGAGGATGCCCAGAAAATAGGCCCAAGACATTTCTTACCAGAATATAGAATCAGATGCTGGTTTTGAAAAGTTATGCCTGCCACTCTCAGCACCGCTTTCCTCAACAACCAAATGGGGGTTAAAACAGTAATGTAATGTCAGAGATGTAAAACTGAAACAGCTGTTGGCAATTTTAAATTATAGATAAAAAAAATTAATTTCCTATACTTAAGACTTTAAGCAGTAACAATTTTTTATAATGTCAAGTCTAAGTTAGCCACATATAAATAAATTTAGACGTAAAAAATTGTATAATACATTATGTATTGACATTATTGTCTTTCAGTGATTACAGAATACAGGATGATATATTCATATGAGATATACTTAATGTAATCAAACTTTCAAGGTGAAACCTCAATTAAACATTTTAACCAATATGCATATAGTATGCAAATAAGCTGCAATTCACATATTTTCATTGCACGATGATAAAAAACTAGGGCTGTGAGAAGCTTTGGTAACTGATTTGATTTGGAGGAGATTTGGCCTAAATCGGGGACCAAATCTCTGAATCCAAATCAAACCAGGACACCAAGTAAAAGCTCTGAATCAGTTGAAAAAAAAACTTTGGAAAAAGATTCAGCCACAGACTAAACAGGCAGCTGAGAGCTGCCTCCAGCTGGTAAGTCGGCTGGGGTTGGGAGAGGGAGGGATCTGGACTGGAACAAGCTGCACAGTCAGGGTGGGAGAGCACGTTACTCAGGCAGGGAGGTGGGGGGGGTGCGCAGGATGTAAGCGCAGAAGCACTGGGAGCAGGGGCTCTGCCTTACTGTTGCTTGCCCAGCTGGGGCAAGATGGGGGGGGGGTGTGTGGAAGGGAGGAGGGTGTGATGTGGGCATGGCTCGCTCCAGGTGAAAGGGGGCAATTGGCAGCAGGGCAGAGCCCCTGCTCCCAGCACTGCCATGCCTGTATTCTGCACTGGTTGGCAAGCGGCGGCAGAGCAGAGCCCCGGCTCCTAGTGCTGATGCAGCCGCCCAGAACGAGCCGCGCCTGCATCCGCCCCCCGCTCTCCCCACACTGCTGGGCAAGCGGCAGTAGGGCATAGCTCCCAAGGCTCCTCCGGCTAGGGAAGAGGCAGGCACAGCCAGAGGCACGCATGGCGTGGATGTAGCTTGGCTCGGCAGGGCACTGCACGCTGCCTGGAGCTGGGGTGGCTCCAGCAGTCAGCCAGAGTTCACTGTGCAGGGGAGGATCTGCCACGAGTGCCCAGAGGCCCCAGTCGCTGCTGCAGCCAGTGAGTGCAGGGTTTTTTTTTTTTTTTTTTTAAGAGCCAGGATGCTGGGGCAGGTTTTTTGTTTTTTGTTTTTAAAGCACTGGGACTAGGCTGGGGCTGTGCGAGGGATGGGGTCGGGCAGGGCAGTCATGGGGTTGGGGCTTCTCCCACAGCTCCCCCCGCCCAGGGGGAGGGAGGGGGAGACGCCAGGGAAAGGCAGCACAGCCAGAAGAGCTGTGGGAGAACTTGAAGCCGCCCAGCTGTGCCTGCCTCTCCCAGGCTGATCTGAATCACCGAATCGGTGCTGAATCTTCTGAAGCGGATTTGGCGGAATTGTTTCAGGACAGCAATTCAAATCAAATCACTCTTCTCCAAATCAGCCGATTCCAAATCCGAATGAATGCTTTCCTACTCGCATAGGCCTAACAAAAACATTTCTCTGGTCTATTCCAAAAGCCTCCTCAGCTAAAAAAAACCTTATAATTAATTGGTGGATTTTTCCAAACTCTAAGTCACCAGCTCTATGCTTTTGTTTGATTTAATTTTGACTTGTTTATAAGAGAAACTGCTCATCCCTTTAGTATGATGGACGCTTCAAACTCCAACAGCATCTCAAACAATATTTCTGTACTATAAAACTAAACAGAAATATTCACAGCTGTGCTGGTTTTAAAGCGTTTTAAAATGTACCTGCTGAAAATATTTATTTTAATCCAGGAGAATACATGAGACTTGTGGATTCAATTAGATTTCTGAATCAAATGTGCATGAAAAGTGAATGGGACTAATCATGACATTTCCCGATTGCTTAATTGAAATTTAAACACACTCACCATCATCATGCATATATTATTAAATGAGGTCTTATGGCTGTGCTAGGTTAACACTGGATCAGATGATCATGGTCAGTTTTCTCTGCACCATTTTTAAAAGTCTTCTTAGAAGCCTATACACAGATACAGCAGCAATTTCATGATAGCAATTACAGAGGATGCTACGTAAAAATGTGAAATGATTAATTTATCAAAATATCAAATCATCTGTGATTTAACCTTCCATTCCATTATTTTATTCTCTCTTATTTACACAACAGTCATGAATTCTGCAACTAAATGCTAAGATTGGTTCAGAAAACACTACATAATCCCTGGATGCTGGACGAAATTTTACACCACTGCATTTAAGCAATTCTAGATATACTTAGTTTCACTTACTGAATTTGGGTTTTGACAGATATAGCAGAGTAGAGCCTGACCCTACTGCCTCAGAGATCTTTGGCCATGCTAGTATAGTTGACCATTTAGCAAATTTACATACAAATTAATTACGAATCACAAGTTAGGATCTGATCCAGTTTTTTTCTATTAACCAGGAAACTAATTTTTTATTTTGAGATTTATAATTATATAAAAAATTAATCTGATGAAATTTAGTTTCCCATACTATTGATTACATAAATACTTATGAACGTTGCTAGGAAGCTAGACATATTTGACGAAGACTGAGAAACCAGTAACCTTTACCTTAAACAGCAATTTAGCTTAAATGTACTGACGCCTGAAGGATAAGTTGATTCTGTTAGCATAAAAGGAAACACTGCAAACATTCTCGACCTTGCAATACATTTTGAATATCAAAATATTACTTCCTATTTACAAACTTAGGAGGAAAAAAGGAAGGACTTCATTCAGAAAATACAAAGCAGCAGCAAGGCAAATTGGTGTATATTTCTGTACAGGACAGGATATATCTATATGAGAGACCGTCATAAAGGAACTTCTCTTAATTTTCTGTAGTGACTGATTACTGTGTTTTGCAAAGTAGCATGCAGTCAACAAAATAATAAAAAACATCTACTTTACAAAGTGTACTTTGTTAATTTATTTCAACAGACACCCCAATTTAATGATGCTTCTGAATACATTACAAGTGTAACGCAGTATATTTTTCAAGGATAATAAAATCTTAGTAATACGTATCTAGAAGTAACATTCAACCTGCAGTGAACAAATGTCTTTTTTTTTTTAAATAGAAACCCAGTTATTTGATTGGATTTCACAGTGCAAGGCAAAAAACTTCCTGCCACAGGTGGAATTTTAAGCCTGTAGGGCCATATAAGAGCTCATAGAATCATAGAAGTAGGGTCGGAAGGGACCTTGTAGATCTTCAAGTCCGCCCCCCTGCCTGGGCAGGAGGAAAACTGGGCTCAAATGACCCCAGCCAGGTAGGCATCAAGCCGCTTCTTAAAGACCCCCAGGATACCAGCCAGCACCACTTCCCTTGGAAGTTGGTTCCAGATCCTAGCTTCCCTAACTGTGAAGTAGTTCTTACAGATGTCTAATCTAAACCTACACTCCAACAACTTGTGGCTGTTATTCCTTGTTATCCCAGGGGGCGCTAGGGGAAACAAGGTCTCCCCCAAACCCTTCTGGTCCCCCCTAGTGAGATTACAGATGGTCACACTAGGTCCCCCCTCAGCCTTCTCTTGTGAAGGCTGAACAGGTTCAGGTCCCGTAGCCTCTCATCATAGGGTCTGCCCTGCTGTCCCCAGATCATGCGGGTGGCCCTCCTCTGGACCCTCTCAATGTTGTCCACATCCCTCTTGAAGTCGGTTGCCCAGAACTGGTCTCAGTACTCTAGCTGCGGCCTGACCAGTGTTGCGTAGAGGGGGAGGATCACCTCTTTGGCCCTACCTGAGATGCACCTGTGGATGCACGATAGGGTCCGGTTGGCCCTGCTGACCGTGACCTCGCATTGTCGGCCCACGTTCATCTTGGAGTCAATGATGACTCCAAGATCCCTTTCTGCCTCCATGCTCTCAAGAAGGGAGTTTCCCATCTTATAAGTGTGCTGCTGGTTACTACTGCCCAAATGCAGGACCCTGCACTTGTCATTATTGAAACGCATCCAAGAAATTGAACAGTGCAGGCCCAAGGACCGAGCCCTGGGGGACTCCGCTGCCCACTTCCCCCCAGGTCGAATATGACCTGTCCACCACCACCCTCTGAGTACGACCGTTCAGCCAATTAGCAATCCACCTGACTGCTGTGGCATCGATGCCACAGTCGCCTAGTTTTTTAATGAGGATGGGGTGGGAGACAGTGTCAAAGGCCTTGCTGAAGTCCAGAAAGACTACATCCATGGCGACACCTGCATCCAATGCTTTTGTGACCTGATCGTAAAAGGCAATCAGGTTGGTCTGACATGACCTGTCCCTAATGAAACCATGCTTGTTGCCCTTAAGCATCATCCTCGATGCTGGCCTATCACAGATGTGCTCCTTGATGATCTTCTCAAAGAGTTTCCCCTTACTATTCCCCTTACTATTGAGGTAAGACTGACGGGCCTATAGTTGCCCGGGTCCTCCCTCCTCCCTTTTTTAAAGATGGGGACCACATTGGCTATTTTCCAATTGTCTGGCACCTGGCCCGAGCACCACGAGCGCTCGTAAAGCCATGCCAAGGGTCCTGCAATAACCCCTGCTAGCTCCCTCAACACCCTGGGGTGGAGAGCATCTGACCCTGCTGATCTGAACACGTCCAGCCTCTCCAGTAGCACTCTAACCCGGTCCTCCTCAACCTTAGGTCTGGAGGCATTCCCCTCTCATTAGAGCACTCCCCAAGCAGCAAGTGAGATTAGTTTTTTTAAATGAATGATCAAAGTGTATGTTATGGAAGGAGAAATTAAAGTTCTAGTCACTAAGCATATATTGTATACATACACTGTTCATTCATGTTTTTAAATTGCTTCACAATAAGTAACATTTTAATATTAACGCTAGTATTAAAACTCAAAAAATGGAGAACCGACACTTGTAATTCACCAACGGAAGTATGTGGTAAGAGTTTTGTCTCAGTAGCTTGATGCTTTGAGATTCCTATTAAATGTCATTTCTTCAACTATGGAGAACACTCCACCCCAAACAGAAGAGCACACTTTTGTCAACCAACCATCCCATCTCCTGAAGCAACAGAGCAAGCTAACTGGAATCACTGATGAGGAACCAAGAAATGGTTATACATAAAGGTGAAACAACACAAGAAAAATCATAAGGTTTGTCTGCAGTAGCACTTTATAGGTTACCTCAGGGCTTCTACTTATCTAGTATGTCACTCCTATGTGACACCAATTTTATGCAAGTCTCAGAGGATACATGAAATCTTTATGACACTGTGAAAGCAGGGATTCCTACTTGTAATAAAGCTGGTAGCCAGCAACTTTCCCAATGATGATCCTCTCAGTCAGCAAAAGGGACAGGTAAGTACAAAGAACAATGCAAATTTAGCAGAAGGGGACAGGCCATTGAAGGCTTTTAAGGAATAGAGCTGTCAGTGCAAAACAGAATATAATACTCCTCCTTTTGGGAAAATCAGGCTACAAAGTTTGTGGGAGCACTTTTATCTCCTTTTGGGCACCTAAATCAGGCTTTAAGATGTTTCAAATAACTTCTTTTTGAAGGAGAGTTATAATTTTTCACAGTTTCTTCTGGTTTTTTTTTGTTTTTAAGACTAATGAATTGCCATATAAAGACTAATAAGACTAATGGTCGCCATATAAACTTTGATGTAAAACGGTGTTCCCCCACCATACACGGTGTTTATTAGGCCCCTGCCATGTTACACACATTATAAAATTAACTGGTTAATTGTGCAATAAATTTAGACGGGCCATGTGCAAAGTAATTATCACACTGTAAACATGTCTACCCAGCTATAAAAAGAGCCAACCAGCTACAAAGTTAGTGCTTGAAAATGTGTAACAACTTCATACCTGGTTTCTATCCAGCTTTAATTTAAATATGTGGCAAGGTCCTGAGTTGCCACCCAAGGCAGTCTAAAACTTTATTCTGTTTCCATTTTGACAAAATCTCAGATGCCTTGGCTTTATCCACCAACTGCATTTCAATGGCATCAAAAAGATGGGTTCTTATTTCCCCCCCCCGCCAAAGAATGATCCTTCCTCTGGCAGGGGGTTGGATAAGATGACCTCTGGAGGTCCCTTCCAGCCCTATTTCTCTATGATTCTACTCTTAAGAGTTTTCAAAAGTTGAAGAGAAGGGGTTCTGAATTAAACATTTCTTTGAGGAAAGTATATGTATCACAAGAGAGTACCAGTACAAGTTCAACCAAGAGCCAACTGACTAGAGATTCAGAAGAGAAGTGACAACACAAACAAACAATGACAGGGAGTCCAGAGATATCTAAAATTAAAGGGCAGCAGAAAATTGCCTCTTGCCTATACTGATAATAGCCCTGGTTCAAAAGCAAATATTTGGCACATCTACTCTCAGGGTCTCTCTTAAAGCCACTACATAAGATACAAGTAACATTTTAAAGCTCCACATAAAAACAGTACTTTCTTCTGGTTCAGAAAAGACTATAACAGGGTCCATAATTCCCCAAATGTACAGTCCTTTATACATCATGGCTCTTTCCCCTAAAACCTAAGGTAGTCTGGGGGGCTGTCTCTACTTTTTCTACCAGACAGTTACTTTATTTTGTTGGTTGTCAGCCAGAGGCACCAACTTCCAACTGGTGAGTCCTTTTCATTTCTGTCAGGTATTTTCCCAGTAGACATGTAGTATCTTCAAAAGCCTGGGGAAAGAAGGCAACAGCCCCTTCCCTTTACTAAGAGGAGGGGTTTGACAGTATCATAATTAGGGCCCTGAGAAAAATCACGATTTCACAAACTGAGTGGATACTGTGAAATTAGCCCTATACCGTAATTTTCAAGGGTTGCGAGTCTGCCAGAAAAACATGCGAAAGCGCAGGTTTCCCATTGCAGGGTGCCAGCGTTCCAGCCTGCAAGCGGCTGCTGGGGACATGGCCAGGATGCAGTCAGGCAGCTGGATGAAGGTAAGTGCACAGGCAGCAGGGGGGAATAGGGTTTGGAGGGTCAGGACTTGGGGACTGTCAGAATGAGGGGGGCTGGGGGTGGGTGCCTGCCATAGGTAGCAGAAGATCAGGGCTAACAGGTCTTAACCCCATAGGCAGAAGGAGAAAATATTATTTGGGGGGGCTGAATGTATACCCCACCCCCCCAGCAGGTAAGCCTCTGGAGAAGGGGCAGGGGAGAAGGAAGCGAAGTGGGGAGGCCCAGATTGAGGCCCCCACAGTGAAGGACGAAGTGGGGCAGGGGTGAATGGGACCCCGGGGTGGGTCGTGGGATGGTCGGAGCCCTGGTGGCTCACCCAGGGGCATGGGTGGCATGTGTCCCCTGGATGTGTGTGAGGGATGGAGGCAGGCTGGGCTCTGCACCTGACTGCTGTTGCCTTGAGAGCCGTGCAATGCCATATGCATGATGTCACTGCCACCACAGCATTGCCATCCCACAGCATCCAGTGGCGCTCAGTGTGCAGCTGCTCCTTTGCCGCTGCTTACAGCCACAGCATGCACTGGCCCCGCAACAGCCCCGCGGGAGGCAGGGGCCAGGATCAGGCAGGGTTCAGCCCCCCCAAATTATATTTTCTCCCACTGCTTATGGTGCCTGCTGCATGTGCATGGGTAAAGTATCATTTTTCATGGAATATTCACAGAGCTACTGGGACCCATTTGCCAAGATCAGTAGTAGTTCCGTAAATATTCTATGAAAAATGATACTTTACCCGTGCATATGTGCTGCAAATTTTCTACAAGAAATCCTCCATTTTCTCATAATACCCATGCAGTTGCCTTTAAGGGTGATATGAGAATCACAGTTTGGCACTAGCAACATCTGAAGTACACAGCACAAAAAAAGTCAACTTCTTTTTCAAGGAGGTTAAAATCCAAATAGAAAGTCGGGCAATTACATTTTTCACCCCAGCTTGTTAATTATCAGTTCTCAAACCACATGAAGAAAGTGTGGTTGCTTGGGAATGGGAAGGAACTTTATGCACAGAGGCAGCATGGAGAAGTGCCCGGAGGAGATGAGAGAAGGAAATGAATAGGACATTAGTAATGGCATTACTGGCAGATTTTGGCAAAACAAAATGCAAAATGAGCCACATCCAAGATGGAGGCAGAAAAAAACTGAAATTTTTAAACTTGAAGACGTGCTTATGAGGTATTCAAAGAGGAACAAAATGGCCTGAAGCAGAGCTAACCAAATCGTCTCCTGGCAAAATACATTTGTTTATGCCTTAATTTCTTAGGATACAACATGGAGACAATAAATCCCTTGAGAGCCGTGTTGCAAAATGAAATGAGAAATGCTCCTAAAGGTTTCAAAATCCTACAGCGAGGGAAAAAAACACTTGGTAGAGAGGGGAACAAAAAGCAAGTCTTTCACCACCCAAGTCTCTTCCTGTAAACTTAACTGCCCTATCATAGTAGTATGGCTGGAAGGGACCTATAGAGGTCACCTAGTTCAAAACCCTGCCAGAGGTAGGATCATCCTATCTAAACCATCCTATACAAATCCACTGTCTAATCTAGTAGCTCTCAACCTTTTTGGACACAAGGAACCTCTCTCTGGAAGAGAAACGCCCCCCTTCATAACTTTTGTGAATTGAGTGGCACCCAATTTAAAAACAAACAAACTAATGATGTATTATAGTGCTTACCCTCCTTACACAGGGACTGGGCAGTGGGGGTGAGGGACAGTACAGGTAAAGACAAGCCTGAGCCTGGTTTACATGCTTAGTTTACCTGCTTATCTTCATTTGCCTTGCCACACCCTTCAAAGGATCTGGCAGCACCACAGGGTGCCCTGGAACCCTGGTTGAGAATCACTGAAATGACCTTTGTGGTAACAGTGACAGGCATATCATATAGACAACATGAGGATGCTAACCGTATCTCACAGAACTATTTGATAAGCACAACTGTAAAAGACAGTAGTAATGATAGAGGGCAGTTGATGAAGAGCCACCCACTGAACATTTAAAATGGCATTTCATGGCAGCATGCTGATAAATACACTATAACTCAAAGTAACAATCTTCTTTTGAAGTAAAGCTCATACATACTACATTTGACTGGCAGAGTTGCATCTCAAAGGATAACAGATTCTCCTATTCTTAAAATTTCTCTGGACTGAAACTACAATTTACTCAAAAATAGCGAAAGATAACCGACAGCTTCAGAAGAACAAATTTAAGGATGCTGTTGATTGCCTCTAGGTTTATAAAATTTTTTAAAAGAAAGTAAAACAAAACAAGGTGAATGTCACATTTGTTCAATATTTGTAGCCCTTCTGGTCATTCCAATAAGTCTGAGTGTAGAAGGGCTTGTGATGAAAGAGCCACTCCAGCAAACATGCAACTTCTCAATTTCATAACCTCTTGCAAAAATGATCTATCATGTTTTTGTTGCTTTTCACATCCTGTAAATATGCATAATTTTCTACACCAACATCACAAATTGTGATAGTACTGAACCCACATTGATGCTTTTCATATTATATGGTTTTAAACGTTTTTCAATGAGGTTTTTTTATACCTTTACAATCCAGAAAGTAATCACACATTTCCAGCCATATTTTGCCCTGGCGCACAATTTAACTGCCCCCCACATCTATGACACCAGATGGGAAGTTTGGCTTCCTATCTCTTTCATGACAATTTTCACTATACCACATCCCTTAAGATCTTGATACCCTTCTTGATGCTTTATTCAAAAGGGAGTAGATGCTCCTCAAAAGTAGCATTCTGCACTGAGATCTACTGTTTAAATGACCTGTGCTGAAATAGCCTGCTTATATTCTTCTCTCCTGGGTTAGATGAGTTTAAACTTGTTTACACCTACAAATTCACTGCTCATAAAAACTTTTGGTCTTAGGTATTGATGCAGCCAAATAAATAAATGTGCCTGTTGCAAAATGTATGATTTCCTAGTCAGTTTGACCTAGTATTGGTCATCAGCCTTTTTCTTTTAACGCTGTAGTAAGGAAGAACAAGGAAAGAAGTCATTATCTTAGGTCGTTTAAAGAATCACTTCTACAAACAGAACCTCTGACACTGGAGAGCTGGCCACTGTATCACTACAACTCTCACTAAAATAGCAGAGTAAAAATGAAACTTTCTAATCAGTCAACGTGAAAAACACCCACTTGATTTACCGTGGTGGCCTCTGGGATGGGGTTAGACAATGCTGTATCTCAGCTTTCACTTAAAATGCTAAGAAGTTTGAGCCCATATAATTGGGAAAATGGGAATTTAAAGCCATACAGTGACTTCTTCCTAAGTGTGCAAGCAGTATGAAACAAGAACTGTGTGTGGAACTCCCCTGCCGCTCCAAAGCTTAAGGATACTCCTCCAGTGTTAACATTCAGCTATTGTACTGCCAATCATAATATCAAATGCCTTGGTAATCCTAAAAGCAAACTTAGTTTACTGTTGAGGGATACAAAATGTGAAAACAACATTGGAAGCTTATATACTATTTAGTTACCACAAGTCCTCATCCACCCTTTCCATGACCTACTTTGGATCCAGAAAAGCAATGTCCCATGTTTACAGCTCAGCCTTCAGATCATGGTTAGAAATGGCAGTGGTTATTTCCTACAGGAACAGTCTGACATAAACTGATATTAAGTAAGATCTTGAGCCTAAGCCTATATGAAGGGCCAAGTGGTAAGGCTGACAAAATCAGCTCCACCCTCCCTGAAGCTGGGGTGCAAATCAGAGTGTAATCACACAGGCAGGGAGTATTCAAATAGTGGCCACAGTTCTGAATGATGCTGAATACTGGTGTTTGAACTAGTAATAATTTTGTCCTCTAACTAAAGATATTACTAAATACTGCCTATACAAATGCCCTTGTTTCCATAGTAACTCATGGATTTTAAAGGAGGAAGAGAGAAACTAACATAAGACAAATGGGAAGCAAACAAAATATGCGGTGGTGTGGTGTTGTGTGACATTAAATGTTGATGGCCACTATTTCTGGATTGAGTGTACTTCAGTAATGGCTCCATCACCAATAAAAGGCGAAAGATTTATGCGATTTGAAGAGAAACCAGAGTATTCATTGCAGACCTGTATAACAAAAACTTTAAGCTCCACCACCATAGCTTTTCTCCAAAAAATTGCATTACTTTGTTTTCCAACTGAAATCAAATTTTACTTCTTTCTCAGTTTCCTAATCATCTAATAACACTCTTGGTAGTAAGGATTTTGGATAGCTAACTCTTAGCTTGAAGCACTGTCTCTAAGTAATGAATACCAAAACAGCAGTATGATTTTAGTAATACACTATATTATGCCAGCTCTTCATTTTTTCATCCAAAGGACTACAAAACTCTTTGCAAACGCTAACTAATTAGATCTCACCCAGCACAAATATTTTCCACAGAAACACACACAGAAATACAGAAAGCTGGCAGCCTTTGACAAACATGAACACTTCCACTAAACATGCAAAAGATATCTTGAAAGTAGATGTCATGCCACTGCAGGCAAAATGAATAAGTAGATGTAATAAGAGGTAGCCAGCATATTGAAATTTTCTTCCCCTACAACATTCTCCAACCCCACCCCATACATAAGATGCTGACAAAGGTTTTTTATAAATGGAAAAGAAAAGAAAAAGCCACATATTCCAAAATCTTAAATAAATATTTTAAGTTTTCTGTAATTTCCTAATCCCTACCATTAGAATTTAATAAGACTCTTGTTTCTATCACCCTCACAAGTTTTACAATGCTGTTGGAAAACTCAATAAAAGTTTCTAAGCTATTTTTTGCACAAGTTTTTGAATCATTTTAGATTTAAAAAGTAATTCATACTGAACTGCTACTTTAACATTTGCCAGTGTTACAAGACATCGAACAACTAAGGTGATCTTTCTCTAGCATATGCTACAGGAATCACTTGTCATTCCATCAAAAACTTAGTATATCTGATGTATTCTAGTGTAACCACTCTTAAAATACTTCAAATATAAAAAGAAGCAACTAATGGTGAAGTTCAAGAAGATCCAGATTAATTCCAAAATGTGTAACCGTGACTAAAGGGTTAGCAGGTACATCTGTAGCAGTCTGTAGTATTTTGACTAAATAATCAGAAACTGGGAACTATAGCAAGTATTACAGCTTATTTATCAAGAAGCAGAAGACAGAGACTAGTGGAAGTAAACATGGTTAGACAAAAACAGTTTTCTTAAATCATTTACAATCACTAAAATGTTATCAAAAATAGAAGATACACATAGGCTCACTAGTTTGGCTGTAATTTGGGGTGGGAACTACTCTTCCAGTATTAGCCATGCACTGACCACAACCGTAACTCTATCAAGACTCCTTTAACTAGCTTGGCATATAACTGCATTTACTCAGATACAAAATGACCTTGAATATAAGACAACCCACTACTAATTAGATTCTATATATGGAAACTTTATTACTTTATTACAGTTTTCCAGATACAAAATCTAATTATTGGAGATGTGCCTTTAACATCCTCAAGCACCCCCCCAGCCCCCTTCCCACTGCTTCCCTTCCCTGTTACTGCAGGGAAAATAAATCTGGGGGGTTAAGTAGCCCCCTTGCACTCCCCAACTTCTTCCCTCTCCAGCCTCTCCCCCGGCTCCTTACTTGTAGACTCTACTTTCCCTAAGCACATGAAAGTGAGGGGCAAATCTGAAAATGGTGACTTTGAAATAAACTCACCTGAAGTAATTCACAGATAGGCAAATTACTACAGGTACCTGAAGACTTAGTTCATCCAGGATTGATGCATTTAACTTTTTTTGGAAACTGGTGCAAGTTTTAACACAGGTACTCTATAAATACACTTTTAAGCAGCATTTTGTAACTTCCTTACATGTAGTACAAACTATGCATCATATTAGTCCAAAGCTAAAAGGCTCATGATTTACCATATAGAATCACAGAAAATTAGGTTTGGAAGGGACCTCAGGAGGTTATCTAGTCCAACCCCCTGCTCAAAGCAGGACCATCCC
The DNA here is from genome assembly GCF_000455745.1 of Alligator sinensis. Lineage (NCBI taxonomy): Eukaryota > Metazoa > Chordata > Crocodylia > Alligatoridae > Alligator > Alligator sinensis. Next base: position 904,336 of record NW_005842279.1, read on the forward strand.
CAACTAGATCATCCCAGCCAAGGCTGTCTACCCAGGTCTTAAAAACCTCCAAGGTAGAGATTCCACAACCACTATAGAGAGCCTGTTCCAGTGCTTTACTACCCTCTCAGTGATAAAGTTTTTCCTAATATCTAACCTAAACTTCCCTTGCTGCAACTTGAGACCATTGCTCCTTGTTTTCTTACCTACCACCACTGAGAACAGTCTAGCTCTACCCTCCTTGGAACCACCCTTCAGGTAGTTGAAGGCTGCTATTAAATCCCCCTTCAGTCTCCTCTTCTCCAGATTAAATAAACCCAGCTACCTCAGCCTCTCCTCAGTCATGTGCCCCAGCTCCCCAACCATTTTTGTTGCCCTCTGCAATTTGTCCACATCCTTTCTGTAGTGGGGGGTCCAAAATTGGACACAGGACTCCAGATGTGGCTTCACCAGTGCTGAATAGAGGGGAACAATCACTTCCCTCAATCTGCTGGCAATGCTCCTACTAATGCAGACCAGTATGCAATTATCCTTCTTCACAACAAGGGCACACTGTTGGCTCATATTTGGCTTACTGTTCACTGTAACCCCCAGGTCCTTTTCTGCAGAGCTGCTGCTTAGCCAGTCAGTCCCCAGCCTATACCAGTGCATGGGATTGCTCTGTTCTACGTGCAAGACTTTGCCCTTGTCCCTATTGAACTGCATGAGATTTCTTTTGGCCCAATCATCCAATTTGTCAAAGTTTCTCTAAATCAGTGTTTCTCAACCGTTTCAGTTGCAAGTACCCCCTAACTTCTAAACATTTTAATAAGTACCCCAACACTCAATTTTCCAGGGGATTTCATATTTACAGACTAATGCGTGCCGTATGTTAGAAGAAAGGCAGTGTATATAAGGCCGTGATATGACAGATGTCTGATCTGGTGTGGGTAGGGTTGCCATCTTTTACACCAGGGTGCACAACTCAAGTATGTACCTGGGCTAGAGGTGATGTTGGCCACAGCTAGAAGGGCTGAACCCAGTGCTGTGCAAAGCACGGAACACCAAATTATTACTGGAGAATTAAAAAAAAATTTGCCATAGTTTTGAGAGGAGGAAGGGGCAAGAGAGAAAAAGAGGGCGAGAGGGTGAGAAAAAGAGGGTGAGAGAGAGACAGACAAGGAGGCAGCTGCTGCCAGCCATGGAGCTTGGGCTGTTCCCAGCAGGTGGCTGGAAGGCTGCAAGCCCTGCTGCAAGCAGCCAGGCTCTGTGGCTGGCAGCAGCTATGCAGACCCTGGGCTGACTACAGCCAGGAGGCTGCAAAGAGCTGCTCCGGGATCACGTACCTTGGAGCGGACGGTGTGGGGGGGGTCTCAAGGCAGCACAGCCTGGAAAAGCCTGGTGCTGCTGCCAGCCCCCACAGAGTGGGGATAGGGTCTGAGGCAGCGCAACCCTCCCCCACTCTCTGCTTTGAGGCGTGCTTGCAGTTACCAGTATGGAGAGGATGCCAGGGCTGCGGAACCTGGTGCAGCTGTTTGCAGCCTGCCCGCTGCAGCTGCCCAGAGCCCAGGCAGGCTACAGGAGGGTGCTGGCAGTGGCACCAGGCTTTTCCCTGCACTTGGTGGTGGCACGGGCGGTGGGGGGGGGGAGAAGGCTGGGAAGGACTAAGGAGGTGGCAGCAGCTCCCCTCCCATCACCACAGCCTGCCCCGAACGTCGGGAAGAGCCTGGTGCCACCACCAGCCCCAGCCTGCAGCACCAGCTTGCTCCCTCCCGCACACAGTGAACTGGGCTCCAGGCGGGCCGGGTCATGGGGCAATCCCCACAGTGCAGGAGGGAGCAGGGCAGTGCCCTGCCCCTACTGCACTCTCTCCTGCACTGTGGAGGGGTCTCAGTCTGCCCCCCAAGCCCAGGCAGGATAAAGAAAGAAACTTACCTGCCTGTGACTGGGTCAGTAGGGAGTGCATGGGTATGTGTGCCTGCCCTCCCCCTCCTGCAACAGCCTGTAGCCAGCTGGGGGTGGGGTGCGGTAGGCAAGGGGCCAGTAGCAAACATGGCGGTGGTGGTGGCAGGGGGAGCAGCAGCACTCCCTTGCTACGGGGGTTTCGGCACCCATGTACCCCCAGGGGTACGTGTACCACAGGTTGAAAAACTATGCTCTAAATCTTAACCCTACATTCCAAAGTATCCACTATTCCCACCGGCTTGGTGTCATATGCAAATTTGTTGAGGGTGCACTTCATCCCATTTTCCAGATCACTGATGAAGATTATGAACAAAACTGGGCCCAGGACCGACCCCTGGGGCACTTCACTTGAGACATGCTGCCAACTTAGTCTTTGCAAACCCTTGCAGTCAAGGACGATTCTCTTCCATGACTGTCTTATCTGTGTGTCCAAAGATGGCTGATGAGGCCTATCTTGGATTGACAGACTCTACTGCAGCTCAGAGATGTGTTTCCATGTCGGGTGGGTAGTGCTGGATTTTTTATTTGGTTTGTGGCACGCTGTTTCTGCTACTCCTGCTTTTCCATCTCCTGTTGTTGCTGTGAAGTTTCAAAGTACTGAGATCCCTGCAGCAGACTCTCCCCCTTTTGGGCAGCCCTGGGTGATAGTCTGTCATGAGTTGACACTGATGTTGCATTTTAAGTTGGTCTTGAGAACCCTACAGCACATTCTATGCTCTCTTCTTGAGCATATGCTTTGGCTGATCTGGAAGAATAAAACTTACTGTAGGAGTCTGGAGTCAGACATCCAGATGACATGGCTAACCCAATGAAGTTGATGCCGGATGATAACTGCTTCAATACTCATGGTGTTTGCTTGCAGGAGGATGCTAACATTGGTAAGTCTTTCTTCCCACCGGCTTCAGAGGATCTTCTGCAGGCAGTGTTGATGATACTTCTTGAACAACTTTAGATGTCTCCTGTACGTTGTCCACAAATCAGCTCCATACAGTAAGGTGGGGATCACAACTGCTTGATAAACCATCAGCTTGGTTTCAGATCTGATGGCACAATCTTCAAACACCCATTTCTTCAGGCATCCAAAGGCTGCACTTGCACATTTGAGACAATGCTGGATTTCTTCAATGTCAGCCTTCTGTAAGAGATGGCTTCTGAGGTACATTCTCCAGAGTCTCACCCTGGATCTAGATTACCGGAGCTGGGGACTTTTCCCGTACGAGCTTGTTGGTAGAGGACCTTAGTCTTCTGAATGTTAAGTGTCAGTCGCATTTTCTTGCATGCCTTGTTAAAGATGCTGACAATGGTCTGCTTCCGAGTAAGCGCACACTACAGCATCATCAGCATACTGGAGCTCATTGATTGTGATCTGGGTGGTCTTGGTTTTGGCTTGGAGTCAACTGAGGTTAAACAGCTTACTATCCATATCCATTTGATAGTTTAGCTCCACTCCAGTTGGAAGCTTGGTGATCAGATGTAACACTGCAACAAGGCATATTGAGAAGAATGTTGGAGCAATGATGCAGCCTTGCTTAACTCCCATTTTAACCTCAAAGGGATCTGTGATAGATCCATTACTGAGAACCACTGCTGGCACACTGTCATGGTGACAAATTTTGGTGGGCATTCATACTTCAAAAGGATCCTCCACAACACTTCATGGCTGACAGTCTAAATGAGTGGTCACCAACCGGTTGATATCTATTGACTATTTGATTAAGGAGCCTCTTGCAGTCAGTCTGAGGCTGAGGGGGGCTGAGTATGTGTGTGCATGCATGTGCATGCCCCCCCCCCAGCCCAGCAGGTCAGTCTGTGGGGGAGGGAAGAGGCAGGGGCCAGACTGAGGCCCCTGTGGTGAGGGACAGAGTGCAGCAGAGGCAGGAAGCAGAGGGACAGAAGCAGGAGCAGGCATAAGGTGCATGGGGGCCTGGCTGGGCAGGTGGACTGAGCTTGGGCGGCTCATCCAGGGGCGTGGAGGGGCTCCCACCGCTGTGTGCACCCCAGCAGAGGCCCTGTGGGGCATATGCCACCCCCATCTGTGTGCAGCAGAGGTGGCTGCTGTTGCAGGCTGGGCTTTGTGCCCCGAGCCCTGCTGAAGCTGGCCTGGGAGCACCCCGAAGCCACGTGCACCCAGCACCAGGCAGACAGGGGATGAGGCTCAGCCCAGTAGTGGGATGCATGTGGCATCAACCTGCTCCCGGGCCAGCTACAGCAGGGGTGCAAAGCCCACTCTATAATGGCAGGGGCCCCCCCGGGGGGGTGCCCCCCAGATCTGCACACGGAGTGGGGCAGTGCCAGGCTCTTCCTGGTGGGGGTGCTGGGCTGGACTGAGCTCAGGCCAGGCGGCAGCGGCATTGGGAGCAGGGGTATGGTGGGGGAGAATGCTGCAGTTACCTGAAAATTCACTGCAGTACGACCCAAACCCCTTTGTGGGTATGAGCCTGGTGCAGCCTTCCCCTCCCCTTTCAGGGCATGGGGGCCGTGTGCCCAGAATCTGCGCAGGAGGGGAGGGCGGGCTGGGAGGCTGCGCTGGGTTCTTCCCAGCAGGGGGTTGGGTTGCACTGTTTGGGGAAGGGAGCGGCAGTGGCGCTGGGAGGGAGGTTTGGGGGGTGGCTATAATTAATTTTCAGGAGGCTGTAGTCCCCTCATAGCCTGGCTCCTAGCACTGCCGCTGTCTGGCCCGAGTGCAACCCGCCCCAATACCCCCACCAGGAAGAGCCCGGTACCACCCTGGCCCCAGCCTGCCTGCAGATCCGGGGCCACATCCCCACCCCATGCCATCCCAGGCTGCGTGCCTCACCTCCCAGTGGACCAGCCGCTTGCAGCTCTGTCCCACACCCTGCCTCGGCTGTGCAGGGCCTGCCCCAACACCAGTCTCTCCCTCACCGCCGTGGCAGGGAGCAGATTGAGGCCCCAGCAGTGAGGGAGGGATTGGGGCACAGGCAGGAACAGGGGCTGGGGGAAGTGGTGGATAAGCAGAGGCCTGGGGGACATGTGCCCCCCAGACCCCTGCTTGTCCTGCCACCCAGCCCAGCCAGGGCCCCACTTCCCCCTGCCTCTGCCTCGGACTGCTGGGGCCTTGATCTGCCCCACCCCCGCAAAGCCCTTTCCCCTCCCCCACAGACTTACCTGTTGGGGGGAGGGTGCGCCCTCAAATAATTTTTTTTCTCCCTCTGCTTTGATCTGCCCCCCTTCCCCTCCCCACAGACTGACCTGTGCGGGGGAGGGAGAGTGTGGCACACAGTGGATGCTGGGTTGCTTTTTAATTAAAAAAGTGATCTCCTAGTTGAAAAGGTTGGAGATCACTGGTCTAAAGCTTTTGTGAGGTCAAATAAGGTCACAGAGAGGTTTATGTTGCTCCCAACATTTCTCCTGCAGCTGGCAAGGTATGAAGATCATGTCAGTTGTGCCTTTTGATGCCCTAAACCCACAATGAGATTCCAGGAGGAGCTCTTCAGCAAGTTAAGGGAGATGGTTCTGAAGGGTTCTCGCAATGGATTTTTCTTGCGATAAACAACAAGGTGATTCCCTCTGTAGCTTCCACAGTCGCAGTTGTCTCTTTTCTTGAAGACTGTAACAATCACAGTATCCCTGAGGTCATCTGGGATTTCCTCATCATTCCAAATCCTTAAAATGAGACCATGAAGCTATAATATGAGCTCCTCGCCTCCCTGTTTTAAGATTTCAGTGGGGATTCCATCTGTTCCAGATACCTTGTTGTTCTTCATCTGCTTGATGGCTTTCCTCAACTCATCAGGCTTGGGAGGGATTCTGAGATCATCTGACTGGGTGTTGTGGGATGGAGGTTGAGAACATTCTCATCAACAGCAGAGTCTCGATTAAGAAGGTCTTTAAAATGCTCCTTCCAATGGACATTGATGGCTCCCCTTTCCTTAATCACATCTACACCATGCTTCAGTCTCAAGGGGGTTGGCCCCCGAGTGCTCGGACCGTATGTGGATTCAGTGGCACTGAAGAAGCTGTGCGTATCGTGGATATCAGCCAGATGCTGAATCTCCTTACCCCTGTCTTCCCACCATTTGTTCTTGATATTGCGCATCCACTTTTGGACCTCTGCCGTGGCTTGTTGGAGATTCAATTTTTTTTTGTCCGGAGTTCGTGTCATTTTTCCAAGCACAAAAGGCCTTGCACTTGCAATCTATCAACTCTTGGCTCTCCTGGTCACTCAAACCTGTCTTGATGTTTCCTGGTAGAGAATCCAAGCATCTCTTCACAGGTACTGATGAAGGGGACCTTGATGGCACCCCACCTGCCACTGACATTATCCCATTGTTGTTGACTGGAATTCAACAGTTTTTTTGTTGAGACACTGGTGGAGGAGGCTTTGATTGCTTGGGTCCTTGAGTCCTTCAGTGCTTATCTTCTGTTGGCATTGCTTTTGCTGCAGCTGTCGTTAGTTACAGCTGCCAAATCACACTCCTATCTCACCAACTGCTAGACGATATTCTTGTAACCGCTGCCTTCATGCCAGTTCATGACTAGGAGCTTCCAGACCTCACAATCCTGCTCCCGTTGCCATTAGCTAGTCACCAAAGGGCTTGAGGGATGTGCTGGCATGGAAGACACCTGTGCAGCAGAATGAGATCCCCAGTTGTCTTTGTCTCCTTGCCATCAGATCAAGGTCCTGTTCTGTCAGGAGCCATGTGGAAGCTGATATCCAGCAGTTTCTCCACAATAAAAGAAGTCACACACAGGCTGCCAACTAAACATCAAGTAACTGATCGCTACCTTCTAAGCCCGATGATCCAGTCAGTTTTCTATCCACCTGACACTCCATTCATCCAACTCATTTCCTTATCTTGTTTGCTAGAATATTGTGGGAGACCATACCAAAAACCTTGCTAAAGTCAAGTCATATCATGTTCACTGCTCTCCCTGCATCCAGAATCAGTCATCTCATCATAGAACTCAGTCAGGATGGTCAGGTATGACTTGGCCTTGGTGAATCCATGTTGACTGATCCTAATCATGTTTTCTCTCTTCCAAGTACTTAGAAATGTATGGCTTGAGGACCTGTTCCATGATTTTTCCAGGGACTGAGGTGAGGTTGACTGGTCTGTAGTTTCCTGGATCCTCCTTCTTCCCTTTCTTAAATATAGGTCATTGGGCTGGGCCCCAACAGAGTCAAGAGCATTGCAAGCCATGGTGACCCCACAGGTCAGCACTGCTCAGTACATGTGTGTACTGCAGATATCCCACACAAAGAAGCCATGTACTAATTAGCCCCCTACTACTGGGTGTTCCAGTCACAAATTCTGGGACTCTCCAAAAATGTATACGCAGATGAGGTGCAGGGCAACTTGGTCCACCTACAACCCTTGATTGGCTATCTTTTTGTCTCCTAGTTCTTCAGAGGTGCAACTATATGGAGTTTTAAGGCGTGTGTAGACGAAATGGGGGCCCTAAATTGAAGTGGTGGGTTTTAAAAAATACCGCTTCAATTTAGGGCTGATTAAACCCCCGTGTCGTGCACACACCCCACTGACTTACCTGCCTCTCTGGCAGACAGGGCATGGGAGGTGAGCTGCCGGTGGGCAGAGCGGTCACTGGGCTGTGGGGGGGGGGGGGGCCCTGGTGCTTCCCTCCGCAGCAGCTGTAGCCCCCCTCTAGTGGCACCCGTCCGCAGGCACCCGGCTCGGGTGGTCCCTGGGGGAAGCACCAGGCCCCCATGCAGCTCGCAGGCTTGGGGGGGAGGGGCAGAGGGGGAAGGGAGGAGGAGGAGGAGGAGGGAAGAGATCAGACTTGCCGCTTTTCTTGGGCAGAGCTGCTTTCCGGGGCTGCTGTCAGGCTGCCTGCAGGGCTTCCTGCAGAGCTGTGGAGTTGCATGGAGCTTGGTGCTTTGCTCCATGGCTGTAGGGGCAGCAAACTAAAACTCCGTGAAGGAGTTTTAGTTTGCTGCGCCCCAAGTCATTTAAGGCGCATTACACTGACAAATTTCCTACAGAGGCTGGAATTAATGTCAATACACTGCTGAGGTGTGCAAACACTAACACCATTAAAGTGGTGCAAAAGCATTTAGCTTGCTTTAAAGTGTCGTGCACACATGCCTCTCATTTTGTCTACACACAGCCTTAGTCTCTAGTATAAGAAAATGCAAGGAATGAAGTGCCATCTTTTGCTAACTTACTTTAAGGAAATAATTATTATTCAGTTTTATCTTAAAAATCTTTGCTTTTTCAAGGTCAGGCAAAGGTGCCAATAAACTGGGTATCAGTATAGCACAGAAGATACGGCATCCATTAATAGAATGGCAGATTTTATTGACCAGTTGAAATAACTGTTTCAGATTTCCCTTGGTCAGCCTAGTTCCCATCACCATTAAGCTAATTTATCAGCCTTTGATAAATCAAAGTGCAGGATTAAAACATCACCACTACTTAAAAATGCAAGTCTTTGAAGATTTTTGTAACACCCACCTCAAGTACTTGGCAGTCAAAGCCTTCATATGTTTCTGTTGGGAGAAAAGAAACAAGTATGCACTTAATTTATGTATTCAATTATCTGGCAATACAGAACTCTCCAGGTGATATTACTCTGCAAATGGTGGAAACTTCTTATACAACTCTAGTTTATAAATCTCTGCAGCAAGTTACTTAAGCATAGCTTGCAGCACCAAAGCACTAAAAATTAGGCCCAACACTTGCTATTTTTTGATGATCTGCAAAGGTATTTTGAAATGCAACTGAGGTTATTCATTAACAGAATTCATCATGGCACTAAATAACACAGATTAACATCCAATGTTCATTTACCTACATCTCTATCAACATCATATAAAACATTACCTGCTTATAGTGCCCCTTTACTGTCTACAATGGATGGGGTGATCCCTACATGTAAGAATGAATGAGCACTGATCGGACATCAATACCAAATAGACAGACAAGCCTATGGCAGAATACTTTAACCTACATGGACATTCCATCTCTGGCCTCAGAGTGGCTGTTTTTAGGTAACAAAACTTCAAAACTGAACTTGAACAGAAAACTGAAGACCAAAAATTTATCCACAGATTGGACTGCATTACATATGGTTCAAATGGAGACTTCAGATTCTTACCCCATTACCTGGATTAGCTTTTATAACCCATATGACCCTTGGTGAGTGAACTGCTTTTTTTCTCTCCTATCCACCTTTTCCCTCCCAGTAGCGCTCCCTCCTCTTTCCTCTCCACTTCCCTATCCTTTGTATTCTAATCACTGCTTTCTATTTAGCAGCTCTGCTTCCTGTAGTCCCTTCATAGCATTTAATGAAGTAAGCCCTCTGCTTAAAAAAGCTTAAGGTATACATCTATGATTTAGTTAGTCTATAAAGATGCAACTGTACCCAGCCTTCTGCCTCTATTCATGCATTCATTCTCAAAATAAAATAGGCATTCAGTCTATTTCTAAAATAAAACCCACCTTTCATTTTCCAATGAAAGCTACCCAAATGTCAAGTTTGTCATTGACCACTGGCTCCTGGTTTCTGGAAAGCCCCATCATGCATTATGCCATCATGAAATTTGCAGTGCAAACTCCATGAAACGGTAAGATAAATGTTAGGTGTTTTTTCGTTTTACAAGCAATTCTTAATGTTCTTATTTGATCATATCTCATGGGATATTAAATGTATTTTGGAACACTGGCCATTATTAAAAATAACTTGCCTTATCAGCAGGGATCCTGGTTTTCTCTGTTTAAAATTGCAAATTCTCTGATTAAAACCCCCCAAATCCATGTTTTTCCACAATTAAAATGAAATGCCATTATACATAGGCATATCAGTTGAACAGAACATTTTATTAATATACTTACAATTAGTACAATATACTAACCTGGTCTCTTTTTATTAACAGGCCACAAAGTACTTAGATGCAGGAGTGGAGATAGATGTTATTTACTTGGACTTTAAAAAGGCTTTCAACGTAGTGTCATACCCAGCTCTTACAAGCAAACTGAGCAGCTGTGATATGGATTTTTTCTCAGTAAGGTGGGTGAAAAACTGGTTTATGGGACGCACCCAGAGAGTGGTGGTGGATGGGGCGGTTTCTCCCTGGAGAGATGTGTGCAGTGGTGTCCCCCAGGGCTCTGTCCTTGGACCAGTGCTGTTCAATATCTTCATCAGTGATTTGGAGGAGGGGGCTGAAAGCACTCTGTCCAAATTTACAGACGACACTAAACTATGGGGTACAGTCAACACGCTAGAGGGCAGAGAGTGAACCCAGGCAGATATGGACAGACTGGGGAAGTGGGCGGATCAGAATAGGAAGCAATTTAACAAGGATAAATGCAAGGTGCTACACCTGGGGAGAAAGAATCTCCAATACACCTACAGACTGGGAAGTACCATTCTGAGTACCAACAACAGTGGAAAGGGATCTTGGAGTCTTAGTCGATGCAAAAATGAACATGAGTCACCAATGTGATGAGGCTAACTGCACTCTTTCTTATATTAATAGGTGCATCACAAGCAGGTCAAGGGAGGAGATACTTCCTCTCTCTGTGTCATTGGTCAGGCCGCAGTTGGAGTAGTGCGTCCAGTTTTGGGCACTGCACTTCAAGAGGGAGGTGGATAGCCTTGACAGTGTTCAGAGAAGGGCTACTCTTATGGCTGAGGGTCAGCGGGTAAGATCCTATGAAGACAGACTGAAGAACCTGAATCTCTTCAGCCTCTGCAAGAGAAGGCTGAGAGGTGATCTTGTGGTTGCCTAAAAATTCATCTGGGGGAGGGGAGGGCAGGACAGCAGGGAATAGGGGATACTCTATTTACCAGGGCACCCCTCGGGTTTACTAGAAATACCAGCCACAAACTAAAGAAGAGTAGATTTAGATTGGATATCAGGAAGAAATTCTTTACGGTGAGGGTTGCCAAAATATGGAATGGGCTTCCAAGGGAGGTGGTGCTCTCCCCTACCTTGGAGGTGTTCAAGAAGAGATTAGACAAGCACCTAGCTGGGGTTATTTAACCCCAGCGCTCTTTCCTGCCTAGTGCAGGGGGTCAGACTTGATCTACAAGGTCCCTTCTGACTCTATGAAATTTAAAGCAATTTGGAAGCCCATCAGTGCTTCAATCACTATAATAAAATAAATTCTAAATGTCTATATATTTTGGTGTTTGATTTTGGGTTTTTTTATCATGGAAAAATCAAGAGCTTCTCCTGCCCCCTTCACTTACCAGGATGTGGGTTCAGTTGTGGCTATCTCTCACCAACTGCTTTGTGGCACTGAGAAGCTCTGATATGCCAGTGACCTGCCCATGCCATTGCCCCTCACTCCAAAGCCACAGCCCCCCCAAGCCCTGCCGGTGCCCCTCACACCTGACCCACAGCCTTCTGGTCCTGTTGGTGCCCCTCTCCTGACCCACAGCTCCCCGCCCCCTCCCAGCCATGGGGCCAGGGACCCAAGTCTGTAGCCTCCTTGCCCCCTCAGCAGTGCTCGAGCCCTCGCTGCCACTTGTGGAAGGTGCCAGTTACTGTGGCCAGAGCGGAGCATGAAGCCTGGATCCCCCACCTCCACAGGTGGCATAGTTTGAGTGGAACACGGGAGGGGCAATGGATGAGGGTTGCCTGCTGCGGGCTTGGGGCTCTCCACTCTCATGCCTTCTCCAAAGGGGCCTCTGTGACTTAGCAGGCAGCACCTGGTGTGGGAGCAGAGTGGGGCTTGGAGGCTTGATGTCACTGCCAGGAGCCCTGCACTGCCATGGTGAGGTGCCCCCTACCCACCCAGCAGCAGTAGGGGGCACAACTTTCCGCTGCTACTCCTGCTGCTGCCGGGTAGGCAGGGGGTGCCTTGCCAGAGCAGTGTGGGGCTCCTGGTGGCGGCACCAAGCCTCCCTGCGCTACTGGGCAATGGGGGGGGAAGGGAGGGAGAGGCATCAGGACAGGGAGCCATGAGCCCACAGTGGCCAACCCATATCTGCTTCAACCCTGCACGCAAATCTGGGGGGGGCACATGCCTCCCATCTCCCCTCCCGGGAATGCACACAGTGCCAGGGAGCCAGCCCCTCAGTGCCCGCTACATGAGCCACCTGCAACTCTGTTCTGCTCCTCACCCAGGCCCTATGGCCACACATTCCTGCCCCAGTCCTCGGCCCCAAGCACTACCCTGGCTGGGCAGCACCCCCAGTCCAGCTCCCTCACTATGAGGTCCTCAATCTGCCCCCTCACCCCCCAGTGTTAAAATGCAATGAATGATTCACATTGTCCAATTCATTTATGCACTCAATATGCATTTCTAAGTCTATGAAAATGGCTAAGTCTTAGCCTCCTGCAGAGGCTCTGCAATGACACAAAGACATCACTACAAAACTGGGTTCTGAACTAAAAGTCTATTAACCTAGATTACAGCTAGGGTGATAACTGACCACTATGCTGACTTGTATTTCAGCTTCAAGTGTCAGCAAAGTTGTTGCATTTTCCACCTTAAAAACATGGAAAGTTTTAGTCTTAAGTTACACAAAAAATTGTATCTTCTTTACTGCAGGGTTTTTGGTTGTAGTTGTGTTGGTCTAAGAACACAGACAGGCAAGGCTCTTTAGGTAAAAGTGATATCTATTATTAGACCAACTAAGTAGTTGGAACAAAGTTCTTTGCAAGCTTTCAAGCACGAGCACCCTTCTTCAGGCATAGGGAGACTCCCATGAGTACTAGGCCTGAAGAAGGGTGCTTGTACCCAAAAGCTTGTAAAGAACTTTGCTCCAACTACTCAGTTGGTCTAATAAAAGATATCACATCTACCCAAAGAACCTTGCCTACAAAAAATTTAAAGTTCAGCTAATTCCGAATTTGAAAGCAAGAAAGCATCCAACGGTCAAAGACTGGAACAAGCTACCTAGAGAAACAGTGGGATATCTATCCTTGAAAGTTTTCAAGAGCAGGTTAAACAGACACTTGGCTGGGACTGTTTGGTCAGGGATGATCCTGCCTTGAGCAGGAGGCTGGACTAGATAACACTGTGAGGTCACTTCCACCTTGACATTACTTAGATAGAAAAAAACCCATTGCTATCCTGCACCACGCTAGCTATATATCAGATTGCTCTTACTCACTGCTGCTAAATAAAATTATATGCAATACAGAGGTGTACTGAATTCAGTTTAAAGGTTGTTATCAACCATTTATGGCAAGAAGCATGAAGCCCATCCTCAAAAATGTGCACTGTTACTGAGCAGGAATTTAAAGCCACACAGATTATTCTTTATGAAGACATAAGAAATGTAGAATACCATCTTACTTTTTAAATGTACTATAATTTAATCTCAGACACATAACTCAAGACTACAAACTATTTTGAGGGTTTTTTAATTCAATTAATGTTTTAATGTATATTTGTTTCAGTTTTTCTAATGCACCTAGGAAGCCATACAAGGACCACAATGATCAAAAAATGATTACAATGTGATCAAAGAGAGAGAGAGGGGTCAAGAAACCTGCCTGTCTCAGAGACATTAGGGAATTTCTCAAAAAGAAAAAAGACGCGTACATGCAATAGAAAAATAGTTCGGGATCTACAGAAAAGTATGTTTATGCGGCCAGGGTCTGCAGACATGAGACAAGGAAAGCCAAGGCATCCATGGAAATCAAGCTGGTGACCAAAATTAAAGATAACAAAAAATCCTTCTATAGGTACATCGGGAGCAAGGAAAAAAAAAAAAAAAATCAAGCTCCACTGTAGCACCCCTACTGAACATGGAGGGGAATCCCACAGTTGAGCAAAAAAGGTAGAGCTCCTTAATAATTACTTTGCATCAGTATTCCTGAAACCAGGCAAGAACTGGTCACCAGACCAGGGGCACAGGGAATAAGGCAATGACAGTGGCCCTAAAAAAATTAGTCCAGAACAGGTGAAAACACTCTTAGATCATTTGGACACTTTCCAGTTGGCTGGGCCAGACAACCGTCACCCGAGAGTGCTGAAAGAGCTGGCCGAGCTCACAGTGGTGCCTCTGGCGGGGCTGTTCGAGGAGTCATGTAACTCAGGCGTTGTCCCTAAGAACTGCAAGAAGACTAACGTGGCCCCATCTTTAAGAAGGAGAGAAAGAGGGATGACCTTGCGAACTATAGACTGGTCAGTCTGACTTCGGTCCTGGGGAAGATCTTTGAAAAAATTGTCAAGGAGGCCATCAACCACAAGCTCGCATCTGGTGGCATACTGAGACGCAACCAGCATGGCTTTGTAGAGGGGAGGTCATGCCTAACAAACCTGGTGCCCTTTTATGACCAGGTAACTAACCACCTGGACATGGGACAGGAGGTGGTCATCATCTATCTAGGTCTCAGCAAGGCCTTTGATACTGTTTCCCATGAAATCCTCTTAGTTAAGTTGGAGAGTACTGGCCTAGACCAGGCTACAGTGAGGTGGTTTGGGAACTGGCTCAGGAAACAGTCCCAACAAGTCATAATTGATGGGGTGGCCTCATCCTGGAAGGCTGTCTCCAATGGTATACCCCAGGGATCAGTGCTTGAGCTTGTGCTCGTTAACATCTTCATTAATGACTTGGATGAGGGAGCAAAAATCGCAATGATTAAGTTTGCGGATGTTACCAAGCTGTGGGGACAAGCTGGCACATCAGAGTACAGGTCAAGGATTCAGGAAGATCTTGACAGGGTGGTCCTATGGGCTGAACAAAACCATACGAGGTTTAACAGAGACAAATGCTGGGTCTTTCATCTGGGTAGGAAGAATCCTCACCATATCTACACAATGGCTGGCGCTGCATCTGAAAGGGACCTAGCGGTGTCAAATTGACCAAGGGATGAATATGAGTCACCAGTGTGACAAAGTTGCCAACAGAGCAAATAGAACTCTGCAGTGCATCAGCCGATGCGTCACCAACAGATCCAGAGAGGTACTCCTCCCCCTCTATTTGGCGTTGGTGAGGACACAGCTGGAGTACTGTATCCACTTTTGGGCACCACAGTTCAAGAAGAATGTCGACAAGTTCAAAAGGGTGCAGAGAAGGGCTACACGCATGATCAAGGGCCTGGGTGACAGCCCCTATGAAGAGAGGCTTCAAGATCTGGGTTTGTTCAGCCTGAGCAAAAGAAGGGCGAGCAGTGACTTGATAGCTGCCTACAAATATTTCAAGAGATAAACACCAGGATCTAGGAGAACAACTTTTCAGAAAAGCCTCCTGTGGGAAGACATGGACCAATGGACACAAGCTAGTCAAGGAAAAGTTTCGGCTGGACATAATGAAAAACTTATTTTCCATACGGGTAACTAGAATCTGGAACACACTTCCAGCAGAGGTGGTGCAGTTGCCGTCTCTGGCGGTCTTTAAGAGGAGGCTGGACAAATACCTCATTGAGCTTGTTTGAACCCAATTACCTCCTGCCCATGGCAGAGGACTGGACTTGATGATCTCACAAGTCCCTTCCAGTCCTTCTTTCTATGATTCTAAGGAGATTCTTGTCTGACTTTTCCCTAGTTATAAAAAAAGCACTGACATTTTTAAATAGGCAACGGAGTAAAATGCAACCTTTTAATGTAAGGTAAGTGAAAGTAGATGACAACTGAAAAGTGTTTCCAATACTATGTCATGAGCTAAATCATTCAGCTTTAGACAGAAAAAGTGTTAATGAATGATTTATATGTTATAACCACAGTCAGATTCAGGAAAAGGGATGGGAAACAATGTAATGGGGGAAGGAGAAGTTCCTCCACCCTACAATATATTAAGCCTTTGCATTTAACTAGTTTTAAAGCAACTTGAAAGCATTTTAGTCCTCTCCCAACTCAGCATGCCACTAGTTTACCTAAATTTGACTTCAGAACACGCTGCACCAGTGCGTACCTTTTTCACTCAGTAGCTTTTGATATGAAACAGTAACATTAAAAAGGGCATCGTTAACTTCGGGGAAAAAAATAAAAGCACATTTCTATTTGACAAACAATGTTCCTTCCACACTTACAAACATCACTTAATATTACAATA
The DNA here is from genome assembly GCF_000455745.1 of Alligator sinensis. Classification (NCBI taxonomy): domain Eukaryota; kingdom Metazoa; phylum Chordata; order Crocodylia; family Alligatoridae; genus Alligator; species Alligator sinensis. The sequence continues at coordinate 920,194 of NW_005842279.1, forward strand.
AAACTGTTTAACGGAAAGAAAAATCCACTATTTTTTCAGCTTATACTTGACTGCCTTGTGGTTGGGTCAATTTCCTTGCTTTCCCTTCCCAAGTCATTTAATCTATTTCAATTAATAAGAAAGTACTTATTAGAATTACAGGAGAGCAGAAAATACTACCAAGTTTTTAAAAAAGGTTAGCAAATACTATTCAAAGGCTGCTTTTAGAAATTGAAAAGTTTTGAAAGCAAATTAAAAAAAAAAAAATCAAGCTGTCAATGCCATTAATATTTTTATCAGTGGTATTTTTACCTTTTTGTTTAAACTAAATATGCCTATTATGGCACCAATCTAATGAACATTTATTCAACATGACCATTAGTCACACTGAAATTAATGGTACTACTCATGGTGATAAAACTAAGTGTGCATATAAATGCTATTAGCAAAAGTTTCCATTTCTTTTATAATGGAAGAATTTAAAATATGAATGTATTTTTGATTGGTGTACGTTAAGATAATATAATGGGTGACTGTGCACTTAAAGTACAGAAGCGGAGTCTGCAAATCTGTGGTCTATTCCCTATTTGCCCAGACTTGAGAGCTGACACTGCAAATCACCAGCTTCTCAAGTCTCATGATTTTCTATCTGCAAAATGTGGAAAATTATGCAATGAATTGACTTGAGCAAGTGAATGAGTATCACTGCCCTCCTAATGAGTATTTGTTTTAGATTTAAAGTGAAATTTAAAGGAACAATTTAAGCATCTCTATTAGTCAATTAATAAAAGAAATAAATTATATTAAACTTGGAGGAGCTGACCAGACAAATAAAAACAATGCTCTGCCCCCAGACCTAGGAATTGGAAGGCAGGCAGAAACAAAATAAGAACCATATATTATACCTTGGGAAAATAATACAAAAGAGAATATTCTGGTATTTCACTAATGCGGGCCACAAAAATTACTCTAAATAAATTCAACAAGAAAACAAAGCTAAGGAGGTAGTAATGCTGAGAGACACACAAGGGGAACAGTTGAAAGTAATGTGAACGCAAATTTACAGGTGATAAAACTACAAAAATGACAAGCTAATTTTGGTTCTGGTTTGCAAGGAAAAAGACAAAACTTCCAAAAAGGGAGGAACCTCCTTCTTTCTACAGCTCTGAATTAATATTTTAAGGTGTTTTGCATCAGCCCCTGACAGAAAGTTATCTGAAAACTTTATGAAAGTGAAGGAAATTCATAAGGGAAAGCCCACCAAACAGAGAGACTGGGAAGATGAAAGAAGTATTAGAAAACCTAAATCCATATAATTTTGTTAAGGTCCTACATATTCTGAAATTTTGTGCCATGGTATCCACCACCCCTTGCTACACGTACGCTCCAGAATTCAAAGGCTTACTTTGGAAGGAAAAAAATATCTTGCGAATCCTGATTATGTGAAAAGAGGCTGGAAAACATGAATCAAATATAATAAGCACAGTGATCTCAGAGTCTGCAGACAGCCCGAAACAACAGTGCTTAGGAATATGAATATCTCATAAATCTCAGTAAAAATACCTGCATATAATAAAAGCCTTAGTTTGTCTGTCTGTCCATAATGCTTTATGAGCACTCTGATTGGCTGTCTCAGCAACCAATCACAATGCTGACTGAAACAACCAATCAAAGTGCTCTGCACAAACAGACACATGGTGGAGTGCTGCCATGACAGTGGGGATTGAGCGCCGGAGCAGTGGGGCAAGGCCAGCAATGCTGGCCTCAGCTACCACCCTGCTCCTTGGAGGCAGTGGTAGTGTTGGGTGCTGGTGGCGCTGGCCTCACCCCCCGACTCTGGCCTTGCTGCTGCATCCAAGGTGTGGCCTCACACCCCATCTCCCCCTGGCCCTGCTCCTTGGAGGCGGCACTGGCGCTGGCCAGCTTTGTCCCCGGCAGAGGGGATGCAGGGACAGACTGGCATGGTGGAGCACTGCCATGATGCGAGATGGAGCAGGGGGGTGAGCCCAGTGCTGCACCGCCAGCACCCTGTACTGCCGCTGCCTCCAAGGAACAGGGCTGGGGCGGGGGCCAGACCACCCCCTGGATGCAGCGGTAGTGCGGGGTGCTGGCAGAGGGGAAAGCTTGCCTCCACCCTGCTCCTGGCAGGCAGCAGTGGTGTGGGATGGTGGGTAGCAGCGCTCCATCCCTGTTCTCCCCCCCTGCCCTCAGCAGGGAGGGGGAGGCAGTGGGGAAGAGGGGAGGAAGGAAGAGAGAGAGGGGAGTGGGATGTGGAATGGGGTGGTTTCTGGTGGCTGTGCAGTCCAGGAGAGCTAACTATTTTAAAGAAACCTTACTCGAGGGTGCAGGAACATACCATTCCAATGCTCAGGAAGAGTAACAAGTATGGCAAAAGACTAGTTTGGCTTAGCAGGAAACTCTTTAGTGAGCTAAAACATAAAAAGGAAGCTTATAAGAAATAGAAGCTTGGACAACTGATTAGGAAGGAGTATAAGAGGATTGCTTAGGTATGTAGGGATGAAATCAGGAAGGCCAAGGCACAAATGAATTTGCAGCAAAGGACATGAAGGGTAATAAGAAGGGTTTCTACAAGTATGTCAGCAACAAGAGAAAGATCAGGGAAACTGCAGATCCCTTACTGAATGGGGGAGGCAACCTAGTGACAGCTGATGTAGAAAGCTGAAGTATTCAATGTCCTTTTTTACTTCAGTCATCACAGGCAAAGTCAGCAACCAGACTACTGCATGTGGCAGCACAGTTTGGGGAGAAGGTAAGCAGCCAACAGTGCTGAAAGAACAGGTTAGGGACTATTTAGAAAAGCTGGATGTGTACAAGTCCACGGGGCTGGACATGATGCACCTGAGGGTACTGAGGGAGTTGGCTGATGTGACTACAGAGCTGGTGGCCATTATCTTTGAAAACTTGTGGCAACTGGGAGAAGTCCTGGACAACTGGAAGAGGGCAAATATAGTGTCCCTCTTGAAGAAAGGAAAGGAGGAGGATCTAAGGAACTATAGACCAGTAGCCTCACCTCAGTCCCCAGAAAAATCATGGAGCAGGTCCTCAAGGGATCCCTTTCTAAGCACTTGGAGGAGAAAGCGATTAGAAACAGTTAGCATGGATTCACCAAGGGCCAGTCATGTCTGACCAACCTTACTGACTTCTCAGATGAGAGGACGGACTCCGTGGATGTAGGGAGAGCAGTGGACATGGTATACCTATACTTTAACAAGGCTTTTGATAGCTTCCCACAATTTTCTCATCAGCAAGTGAAGAAAAGTCCAAGTTGGATGAATGGACTGCAAGGCATATGGAAAACTGACTGGATTGTTGGGCTCAAAGGTTAGTAATAAGTGGCAAAACGTCTACTTGGTGGCAGCTGGTGTTAACTGGACTGCCCCTGGGATTGGTCCTAGGGCAATTTTGTTCAATATCCTCATCAATGATCTAGAAGATAGGGTGGAGTGCATCCTCTGCAAGTCTGCAGATGACACCAAGCTGGGTAGAGTAGTAGATACACTGGAGTGTAGGGTTAGGATTCAGAGAGACCTCAAAAAATTGTAGGATTGGGTTGAAAGAAATCTCATGAGGTTCAATAAAGGTAAGTACAAAGTCCTACACTTAGGATGGAATGATCCCATGCACTGGTACAGGTTGTGGACTGACTGACTAAGCAGTAGCTCTACAGAAAAGGACGTGAAAATAAGCAATATGAGCTAACAATTTGGCCTCGTTGCAAAGAAGGCTAACAGCATACTGGGCTGCCTTACTAGGAGTGTCACCAGCACACTGAAGGAAGTGATTGTTCTCCTCTATTCAGCACTGGTGAGGACACATCTGGAGTGTTGTGTCCAGTTTTGGGCCCCCCCACTACAGAAAGCATGTGGATAAATTGGAGAATCCACCTGAGAGCAACAAAAATAGTAAGGGGGCTGGGGCACATGACTTCCGAGGAGAGGCTGAAGGAACTGGCTAATCTAGTCTGGAGAAGAGAAGACAGAGGGGGAATTTAATATCAGCCTTCAACTGCCTGAAGGGTAGTTTCAAAGAGGATGGAGCTAGACTGTTCTCATGGTGGCAGATGACAGAACAAGGAGCAATGGTCTCAAGTTGCAGCAAGGGAAATTTAGCTTAGATATTAGGAAAAACTCTCTTGTGAGCAGGGTAGTAAAGCACTGGAACAGGCTACCCAGAGAGGCTGTGGAATCTCCATCTTTGGAGGGTTTTAAGACCCAGGTAGGCAAAGTCTTGGGTGGGATGATCTAGTTGGGGATGGCCCTGCTTTGAGCAGGGGATTCGAATAGATGACCTCCTGAGATCCCTTCTGTTAGGGTGACAATATTTGGATCTTAGAGAGCACTGGATTTGCAGCTGAATACAAGGCATGACCTGTGGCTTGGAAGAGCTGCTAACCACAAGGCAGAATGATATATTAAAAATATATTGCAAGATGCTTAGGCAACCAGATTTTGCTTATGAATTCTTATCCTAAACCAGCCATTTGCTTATGCTAAGTAACCATTTTAACTGCGTCAACCATTTTATGAGGAAAAAGCAGCAAGTAAATCTGTGTGAGTCTGTGTGCTGTGAACCAGCTACAGTGAGGAATGAGGTAAGATACAGAGGCCCAAAAAGAGTGGAAGATGGTACAACCTGAGACAAAAAACCAGACTGGAATGTGAAAAACAACACGTAATTGGTAACAGAATCCAAGATGAACATATGGAAAAAGGTGAATAGTGATTGGTGAAGAAGCCTCCAGAAGTTTCCAGGTTTTGGTTAAAGTCCGCCCATTGACTGAAGAGCAGGAGTCAAGGTCTTAGACATGTGCTCACAGCAAAAAGACATGTAAATGAATTAAATGCATAAGCAATTTCATGCTAATGGAGCAACCAGTAAACAGGTGGAGCTTAAGATGGGAAGAGAATTGGGTGGAACATAAGGTGGGACAGAGGTAGAATAAATGTTAATGAGTATAAACCAAAGTGTATAAATATGGGAAAAAACTAGTGTTCATTGCTGTTCCCTGTATTTTGTCGGTGTGGTAGTTCGCCTGAAGCTGGCTCCATTCTAATAGAAAGCAGTTGTGAACAATGTGTGCTGGCGTTTGCTCCCTGCTCTGCTCTGGCTAATGAGTAACAGGATCCATGAGTAATTGGACCGTCGTCTCCCTAGCTGTTGGGTGCCGCATGGAGTTGGGGTCTAACACCTTACAACCCTAATTTTCTGCGACTCTACAATTATAAATTAAAATTAAACTATGGGAAAGTATGGATTCTTTCTCCGTTTTTCCCCTTGCTCATTAAGGTAATTGTCCCCCTTCTTACCTCCATTAGGACCAGGGTCAGGAGGTCCTAGACTGATGCCCCCCCAGGATCGTCCAGTCCATCCTCTCTCTTTCTTCACCTTTACTTTTCTTTTTTTTTCCCATTCATCCCTCCGACGTAAAATTTCATCTTGAATCTCCCTTTGCTCTTTTTTGTGTTGGGAAATTACCTGGGCTTTTCCATCTACCATCACAGGAATACTGAGACCAGGCCAAAGAATTCCGGAACGCCCTTGAGAATATCAAAACATAAAAAAGATTTTTCTTGCATTTTTTACAGATTCAAGATTATAACTCAACAGCCTAAAAGTTAAATCCAATACAATGAATTCAATGTTCTCATGAATTTAGAATATTTTTGTCATGATTTGTGTTTGTATAGTGTATACAAAAGCTATTGCATAATAACTCAAAAATAAAGTCTTAGTCTTGTATAGTGTGTATGGTGGGTTGTGTGTGTGTGTGTGTGTGTGTGTGTGTGTGTGTGTGTAGTGGGGGTGTGCATAGTGTGTGTGTGTTTGGTGATGTGGGGGGTGTGTGTCCATGGTGGAGTATGGGGAGGGTTGCAAGGGGGACAATAGGGTATGTTGGGGGGCAGTGTATATGTGGGGGGGTAAGGGGGGCAGGGTGTGGGTGTGTGGCATTTGTGGGATGTGAGGGAAGGCAGGAGAGTGTGGGGACTCCCCCACACTCTCCCCATGGCACAGCAGCAGCAGATGCATGTGTTCGTGCCTGGTGCAAGTGCTGGCATCCAGAGCCGCATGGCTCCGGCCAGCGCTGCATATTGCGGTGAGGAATCCAGCCCTTGCCAGGCTGCCTCTATTGTCGGTGCTCCCCACCAGGCACGCGCAGCCCCTCTGCACTCATCTGCCACTGGATGGAAGCTCCACGGGCTGGAGCCGGCAGCCTTCACTGCCCTCTGTAGCGCAGGTCCTGGGACTCTGCGGGGATGCAGGGGCCGGGGCTCCCCTCCACTTCTGCTGGATGTCCCAGGACCTGTGCAGCAGGGAGCTGCGAAGTCAGTCAGCTCAGGCCTGTGGAGCTTCCCTCCAGTGGCATGGGAGTGTGAGGGCTGCACATGTACAGCGGGGAGCACTGGCAATAGAGGTGGCTCGGCAGGGGCTGTGCTGAGATGTGCAGCGCCAGCTAAAGCCACACGCTGCTGGGTCTCAGTGCCTATGCTGGACACGAGTGCTCCTGCTTGCTGCTGCTGCTTCTGCCTGTGGGGCTGTGCACCATGGGGAGTGTGTGTAGGGGGGCAGGGTTCCCACACTCCCTCGCAACAACATCCTGCACATCCGAGCTCCCCAAACCTGCTGCCCAGAGCCGGGAAAGCCAACCAGATCTCTCAGCAGCTGCAGCAGTGGAAATTGCAGACCCACCTGAAAGCTGTGTGCTGGCCAGGCTGGGGCCCTCTGTCCCTGGGGGGGGGAGTGAGGCACAACAGGGTATGCTGGGGGTGGGGGGGTGGTAATACATGGGCTCCTCGCTCCCACCCTCATGGGCAGAAGGGCTGAGCAGGGTACTGGTGGGCACTGCAAGCCGGATGAAAGTGCCTGGCAGGCCGTATTTTGCCCGCCCCTGTGCTAGGTCTACTTAGAAGAACTATTATAAACTAAAAATCACTGTAAAAGTGCAAGATCATTCCTGAATCCTATGATTATTGACAAGTTTACCTTCACCAATCATCTGCCCTTTATTGAGATCCTTCCTTAATTTTTTCTTTGTCCGCTTTCCTCTTCCTCTCTTTGCTCTCGAAGAAGTGTTTGCCAGAACTCCTTTCCATAGTTCATCAGCCGTCACTATAATGAAAGGACTTTCATAAATAATATATAGGAATAGTTTATATATTAGTAACATTAGTTGAGCATAAGTTCCAAAGTATATTCTAGCTCAACCTAGAGTCAATAGTGCCTCACTGAATTAACATGTACTCTTTCATGCTTGTATTTACTCACTTCTCTCTCCTTCTGCCTCCTTTTCTCTTTGGACCTGTGTGCTTTAAACAAGATTACATGAATTTGTTTAAGCTCTTCTTGAAACAAAATAGTATTTAGTATGATTTGCATAACCACTGTGGATGCAACTAAACCACACAGAATTACTGTAGTCAGGGAGGAAACCAGGTGATCACATTATTTTCAATCATTTTTTTCAAATGGGATTTAAAACAAACCTTTGTAACCAGAGTTGCCAGTGTAATATTTGTTTCTGTCATGTTATTAAAACGAGACCAATTGCTATTAACTAAGATAAGCAGTAGCAATAACTGCTACATTATAAAAATGTAAGCCAGCTTGAACCACTGAAAGTACTAACAGTAAAGGTATAAGAGCTACTACTAGTGAAGAGATGCTAAATGAAACATGCAAGTAACAGAGTAGAACATAACCGTTAACGCAGGGGTTTTCAACCTTTTTTTTTTAGTAAGTGTGCCCCCAGCGGCCGGACATGGAGCGAGGGTGGGGGGGAGCTGGTGTGTGGTGGGACACAGAGTGGGTTGGGGGGAGCACGTGGTTGGACGCGGAGTGGCAGCAGAGCAGGGTAGTGGATGGCGGTGGCACAGAGGAGCAACACTGCCCTCACCCTGCGCCGGCCCTCCTCCTGGGAGGCGGCAGCGCACCACCCCCACCTGCCCACAAGTACCTCCTAGGGCCTTCCCAAGTACGCCAGGTTGACAACCCCCGAGTTAATGGTTTCATGAGATATTGTAATACAAGGTCCTCCTTTGTCCTTTGCACTCTTCCCTCTATCCCACTTCTGTGCATGATGTTTTATAGACTACCAACATAGAACTTAGTACTTATACTGAAAACACAAGTTAAATTTCACAGCCTGCTGTGTATATAGTTTCAGCACTTGTGCAATGCGAAACAGCACCGAAAATAATTATTTTCATGTTCAGACAAAGACACAAAAACAAGGCTTTGCATATACATCTTTGACACTTATCAACTGCTGTTGTATGACCTCCCAGTGCTGCAGTATTGATTTTGCTAATAACTATTTTTATTACATGATGTAATGAAGACATACATACCACACAATAAAGTTGCTTTCCCTCCCCGCAAGAAGGCCACAATCCAGAACAGGAGATTGACAGGAAACAGTCAGATGACTGCTACAACTTGTGAGAAATATGTAAGCCTGTCCATCAACAATGACCTGGTAAATTACCTCAAATGCCCCCCAAAAGTATTCAAAAAAATAAAAAAATATACAAGTCATTACTTGAAGCATGGAGCAAGATGCCTATAAGAATTTGTAGTAGGATATATAACGTTTCATCTTTATGTAACTAGTACTGGTTTAACTGGGGTCTTGTTGATTAACAATTAAGAAACTTAAGAGTTTTCTCCAGGGAACAATCCAAGAAACTGAGTTCAACTCCCCAGGAATTAAGGACAATCACAAACTTTGCATGCAAATATTTTTTCCCCTTCTCTTTGCTAACAAAGACAAGGCAACGAGTTAATGTACAGGCAACTTTGAAAAGAAAACTTTCCAGTCCAGAGCCAAGGTTCCCAAACTTTTTCTTACTGCATACCCCGCTTCCAGATTTATCAGCTGCCTGTGTATCCCTACTAGCATATGTTTTACATTTTAACCCCTTAAATGCCATTTATTATTATAAAGAAAATGAAAGCTGCCATTACATAATTTCTCCCATGTACCCCTCAGAGATGTCTTGCATACCCCCAGGGGTACGCGTACCATAGTTTGGGAAACTTGCACTAGAGGAAGGTGCTCAGATACTACTGAGGTAGGCACAATATGTGAACCTTTACAGAATGGAAGCAGCATTATCAGTTGATTATTTAGAGAGCCATGTGAAATGTGTCTATTTACTCAAACTCCTAGAACAGGCTTCCATATCACATCACTACAACTGAAGCCTTATTAACAGATTAATCCAAGTGAGTATTTGGTACCAAGGACTGCTCATTCAGTATTTGTGTTTTGGACAAAAAATATTTTAGTCTCCAAAATGATTAGTATCACACTGGCCATGAATACTTTAAAATTCTCAAATCTTACTATAATTGAACCTGCTAAGATTTTTAAAAAAGGTTAAAAAAAATGCATTTATTCATTCTGACTATTTTATTACAATTATGGTATCTACTGCACAGGCTTACTATTACTGAGGGAGTTGGACCATTTATTTTTAAGCGCACAAATTTTCTAAAGCTATTAGACTGGCCTTGTAACAATAACATATGGCATCAGAATGCAACACTGAGCACTGATATGATTCAAGGAACCTATTTGGTAATCAAGTCACTAATGCTCACAGAGTAACAGAATGTCTGAGTAAAACAGGGCTTTTAAAATTCTTCAGTGCCAGAAAAGCTATATTCAAAAGAAGATCACTCGCATGAGACAAACTTACTAACCAAAGTAGTTTGTTATGGATCCAAGTATTAACAATTTTTGCAAAGCTGGCTACTTTGACCTGGACTTGGACATACCTTAGCCAGCTGTTCATTCAAAACATATCTACTGTGCATCACTTCTTTAACTAGTGCTCACATTCTTTTATATGACAGGTCTGGATGTACCTTAGTCACCCTTTCACCAGATATTATGTTTGTTAACTAGTCTCACTTGGCCATTAAATATCAAATAAGAAGTTAATTGTAAGTAAAAAATTACAAACCGTGTATATTGCAGCAATGGCAATCAAAGAACTGCTGCCCATAAACCTTACCACACATTTCAAACTTCTACGAAGGCAACATTTTCAATGATGGGATTCTTCTTTTTTTTTTTTTTTTAAACATAGTATTAAGCATGTAAATCAAACTACTGTAGATACAATAGTGAACTAACATTCAGAATCATGATAAGGTGTTACATTATTGAAACATTAAAGGTGCTTTCTTTCACTGAATCAGATTATTGTTGAGTATTCGACAATATTAAAAAACACTCTGTCTTAGTACCTGTAGTTTAACTGGTTGAGTTGCAGACATTTCTCTTATGGGAAGAATTAGCACTCAGGCATATTAAGCCCTGCACTTGCCTAAAGTATCATTTAAACTGTGTCTATATAAAAAAAGGTACCATAAAGGTTTTCCAGATATGCAGCAAATCTGGTAGTTTAAATAGTATTTCAAAACTGTCTTAGTATAACAAACACCTCTGTCATGGAGTTCTCTGTCATCTGGCCCATGGCACAAAAGGTTGAGCACCACTGGCCATAGCCAAAACTTTATTACATTTCTGCTGAACTGCAGGGCTCTGTTTTCAAGAGTCTGAAGCTATAGGCTATAATTCAGAGCTCTGGGAAGATTTCTGCAGCTGTGCAATGGGTTATTATATAGAATAATATTTCAATAGTTGAAGCAGTTCTGTACATTAGAATCATTATATTAGTGTGTCAAAAGATTATCACTACTCAAAGAAGTAATGCACCTAATTAAAATTCCATCCACTGCAAAGAAAATAGCTGAACAAAGAGCAGAAGTGTTGGTGCAGCAGTATCTGAGAAGAGGGGCATTTACATTTTAAACAGCCCCAGCCTTTTCTAAAGGAGTGAATCCCTATTCCCAAGTAGTTCCAATGGACAGTTCTAATGACTGGTAATAAAGCCTGAGATTCTCTTTATGCATATCTCTGAAATCTCTGAGCATCCCTTTCTGATGTCCCAGATATTTCAGGACTCTGAATAAGCTTCCTTGGCTCTCTTTTCCCTTTATCAGCTCCCCATAATTACTTCAAAGTTCTGCCTCAGTTTCCTTTTCAACAGCTGTGAGGTTCTTATTTCCTTCCTTATCCACACAGCAACTTGTTTCCTCTTTACTTGGTATCAGGCATCCTGTTTTCACAGGTCCACCTGTCATACCATCTGCTCTCTCCCACATGAATCATTACCAGGGACCCAGGTTTTCTGCTCACCATAGAAAAACACGGATTTTCTTTTAAAAAACGTGGAAAACAGTGGTTTTCCCCTTGCAGGCTGGCAGAGTTCCAGCCTGCAAGGGGCTGCTTGGGGCTGGGGGAAGCAGGAGACGGGGTGTCATGGGCATGTGTGCATGCACACACCTGTACGTGGCCAGCAGTACAGTCAGGCAGTGGTGGAGGGCAACTCCCTCAGCTGCCTGCAGGTAAGTTTATGGGGTGGGAGGGTATGGGGGGGGGCGGGCAGATTGAGGCCCCCACAGTGATGGGGGGAGTGAAGCAGGGTTGGTGACAGGATCTGGGGCTGCTGTCCAGTAGGGGTGGTGTGCAGGACCCAGGGCTTGAGGCTGGGGTGAGAATATGCAGCTGCAGGACCCGGTTTGGGGAGTGGGAGGGAGCCACGGGTGTCTTAAATAGGGGGCAGCAGGGGGCTGGCTCCCTGCTGCTGTGCATACTCCTGACAGGGGCATAGAGGGGCATGTGCCCCACCCAGATTCGTACGCAGGGTGAGGGCAGGATGCATATTGTGGGCTGGGGGCTCCCCGTCCTGTTGCTCAGCATGGGAGAAAAGAAGACCCTCCCCTCTCTGCTGCTAGGTGCTTCTTACTACGGCCACCCAGAGCCTGTACCTGGGCTGCCCTGCCACTCCTCTCCACTGCTGTCACTGCCATCTCCAGGCCACCCAGTAGGGCAACGGTGGCAGCGCAGAGGAGTGGCAGGACAGCCCAGGCGCAGGATTCGGGAGGCTGCAGCAAGAAGCACCCGGCAGCAGCAAGGGGGAGGGGCCACTTTTCCCCTGTGCTGAGCAGCAGCTTCTGCCTGGCCGCTGCTGCTGGCTGCCACTGCTCAGCATGGGCAGGCAATGTACAGCAGATGTGGGGCAGACTGGGACCATGTGCAAGGGTTCCGGCTGGTTGGAGTTGGTCTGCTCTGCCGTGCCAAGTCTGGTGCAGGCATGGTGTGGGCTGGGGTTGGGGCTGTGCGCGTGGGTCCCTGTCAGTACTGTGGGACTGGGCCAGGAGTGGCAGCAGTTGGAAGAAGCTGCTGCCGCCTGGGCTGCCTAGAAAGGCAGTCCAGCTATGGAGCCGCCCCAGCCCCACTGCATGCCCATGGAGTGGCAGGATGCCCCACGGGATGGATGGTACCTGGGCCAGGCGGAACCAAGGGTACCGCCATGGCTGGACAAAGTCCCTTCAAGGGCCAGGTGTGGCCTGTGGGCCACATTTTGTCTACCCCCACTTTGAAGTCTTAGCTTCTCTGAACTCTACTTTTCCTATCCCCAGAAGTCATATTACTTGAGTAAAAGGTGCAAAGTACAGTGTTATACAGATAAACTCTCAGAACCAAATCTTACAACTCACTTAACCAATTACACTGAAAAATTCTTAACTAAATGATTTATATGTCATTTCTAATTGACTATGAAGTGTTTATTTTCAAGGACAATACTTATTAAAATAGCTAGAGGCAGCTTCATTGTCAACTGTAATGTCTTATCCCAGAACAACAGAAGTCAACCATCAAACAATTTACTTTATTTCCTTCCATAATCTGGTAGTAATAACCCCAAAATTGTTTGCAGATTTCTCTGTGGAACACTGAAGAAAAAAATAAGCACAGAGCTACCCTTCAGATGATTTTCAAGAACTTACTCAACTGCATCTAGACCAATAACTCTTTTTGATTAGTTCAGTCCCCAAAGCAGCATTAACTAGCAAGCTTAAAAGCTACAAGCCTTTAATGGTGAAGCTTACTCACAGGCTTTTTATAGATGTTTGCAGAAAATCCTCATATACTTTAATAGGATGATTTTTTTCTGATTCTAAAGACAATAACACATAGCTATTACTAAGTGCTTGCAATGCCTTGTTTTGAGAGAGAAACAGTTTCATAATATAAATGAGAATAGTGGGTTCTTTTTGTTTTCCAGAAGAAAAGAAAATAATTGTCTATTAATATTGGAAAGCCTATTTATAGCATAAAAGGTAGTGAAGATATTTTTAAAGATTCAGTGAGTTCATCCCAAACTATCTGCCCTGTTTCTGAATTGCAACTTTTTCCTGAGGACGCTCAACCAGGCAACCATGACCCTCCAGCAGGTCTCAGCTTGCAAATTGTAAAGCATAAGACTGGGAGACCCAAGTCACAGTGTTAGACCTGCCACAGACTTCCTGTGTGACCCTAAGTAAGTCACTTAATCTCAATGCCTTGGTTTTCTCATTTGCAAAACTTGGAATACTTACCTCCCCAGCAAGAATGTAATGAGATGTAACTGACACTTGGGCTTCCTTAAGTGGAAAGGGCTATAAAAATGCAGAAGTAAAAACCTGAAATCAGCAAGATTCTTTCTTTTAAAAAGCATACCCAAAAAGTATTTGCATAAAAGCTTGTTACATTCCTCTGCAACTCTACTTTCTGCCTCTGAGGGCCTGTCTTACTGCATGACTTTGGAGAGCTTTGAACATATGATCTCTGGAAATCTCTCTTGCTGTTGCCGTTAAAAGCAAGCCACTGCATTCAAATACTGAAAGGTTTGTCAAGTAAAATACACACCACTAAATTATACAAAAATTGCTCCTGGTGGCAGCTCAGTCCTAGCAAATGGGAGAGCTGTTGGCCATTCAGAAAGTTTAACGTAGTTAAGGATTACTGCAGGATCGTGAGGCATAAAGTAGAGGGCTTTTAGAGATTAATGGGGATGAAAGAACTGTTTAGACTAGGGGTGGGTAAATATTGGTTTAATCCAGCTCACCAACTAACTGGATCTGGCCTGCAGGGGGTACCTACCAACTGACTGTATCCAGCCTGCGACTGTCTCCACAATGCTCCACATAGGGCTGAGCCCCACGCAGCGAAGCCAGCGCTGTGCTCCTGCCTGCGCCTCCTGGACCCAGCCAGCACGCACAGCTTCTGGTGGGGCTGCCCCTGGTGCAGCTCCAGCTGCCCAGTTGCTGCTTGGCTCCCCTCGCCTCCAGTGGTGGCTTCTCCTCCTGTTTTGGCTCAGCATGATGAGCAGCCACCTGTGGACAGCCATGTGGGTGGAAAGTGGCCAGGAACTGGGGCCAGAGCCCTGTGTGGGGCAGGAGCCATCTGGAGAAACCTTCCTCCCCAACCAGAGTAGCGCAGCAGGGACAGGAGGAGGCCAAGATCTTGGGGCAATGACAATGCAGGCCGAGGCCTGGGGCAGAGCCATAATCTGCTCCCCGCACATCCCTGCCCATGGAATCTGTGTCCATGGTAGGGGCGTGCGGGCAGCAAATTGCGGGTCTGCCCTGGGCCCCAGCCCTGCACTGTCACCACCCCACAATCCCATCTCATGATCCCAGCTTTGCTTGCCCAGCCTCCTGTGATCCTAGCCTCGTTCCCAAACACCACTCCCCGCCTGTGGCCCCATCCCACATAGGGAGTTTTGGCAAGTTTTGTTGGGGAAGGGCGGGGGGCGTGGAGGAAGAGGTGCTGACCTAGCTTTCAACAGCTCATCAAAACTCTGTATGTCGCCCACAGACCCACCCCTGATATAGACCTTGGCCCCACAGGCTGGATGAGTGGTACAAGGCCTATCCAAAGGCTGGACCGATGAGGTTGGTGCCTGGATTGGGTCCCACCACTGCCCAGATTTTGCCTGGCACTGCCTAGACTACCCTACAGGGCCATACTATTTGGCCTGCAGGGCTCACCACAGGTATGGAAATTTGGCAGCAGGGGAGTGGCAATTAACAGTGCTATGATACCTTTGCTGCCAAATTTTCCTTCCCATAAGGAGCTCTGTGGGCCAGGTGATAAAGTTCCGTGGGTCAGATCTGGTCCAGAAGCTAAGCACTCTTGATTTAGACATGAACACCAGAGTTGCCTCAAACCTCTGTCTGTCTGAGATGTGCCTACAACAACATAAAAGTTAGCGTTTAAGTCCTCCTACTTTTTCTCAACAGTTGGGAGCCAAAGGCTCCCCCAGGCCATACAACGCACAGGTTTTCACTATGCACCCCTCCGCTGCCCTGTTATCCACATTACTGAACTGACATAGTTTAGGTATGGTTGCTAGCAGGCTTTCAACGGAGGCTGACTCTACAACTGGACCACTGTTCCTACATTATCCATAGGAAACTGTGTCCACTCTACTGCAGACAACTTCCTTATGCTTAGAATTTATTTACCATTTAGGGTAAATGGTAAATTTACCCTAACCATTAATTGTAACAATGGCATTGTTTTATGCTATTATGGAAAAAGATGTGACAGTTGGAAAAGAGTCCTGCATAAAATGATGTGGCTTCCCTACATATCATACTTCATGTTGCTACAGAATGTTCCAACTAAAGGTTTCAAATTTTCAGAAACACTGATTCAGCAATTTATCCACGAGGAATGTTATGATGAGGGAGGATTCTCCACAAAACAAAATAAGGGTTAAACCAAGGGTGTCCAACCTTTTTGAATGTGAGGCCAGATCACGAACTTTTTATCGCCCAGTGGGCTGGCGAGCCATATTCAAAGACCTCACAGGAAGTGGTATCACATCAGGAAGTGATGTCACGTGACCTTTGACACCAATGAAGTTGCAGGAAGTGACAATGAAATGGGTCTGGAAATGTGGCTTAAAATCCAAAATAAAAACAATATAAAAGCAAGAATGAAATAATACCGAACACTTGACTAAAATAAACACTTTCGCTTCTACTCACTTCTCAATGAATGAAAGAAGCAGAATGCAAGTGGACAGATCAAATGTGAAAAAGATATCAGCCAGAGTGGAAACTAATCAAAGCAACAAAATATGGGCATTTTTTAGAATAATCTAGACCAGTGCTTCTCAAAGTGGTGGTCTGCGGACCAGTGCTGGTCCGCGAGCCACCAGTCGCTGGTCCGCAGCGCGTTGCCAGGAAAGAAAGAAATATATTTTCAGAAGATTAACATTGATATGTCACAGTGCCACAGTTCGTACGTTCCAACACTCCAGGTGACGTCACGTCGTGCGAGGTGAGGAAAGAGAAAGAAACAGCTGGTCGTGCATTTGTGTAGCGCTGTTACACGCAGTTGCTGCCACCGGCTGAACCAGGCACCGATCCCTGGCCCACTGGAAAAAAAATTGCCGGTCTGCCACATCAGATAGTTTGAGAAGCACTGGCCCAGGTTATTTATACGTAGGGTGACCATATATCCTGGACTGGCTGAGACAGTCCCAAATTTATAGGCTGTCTCAGTGTCCCAGCCACTGGAGAAAATTTAAGCAAAAGCACCAGATTGGTGGGAATGTGGGAGCTGGGGGGTTGGGGCTGTGTGTGTGTGTGCATGTGTGCATGCATGTGCATGTGCTTCCAAGCACATGTGTTGCAGCAGACAGCCAAAGCAGCTATTGGGATGTGCTGAGAAGCATGGTACTTTTGTCACTGGAGCAAGGGCTGTGGGCTGGGGTGGGGACTGGGGTGCTGGCCAGGCTGGGGATGCTGCCTGTGCTTTGTCTGCCCTGCTCTGACTCATGGCTCTGGCCCCTTTCTGGCACCTGCTGCTGCATCCTGGCTGCGTGCTGCTGGGCTAAGTCAAAGTCAGCGGCATTGCAGCGCCATGTGGAGAGCCCAGTCTGGCCTGGCCACATCCTGCCCTAAGCGGAGAGGGGAGTGTGAGGCTGGGGCTGGCTGCCCTTGTCCAGCAGAGACTCATGGCCAGGATGCAGCTGCAGGTGTTAGGATCGGGACAGGGACAGGGCCAGAGGTGTGAGTCAGACAGAACCCATGCAGAGCCCCCAGTCTGGCCAGCGCCCCAGTCTGCAGCCCTGGCTGTGGTGAGAAAGGCACTGTGCTCCTGACAGCTGTTCTGGCTCTGCTCACTGCCACACACTTCAGCGTGCATGCATGTGTGTATGTGCATGTGTGCCCTCCCTTGTATCTCTCCATCCTGGATGTCCCGGTCTGAGGGACAAATGCAGCCTCTGGGCCCGACTCCTCCTGTCTCCCGTCTCCCACCCAGCCCAGCTCTGGCAACTGCGTGCCCCACAGCTCCAGCCTGGCCCCGAGAAGCCCCCAGTGCAGGAACTTACCCCGTGCCCCCGTCCACTCAGAATGCGGGCAGGGCACGGGCCATGCTGCAGCTCCCCTGGCTGCATGCTGGGGGCAAGGGGCAGAGCCAGAGAGGAAGTTGCACACATTGTCCCCAGCTCGTCCAATCAGGCGCAGCTGGGGCAGTCCCGTGCCGCGCAGCCCTCAGGGCAGCGGCGGCAGGACCCGGCTCACTGATGAGCCTGGCCTTGCGGGGGTAAGCAGCCCCCACCGGCTGGGGCCTGTAGGCTGGCTCTGCCTGCCTTGCCGCTGGCCTGCCGCCACTGTGGAGCGCAGAGCAGGCACCAGGACTCCTCACCTGTCCCAAGTGAGGGACCTCGGGGCCAAAGAAAATGGCTTGGCGGGCCCATGGCAGCCCGCAGGCCATATGTTGGACAACCATGATCCAAATACTGACTAAATCAAGCCTTTCTTGTTAGGTCTTTTAAATTTGTCACTGTTAAGAATGAAAAATTGTTACAAATTCTTTATCCTGCAAAATGTGCAATATTACTTCTACATTGGAACTTAAACACAATTCTGAACTTGACCAGCAGATGATGTTTTCATCTTACACTCTATTAAAAAGTTACTGTCATTGGTCACATTAGAAAGAAGATTGTTAAATTTTCCAGCTCATTTGTTTTTAAGTGGAAAGTGACAAGAAGATGGCCTCTCTGACACCAATAATAATATGGACCACACATACCTGAATGAATATACACTGAAAATCTATCAAAGACAAAAATACCCAATTACCTGTGAGTGCACACTTCTCGCAAGATAACCACTCTCACTCCAATCTCTCAGTTCTAATCCTCAAAGGAAATTTACAAAACACCTTCAGCAGACAAGTCTATGAACTTCAATTCATAAATCTACTGGATACAACAAATCATGGACTAAATATAGATATCGGATTTATGGCACATTATTACCTGCCTGTTGTCTAATAACCCTAGGTAACCTATTTTCATTTTATAAGTGACATTTTAACACCTTCTCCCCCTCTTCCCCCCCACCAGCTACCTATTCATACCTATTGTCTCCCATTCCCTTTGAAACTTACTGCCACACATTTGCATTTTTACACACCTGCATTTTGCATTTTGGCTTCAATTCTACCCAGGAAAGCAAACAAAACACCAAAAGACTTTCCCTATGTCTGAAGAAGGGCATTTGTGCCTGAAAGATTGCAAAGAACAATTTTTCCAACTACTTAGTTGGTCTAATAAAAGATATCACAACTACCCACAGAACCTTGTCTGCCTATGGATCACACAGACACTTGCAAAATCCAAAGACCAGACCGCGCTGAATTGCTCTTTTTCCTTTAAAAACAAATTCTGAAATGTACTGACGCAAGGGACACCTCTCATTTGCTGCAGATCTGAGGTCCTGGGATTTGCCTGTAAAAAGGGTAGGAGTGCTGCATGCATGGTGTGGGATGGGGGAGACTGGCACTGGTGAGGGAGCCTGGCACACACCCGAGACCAGTCACGCGCATCTCCGGACATGCGACATATGGGGCATGAGGTTGGAGCCAGGATGCATGCTGCAAGCAACACGCAGACTGGTCCAGGGAGCACACTGCAAACGGCACCTCCACCGGATCAGTCCTGTGCTCTGGATCTGCCCCATCCGGCCCACAGACTGGCTCTGAACCCTTCATCTGACCTGTGGGGCCAAATGAATTTGATACTTCTGTCTGAAAACAACCACCAGTGAAGTCTTACTATACACCATATTCTTCACCTACAACACACACCTTTTCTTTTTTTTCTTAAACAGCTTCTGGAAATTGGAGTGTGCATTACATGCAAGGATATATGGTAATAGCTGTTTCTGCCACTTAAGCTTTGGTTGGGTGAAAACCAATGTAAAGTCTGCAAGCAATTCACTGAGCAGAACAATAAGCAGGCTCAAATCCATAGCTGCTCCCACTCAGTTACTGACTACAAGATCTTTTTTTCTTCATTCTGCCTTTGAAAGACAGGGTACGCATTTTATTCTGGGCAGTTTTATGTGAGAAAACAAAATGTCACAAAGCGCACATGTTGTTTAGTATCACCACTGAAATTTAACTCTCCTTTTTTCCAGATTTTAACTGCATTCTTAATTTGAAACCAACATAGTTATACACATTTTATTATTATTAGTTGCATCAGAAGTCAGTCACTGTGTTTCTTCAATGGGACAAGTACTGACCATCTGGAGCAGACATACTTAGTTCCCCCCCCCCCAAATTTTCCACTTCTTTTACTACGAAAAGGAATTATTAATCTTTTCAGAATTCTGCTCCTGAATTTGGACAAGGGACATGTATCTAGATAAAAATGAAAGAGTTAGTTCAAAGGAATCTCATCTAAATGGAAAGAGATTTAAAATGTAATCTTAATTTTAAAAAATGTGAATACCAGAACTAATGTCACCATTAAAGAACCCAAATACCAAGTTTTGTGCCAATATATTTCCTTTCAGTAAGCAAAGCATCCACATTTAACAATTTTATATTCAAAATAATTGTATACTATTGTTCTAAATTACTCCTACATGATTTTTAGGCACAAGACTTAATAACTATCAACTCTAAAAATCAAATGATTCTTATGTACTGGGAAATAATTTTTTTTTATGTTACACTTTTTCCCATGTCCCTTAAGACTGATTGATACAAAAATTATTGCAACCAGAAAATTACAATTTAATGTAACACAGCAATATGCAAGACAGTAACCTGGATACACACTTGGATACTTAAGGGTAGCAGTTGTACTAACTGAAGCAACCTCAGAGGTTGGTGCGTGGGGTGTCAAGCAGTTTTACCATGCAGGCTGCAGCCTTTCATCTGTGTTGCCCAGAGTTGTAAGCAGAACACCAGCTCAGTTCCTATGCTTTAACCAATTCGGCGGTGATTGTTTAGAGCTCTGATCCCATATCTTGTACTTTTTCTTGAACTACTTCTCAGCGGCAGAAATTTTATCTGTGGACTAATAAGACAGTGTGGGGTTTTTTTTTGCAGATGTTACATAAAACTTTTTTCTGTAAGGTCTGCAAGGAGGAAGTGTCTGAGCTTTTCTCTATGCATGTCACACGTTCCAAAAGCTTGCTTCTGCAGGCTCTTCCAGAATACACGTGGAGAGCGAGAAAAGACGAGTGAGGAGCACAGTTAATCCATGTCCTCTCAAGCAGAATCTTGGCTGAAGTCAGTGGAGTTCAGCTCAGGCATAAAGTCTGCCCGCTAATTTTAACGACTTGCAAAACTGGGGCAATATCATGCAAGCTTGGTTCAGAATATCATGTCAACTTTCAATACAGCCTGACACAAAATGGAACATTTTTTCTTGCTACACTCTCATCAACTTCAGGCTTAATGCTTACATTAATAATAAATGTCTTGCATTTTTGTAACTACTTTATATTACACATCTCAAAGCAATTCACAATCGGAGTATTAGCAGAAGATGAAAATTATCCCTGCTTCCTTTTTACAGGCAGGAAATCAAGGTAGAGAAGGATAGGCAATTTGTCAGAAGTCAGCCATAGGTACTCCTAGCATTCAGTTCTGGTTTCTAATAACTGGTGAAGTCTTATTCCTATCTGTCTTCCAAGAATGGTTCCACTGGCACCTTGCAATAATTGTAAAAGCAAAACTGTGCCCAAATAATACTTTCTGTTGGGAAACCAGATGGCATTACCAATGAAAACTTAGAAATTGATACTGCATATCAACTTCCACATACTATGCAGACACCCATAAACAGTATTTTAATGAGAGGTCCAATGATATATTGGTGCCATATTGGATCAGCACTGAGAAAAGGAAAATTAAGATTATCAGTAATCAGCTTTTTTTGGCCGGTGTAGCTGATAATGTCACTGATAAATGCAGCATGCTTGCGAGCAATTGCAGCATCCACACGGCCAGGAATGCAGCCCGGCAGCTTGGACAGGAGCATCTTGTTGGTAAGTCTCTGAGGGGGAAAGGGCGTGGGGGAGGGAAGGGCTCTTGCGGGGGGCGGCAGATCAAGACCCCCATGCTGAGGGAGGGAGTGGGGCAGGGGTGGGCACTGCCCAGCCAAGGCAGTGAATGTGACCCTGCTGGGAGCAGGATGGTGCTGTGGGCGGCTTGTCCAGGGGACGCAGGGGGGTGGGGGCAGGAATGGGGTGGCTCCCCACAGCTGCATGCACCCCTGAGGAAGGCATAGGGGGCATGTGCCCCCCTGCATTTGTGCATGGGGTGAGGGCAGGCTGCATGATGTGGGCTCGGGGCTAGGGGCTGTGCAGGCTTCTTCCTGGCAGGGGGGCTGGGCCAGGGCTGCCTTCGGAGCAGGAGGGGGCAAGGCGGGCAGCAGTGAAGCTGGGAGCAGTGACTATGACGAATTCTGGGGTGGCTATAGCCCACCTGATAGCCACTGCTTCCAGCGCTGCCACCAGACACCCTGCCTCCAGCCACTCTTGAGTGCAGCCCCAGGCCAGCCCCCCCTGCTGGGAAGAGGCCAGTACAGGCCCTGTGTGACAGCCAGAACCAAAAAGATTAATAAGCAATAAATACGTGCTTCTTGAAGACATTTGGAATTTCTGTCTACTATAAAGCTTGTAAGTTTGTAAACAGCAAATGTACTGTACTGGCTACTGGGGATGACCTAGTTGGCGACCTAGTGATTGATGGGAAGCTGGGTGACAACAACCACGAGCTGATCACCTTCACCACACAGCAGTCCCCCTGGCTCTCCAGGGACCTAGAAGACCTCTTGAGGCTAAAAAGAAAGGCCTTCAAAGGATGGGAGTCACCTCCAAGGAGGATTATTCTGCACTGGTCTGGTCCTGTAGGGCACAGACCAGGAAAGCCAAGGCTGCAACTGAACTCCAAATAGCTTTGAGCATCAAGGACAATAAAAAATCCTTTTTCAGATATGTGGGGAGCCGGAGGAAAAGCAGGGGCAACATTGGACCCCTGCTGA
>NW_005842279.1:943904-959467 GCF_000455745.1 Alligator sinensis
ATCTGGGGGAACGTTTGTTCACCAGAGCGCCCCAAGGGATGACGAGGTCGAATGGTCACAAACTACTTCAAGATCGTTTCAGGCTGGACATAAGGAAGAACTTCTTTACTGTCCGAGCCCCCAAGGTCTGGAACAGCCTGCCACCGGAGGTGGTTCAAGTGCCTTCATTGAACACCTTCAAGAGCAAACTGGATGCTTATCTTGCTGGGATCCTATGACCCCAGCTGACTTCCTGCCCTTTGGGTAGGGGGCTGGACTCGATCTTCCAAGGTCCCTTCCAGCCTTAATGTCTATGAAATGTAACTTGTAACTGTTCGTGAAACTGACATGAGCTATAGCTTTGTCTTTGGCCTCAAAGACTTGTAACTGTTCGTGAAACTGACATGAGCTATAGCTTTGTCTTTGGCCTCAAAGACAAAGCTATAGCTGTAAGATTAACTGACCTAATGGTTTTTAGCTCAGAGTTTAGCCTTGATGATGATAAAAACTGGATTCAACCACCTGGCCTACCCAGCACATTCCAGGAAAGCACACCTCAAAAAAGCATAGTCAGAGAGATCTAAAGGGGTTGGATTTAGGCGGAATAATGTTAATTTCAAACCTGAAGATGCTGAGTTGTAATCTGCTTGTTTGATAAACCCAAGTTTGGGTAGTAACCTTTTATAATAATTTTTAACACCTTTTAATCCCATAGGGTAACAGCTATAGGGCAAGATTGTGAGTGGCTCTAAAACCAACAGATTAGCATAAGACTAGGTATAAAAAGCACATGCATCAGGTGACCAGCAGGAAGGAGGGAACAGGACGGTAATTACTTTTCCAAGACCGGACCCAGACTCCTGGTGTGAGTGAGGATCCGATCCTGATCAAGGGACCTTCCCCAGTAATCCCTCCGACAGTGTCGATCGGGGATGCCTGACTTCACTGGAATCCCCTGGCGTGCACCTGCCATTGAGGGACTATCGATAAGTTGCCAACCCATGTCTGTCTATCTGTTGTTTTAAACAGCCCAGGGACTGATACCCTCGCAGTGCCCAGCCGGCCTGTGACAGATTGATCTATCTATCCGTTGTTATTATCTGTTGTTATTATTTACTATTAGCTCTTTAATACTGCATTATCTGCTTATCGCATTTATCTTTCTGTTAACTGTTGTGCGTGTATAAGCTATAAATAAATTCGCCATTGCTTTACTCCCAACTCTGCCTCCTCAATCCCGAACCAAACAGCCTAGTGGCTAAATTGATATACTCACAGTACCCAGCTGACCTGTGACAGCCCTAGCCCTGAGCCCACAGAGGGCAGCCCCAAATGCAGGGGGTGGGGGGAGGCGGCGGCGGCACATGCCCCCATGCCTCCCCCAGAGGTGCGTACAGTTGCAGGGAGCTGCGTGTGTGCCCGTGGCTCCATCCCACTTGCAACGGGGTCGCATTCACCACTCTGGCTGGGCAGTGCCTGCTTCTGCCCCACTCCCTCCCTCACCATGGTGGGGCCTCAATCTGCCCCCCCCTCCATGCCCCTTCTCCCACCACAGACTTACTGGCAGGACACTACTCTCCAAGCTGCCCAGCTGCATATTGGCTGTCGGATTGGTATTGGCCAATATGGCCGGTTAATAATTGGCCGCTAGTATCGGCCAAAAAAAAAAAAAATCTTTATCGGTGCACACCTAATTTTAATGACACCATAAGAGTTTTTAGAACAAAATGACATGAAAGATTTTTCTCTCTGTTGAAAAAAAGTCTCGCTTTTGTACCTAGTTTACATGTTAATAAATCAATGGGATAACCACAGGCCTTTTTTAAAGCAGTAGCTCACACTGACTCATTTTAAAGATTTTTAAACATGTTATTTAAATAATTTCAGCACTCTTTAAAACAGGTTCTGTACCATGACAGACAGGATGCCCCTGTCACAGAAGCTGCACAGTGGAGTCAAGTTTCAGGAGACAGCCAGGGAGTGCTGCTTTCTCCACTTCCTAACCTACTTCTTATCAGGTGTAGCTAGGAGCACAAGATACAGAGATTAGCAAGTGATTCAATTCTGCGATATTCAGCTTGAGCTCTTTAAAAGGATCCCATTTTTCAGAGCATATATAGACAAAACTTTCTGAAAAGTCTCATCCTATGAAAATATCTGAAATTGGACACAAGATCACCATGTACTTTGGAAAATTAAGATCCAGTTACTTTCCAAGAGGAAAAAAGGTATAACCTGTAAGAACAACAACAAAACCCCCCCAAAAAACAACAACAAAAAAGACTTTAAGATCACCTTATTATAACTCATGAAATGTTCCATGGGAAGGGAGAAAAATCCTAAATATTAGAACTGATAGCCAGGCACCTGGATTTGGACCTCAGGCTGTCACGGATAATTGCAGTTCCTCCCGCTTAAGTGGATTTACTATATCTAAAGGTCAAGCTGAAAGTACAGATGACCTTGCTAACAAGAAGCAGTTAATGTTTTTAGAAGTATGAAGCAAGAGAAGTAAACCATCACTAATGAGACATAACAGTATTGTCTCCTTCACTAATTGCAAAGGACAGTCAGTTTTGGTTGACATTTCATTTGAAAAATGTATTTTATACGAAAGTGTTTTTACCTAATTTTTAATATGATTCCTAAAGTATCTAGACTGCCAAAACACCTGCATGTCACACAACATTAAATCATATTCATTTGTTTGAATGTGGAGGGTGTCATTAATAAACTGATCAACAAAGTTTTCTACACAGAAAAAGGGACAGAAAGGCACAGCAGAGAGACAAATGAAATGGTGTGGAATCAGGAGCCATTTATCAAACGTTACCACAAACATTTCAGAGCCATTCTACAAGGAGAAAAGAAAAGAGACAAGATGGATGTAAAAGCAGAAACATTCCAAGCTCAAACATTCACTATAGCAAGGCACATTAATAACAGCCTGATGATCAACACAACACTGGTAGCTTCCTTAAGCTATAGAAGGCATGTGAACACCGCAAGCTGTCAGAGGCACAAGAATATTTCTAGGGTCTCCCCCATTATAGGTTTAAAAAAAACTGCCCGAACCAAACACAGTTCACCGTTTCACAAATCAACATCTCCTGTCACATTCACGCATGAACCCCCTCTCACATGCTGCAAGGTGCATGCATCAGCTGGGCTGCATAACACATGCAGTAATGGGACTGGCCACCAGAGGACACTGTGGTGCCTGCTGAGAAGCTCTCATGGTCCACCACTTCCTGCACGTGGGCTGTGGCCAGCAGCCCGGGCACGCTGGGTCGGAGAGGGAAGGCCATCGAGCTGGAATTAGGCACAAACGCGTAGCGGTAGTTTAAAGATTGTTTACTTACACCGAGATGGCAGTGGTGCAGGCTGGAAAACTTGCTTAAGTTGCGGTTACAGACAGGAAAGAAGAGAGGCGGACAAGAGTTCTAAACTCGTGAACTCTAGCCCAATCCGGCTGAAGGCTCTGAACACGCGAGCCTGTCGTCTCAACCGAAGAAAATACTCGTCCGAAAGAGCTCTGAATAAACTCACACGAAGTTTGCTAGGCTCCGTGGGTCTTTCTGCTCACTCATTCACACGAAGTTTGCTAGGCTGCGTGGGTCCAGTTCTTTTGCGTGCGGGAAGGGATACGTCTGGATTGCGCTTGGCGACGGGGAGAGGCTAGAGGTTGATCAGACCTCTGTTGCCTGCTTTAAATGCACTGGGTCCGTGAGGATCCGCAGCGCTTAGAGATCTTCACACAGCGTGAAGCCTCCTCCTCCCTTGTTCGTGGAGTCCTCCAACTTGGGCGGAAACCACTCAAGCCTCTTATACGGCTAGCAAGCCAATCACTAGCCACCACGTGTGAATAATTTAGAACTGGCCAATAATGGGACTCGAATTAGCATACAAATGGCGGGAACTCTTTGCAACGAGCATTTCTGTGCTGCAACAAAGAAATGCACCCTGCAAAGAAAGCTTCAAATTGGCGGGAAATTCTCCCTTGCACCGGGGTTCTCTTTTGCAGCAGAAAACTCCACCGTGCAAGGAAGCTATAATTTAGCGGGAACAATTTAGCAGTGCCGAAGCACACAAAAACAAAAATCACACCCTTTGGGTTGTGACACAAGCAAGCTGTAAAAGCAGGAAAAGCAAGTTAATGTAGCAGGATGTAAAGGCGATGAGACCAATATTGGCGATAGACCAGGAACGAGTCAGGCCCCATATCCCCCTTCACCCACCAGGTCAGTCCCACGTGCCCCAGACATCATATCATCTCTACAGATCTCCAAAGTGCACCTCCAGTTACACTTCCATTTAGCCATCCAGATCTTCCACTCAGACTTTATCCACAAAAAACTCAGCTGTCCTTAGCTTCCTTGGACAATGCCCATCTAGCCCCAATATGCTCTACAGAAAACAGCTGTTTTGACCGTCTTCTAGACCAGTCCGCTTGCTTCCCCCAGGCACTGACCTGCCCCTTTCCCTTTTCCCCATCATCTGCAGGCTCTCCACATTGAGCTCAAAAACTAGATGCCATTCAAGCTCCGAGTCACCTTCATCTTCCAGCTAGAGATCTCACAAACCCTACTGCTCCAACTCCTTTGAACCAGCATTTGCTTGCTCCCCAAAAATCCTACAGACTCCACTCACCTGCTACACTTTGTGCAGCCCCATACATTGAGGTAGGATAGGTGAAATAAGACACATTGGGCCTGAAGACCTCAAAGTAAATATGCCAATGATTTGTAAGAGAGGCACATATGGAGCTGCACAAAAATTGGCCGTTATTATCTTTCTGAAATGTGGATATTTCTTTCTTCACTTGGATACACTGAATGTTATGGGAATCATAATTGGAACAGTACCAGCCAAGAATAAATACGTTATGATCCTATTAGTAAAGAAACTATGAAAGGTTGGCTTCTGCTTGAAATCAGTCGAACAATTCCATATTTCCAAATTAAGTGTATCATGGTTTTGCGGAGAGAAAGCCATCTCTTTTTCTCTCTAGGTTCCAGTAAAACCTGTTCTTTATATAGTTTAGTTGACTGCTATGAAATGCGAAAAATGATTTTCTGGAACCAAATATTATGCATGACATTTTCTCTTTTTTAATATCTATCTTTATAATCTTAAGGAAGGAAATCAGTGGCTTACAGAGTAAGGAAACATAGCATTTTAAAATGAAGACATACTGTACATTATATTTCTCTACTGCTGCAATATTTGGCCCAGACTGCCATGCTTGGACAGATCTTATCGGGTAATAGAAATAAAACAAGATAAAAATCTCATTCTGAAACACAGGACTTTCAGTCTCCTATACCTGATGCCAACAGACTCATCTAGAAGCATGGAGGAGCTCTTTGCTTAACTATGTGAAACAAGAGAAGGATGCACCTTACCAGACAGCCAAATTACTGTATTCATTTGAAACCAAGACACGGTTTTTCCTCCCATTCAATACGAGGAAAAAGAAACCTCATCATAGGATTCAATTATGGCTCAGGGCAGGTGGCTGCTGCAGCTTTGGCTGTGGCTCCAGCCTGGACCCAGAGGAGACTGTGAGGTGCGAGGAGATTGTGGGCAGGAGAAATGCAGAATGGGGAAGGGAAGGAAATGTGGGGGAAATCATCCAGTTTGGGGTAGGGGGAGTACAGGGAAGACTGTACAGAAGCAGGGGAGCCTCTACTCCCTGGCCCTGCTCCATGCCTGAAGACAGAGATGCCATATAGATCAAGCAGTTGTGGGGGGCAGGGGAGGGAGGAGGAGGCACAGCAAGCACCAGGGGAAGCAAGTGGAAGGAGGTGAATTTACAATGGATTTTCGCTCCCCTGATATTTGCTTTTGGCAAAATACCTGACACAAAAAAGGGAAATGCAAGCTCCCACCCAATTCTGCCTGAGGTATATGGAATGACTTCACTGGGATATGAACTAGACCTTCATGGATTACAAAGGGAAAACTATTAAAGTGACCACATGCACACAGTAAGCAAATAAAAAAAAAGAAAAGAAAACTTCTTATTTTCCTCTGCCTAACTGCAACAATAGCAATGTTTGTAACTCAAGTTGGCAAAAATGTTAACAATAAAAGGAATTTCATGTTGACAACATCTGTTCAAGAAACAGATCAGAGCTGGACAAACCCTGTCCTCAACGTTACAGAATGTGATGCATTTTTAAGACTTACATTTGTTGAAGAAACTGCTTTGCCTGCTTTGCTGTATAGTCACACCGCATGGAGCAGAAATGTAACAATGTGTCTGCAGTGCCCACCTTAAGTTCGTATATCGACAGCCACTCCCGTTGACTGGTAGCGAGATGTAGCCTGTAGGTGAAGATACAAAATTGTGAAGCTACTTTTATCTTTCATAAAGCCTTAAACTGCTCATTTTTGTTGAAGACATAATTATCTGGGTGGATCCCCACTTGTTGGGTGGGTCCTTCTCTCATTTACTTGTTGCTGTGACAAAGTATTTAGCAGAATTCAGATTTGTTGGAATCTGACACGGCCATGTAAGTGATTCTGTTAGGGCCTCGAACTAAGACCTCCAAACATCAACCGTACACCTCAGTGCCCACACCACCCCAGCCTCCAGTTGGGAGGGTGGGCAAAAATAGAATAAGGATAAGTATCATAGAAGACACGCTAATGAAATTTAAAATGATCAGCAGAGGATTTCTAACACGGTGGAAAACTACCATACAAAAGAGGAGGAATACTCTCCAACTATCAAGTATTACTGGACATAATTGACAGTAAATACATCACAGAAAACTGCTCTGTGAAGAAAATCCAGATAAAATCAGCCCTCCCCAAAACCCTAATTCTAATGCCCACACAATGCGTTAATGAGGGCTACAACAGGGTTTACAAAAAGGCTGCCTTTGATGTGGTCAGTTTAGAGGAAGTATAGCAGGATGAATGTCATACATAAAGGGGAGCAGGACCCCTCAGCTTTGGGCGAGTTTACACATTCCCAATTGCTTATAGCTGAAGTGGCCAGAAGCACTTCCCTCAGATACAATGACAGTCCTACTCTTATCCTAATCTAGTCAATCACTCAAGACTGCAATGTGCCTTACACAGCATTATATTTTAAGGACCAATACAGATGATGCAGAATACAGCAGTTATTTTATTAGTGCAGCATGTCATACTAATGCTCCAGGGAATGCATTTGTTTCCTCAGTGACTTTTAGATGCAACTGAAGGTCATGATATTGATCTTTAAAGCAGTATATTGTTTAGTGCTTAGGTACAGCAGAATCAGCCTGGCCTCCAGAAGACTAACACTGCACTTGACTGCATCTTACCTGCTTTCATGCCCAGTCCCTAAATTTAAATATATGGGTGTTGAGGCCACCGATCTGTCAAAGGAATGCACCTGACTTACTGCTCATGTAGTCCCAGCTGACCTTCAGGAGACTTGTACAAGCTTTGTTTGCCTTGGCTTAAGCTATTGCTTTAAGTAACTGAATGAGGGTATATTTCCATTTACTGCCTTGCATAGTGTTTCTTTAAATTTGAGCTGAGTCATGAGGCATTGCTCACCTTTATTTTCTCACTAATGAACATACACTGAAAATAGTATGCAGTTTTATAACAAAATGACCGCTACTCTTAAAAAAATATATCAATCTATAGTTACCCACAAACTATATACCAAGAAAAAACGCACATATTTCTGCATCCTCATAAAGGAACTGGATTCTTAGATTGAACATACAATTATAGAAAATTAGGGTTGGAAGGGACATCAGGCCATCCAGTTGAACCCTCTGCTCAAAGCAGGACCAGCCCCAAGTAGATCATCCCAAGCAAAGACTTTGTCTACCCAGATCTTAAAAATCTCCAAAGGTGGAAATTCCACAATCTCTCTGGGTAGCCTGTTCCAGTGCTTGACTACTCTCCTCACAAGAGAGTTTTTCCTAATATCTATCCTAAACTTCCCTTCCTGCAACTTGAGACCATTGCTCCTTGTACTGTCATCTGCCACCATTGAGAACAATCCAGCCTCATCCTTCTTGTAACCCCTTCAGGTAGTTGAAGGCTGCTATTAAATCCCTCCTCAGGCATCTTTTCTCCAGGCTAAATAAGCCAAGTTGCCACAGCCTGTCATAAGTCATGTGCCCCAGCTCCCGCACCATTTTCATTGCCCTCTGCAGGACTCTTTCCAATTTGTCCACATCCTTTCTGTAGTGGGAGGCCCAAAACTGGACACAGTACTCCAGATATGGCCTCACCGGTGCTGAATCGAGGGGAACAATTACTGTGCTCACTGGCAACGATACTACTAAGGCAGTCCAGTATGCTATTAGCCTTCTTCCCAAAAAGGGCACACTGTTGGCTCATATTCAGCCTATTGTCCATTGTAAACTCCAGGTCCTTTTCTGAAGAGCTGATACTTAGCCAGTCAGTCCCCAGCTTGTACCAGCACAGGGATCATTCAAGCTTAAGTGCAGGACTTTGCCCTTGTCCTTATTAAACTTCATGAGATTTCTCTTGGCCCCATTCCTCCAATTTCTTGAGGTCTCTCAGAATCCTAACCCTACACTGCAGTGTATCTATTACTCCATCTAGCTTAGTGTCATCTGAAAAGTTACTAAGATTGTGTACTCCATCCCATCTTCCAGGTTGCTGATGAGGATATTGAACAAAACCGGCCCCAGAACTGACCCCTGGGACACTTCAATTAATACTGGCTGCTAAGCAGACATCAAGCCACTGAATGCTACTCCTTAAGCCTGATGATCCAGCCAGTTTTCTATCCACCTTACAGTCCATTCACCCAACCTGTACCTACTTAGCTTGCTTGCAAGAATGTTTTGGGAGACCATATCAAAAGCCTTGCTAAAGTCAAAGTATATCCTGTCCATTGCTCTTCCCACATCCACAGAGCCAGTCATCTCCTCATAGAAGGCAATTAGGTTGGTTAGGCATGATTTGTCCTTGGTGAATCCATGCTGGTTGTTCCTCATTACCTTCTCCTCCACTAAGTATTTAGAAATGGATTCCTTGAGGACCTGCTCCATGATTTTTCTGGAGATTAAAGTGAGGTTGACCAGTCTGTAGTTTCTTGGATCCTTCTTCTTCCCTTTCTTCAAGATTGGCACTGTATTTGCACTTTTCCAATTATCTAGGCCTTCTCTCGATTGCAGAAGTTTTCAAAGATAACAGCCAGTGGCTCTGTAATCACATCAGCCATCTCCCTTAGCATCCTTGGGTGCACTGGATCCATCTCATGGACTTGTACACATCCAGCTTTTCTAAATAGTCCCTAACCTGTTCTTTTGCCACTACCGGTTGCTCACCTCCTCCCCAAACTATGCTGCCAGGTGCAGTAGTCTGGGAGTTGATTTTGCCCTTGAAAACTGAGGTGAAAAAGGCATTGAGTATATCAGCCTTTTCTACATCATCTGTCACTAACTGCCTCTCCCATTCAACAAGGAACGTACACTTTCCTTATCTGCCTTTTGTTGCTGACATATTTGTAGAAACTCTTCTTGTTACCTTTCACCAGGAAAAAATCTCTTGCTAGCTGCAACTCCAGCTGTGCTTTGGCCTTTCTGATTTTATTCCTGCATGCCCAAGTAATCCTCTTATACTCTTCCCTGGTCATTTGTGGATGCTTCCTCTACTTGTAAGTTTCCTTTTTGTGTTTTAGCTCATTAAAGTGTTCCCTGCTAATCCAAGCTGGTCTTCTGCCATACCTGCTTGTCTTCATGAGCATTGGGATGGTTTGTTCCTGCACCCTCAAGTAAGGTTCCTTTAAAATACAATGTGCTCTCCTGGACTCCTTTTCCCCTTTGATTGGCCTCCCAGGGGATCCTACCCATCTGTTCCCCAAGTCAAAGCTTGAGTTTCTGGAGCCCAGGGTCATTACCCTGCTGCTCTCCTTCTTTCCTTTCCTCAGCCTCCTGAACTCAAATAATCTCGTGGCCACTGCTGCCTGAGTTCCCTCCCATCATACTACACTCCCCACCAATTCTTCTGTTTGTGAGTAGCACTTCCCCGATCTGCTGGCAACACTCCTACTAATGGAGTCCAGTATGCTGATAGACTTCTTCATAATGTCTCCTGCTTGATTTAAAAAATTATGGAATAACAAAATGTGGCACTTCCAATACTGATGTAATGATCCATTTTTCAAAGACAGTGATGAAGTCTCCTAAGCAAATGACAATATATATGACCACCCTGAGTCCTGCATGTCATAGACATTAAAATATATTCCCAAAGCATTATTTTAAATAAAATATTATGTTTACTAATTTCTATTTTCATCTATGGGACGTTAATTGCTAAATATCCTATTATGAAAATATTTTAAGATCCTATAAACTTTCAAAAAATAAGCTGGTTTCTAAAGAAGTATTAAAGGAAAATAAAAACAGAAAAATATCACCTTATTCTTAAATATCTGATCAAATTTGATGAGGTTTGACACATTTCAAACATAGTTCAAACTATGTTATAAAATACATACAGGATATGTTGACTACTATTCAAACCTTGAAGACATTAGGTTCCAATTTTCTACTAATTTAATTATGTAGGCTGGTGATCTAAAGTAGAACACTATATGCCTTATAAATGGATCTATCCAAATTGACATGGTAGATGGGCAATTCATGGGCAGATGGCAGCTCTGGCCACCATTTTCACCATTTTTTTTCACTCCCCTCCCCTTCGCTTGGCTGAAGGTCCACAGCTGATTGGCTAAGGGGGTCACAGCAGGTCCACCCCTTGCCGCTGACTGGCCAAGAAGGCTGCCCTTCATGCAGCCCTGCCCCTCAGGGGTGGGGCTGCACAAAAGGCCACCCTCTCAGCCAATCAGCAATGGAGGGAGCAGCCACCATCTTGGCTGCTCTCCTTTGTGCCGGTGGCTTCTACCCCTGCATCCAGCGGGGTGTGAAGCCAGGCCAAAGCAGCCGCTACCTTACATTAGGGTGCAGCATTTTATTTTTAGTAAGTTTTTCCCCCCAGCGATTACACGCGAAATTGTGGAAACTGCCATTTTTCACAATTCCCACGAAAACTGCGAAATCATGTTTACAGTAGGTTCCTAGCCATAGATAAGGGATGGCCACAAGTAGCACAGTTAGCCTCTCTGTGTAGTATATGGCAGACCAGGGAAGGAGTAGGAAACATAGTAACAGGACAGCAAGCAGAAAGCAGAGCAGCAGATCAAACAGGCAAAATGGATTGGAGTGGCACCCTGGGAGAACTGCGGGACTCACCTTGTGGTATGCCTGCCAAAAAGTGTTTACCATGCTGCTGTAGATAATACTCTATTAAATAAACCAAAAAAAAAAACTTGGTCGAGGGTTTCATATTTTCAAGATTTGTTTTAAATAAATCTACAGGCTTAGATAATAAATCTATATATAGGATTAAAGTTCGGTGAAACAATTTTTCATGGTAATTATAAATAAATTTATTTTTGTTGGACTCATGCAATTAGAGAGAGTACTTTTAAGAAGTCAGCCATTTATCTCCAAACTAATTTCAATTCATATTATTTTGTAGTACAGTACTTCTAATTTCTCTTGTTACAATCTTTAATCTTCTACAGCTGTGAAGATGCTAGTATCAGGAAAATAATTTCAAAATGACTTGATAAATCCCACCCAACCTGTCTTAACTTTTATGAATCTTGTTGTACCTCAAATGCTACTTATAAAATGGTACAATTAATTTCCCCTATCAACAAAATTGATAATTCTTTTAATTCTGTAATAACAATCTTTCCGTGTACCTGAGTACTGCCTCTACCGATAGAAAAAGTTTCTTCACACAAATAAGCAGCAGTTAAATAAGTCTTAATTTTTCACTTTTCTAAGAAAACCTACCTTGTTAAGCCAGCATAACTAAAAAATCAAATATTGCTATTGAATCTGAGAGGAACAATGAAATTGCTTCTTGGGGCCATGGGCAGCATGTCATTCTGAACTAGACTCTTCTGGTGTATCCAGGGTATCACAGGGAATAAACCACTTCTATGCCACCCACACATCACTTGCATTTGGACTAGTTCACTCGTATACATCCTTCAAAATCATACAGTACAAAACTGTACTGTTGAGCTGCACATCAAAAGAAATAAAAGCATTTATTTGAAAACCAAAATATAAGAGGGCACAGGAACCACCCTCCTTAGCAAAAATATCTGTCATTATTTTGATTTCATGCCTTTATTTGCACACTAAATATCAGTTTAACTTCTTCCAAATTTAAGGTGCAAACAGCTGTCAAAAAAAATGAATGTAGAGATTAAAAAACAAACAAATGGCAATAAAAAAAACAAACAACTAACAACAGCATTTGGTAAAAAGCAGCCGAGGAGAGTGATTAAGACAGTGAACAATGGAGTTAGTTCAAAACAAAGTACCATAACACAAGTGACAGAATGAACAATATGGAAACTGAATTTCAACTAGAATTAAGGAGGATATAGATGAAAGAGTCAAGCATCAAGGGAGGGAGAAGCTGAAGTCAGAGAGAGACTGGCATTTTAGCAGGAAAAAACAACAGGTAGAGCAGTCACACTGATCTTAAGAGGTTTGGTGATTGGGTGTCACCTGTCAGAAGAAAAAGGTACCAGTCTTGGCCTTTCCTGCTCTAAGAAGTTCTTAAACATTCCCAAGGGATGTCTTGATTCCAATGAATTCAGTTACAAAACTCCTAGGGATGCGTGGAATGGATTTTATCTTGTATTTCAGAGACAGTTACCAGGAGAACAATCTATGTTGATGCAAGTTACATCTAGGGAATTCTTGCTTTTGAGCTGTGAATAAAAATTAACTATTTAGGGATGACCATTTTTTTTCTATTTTATGAACAGCTTCTTGGTCTCCAATTCAAGGTGGGATAGAGGAAGCCACAGCAGAAAAACACCATTCCCACAGTCTGAAACAATGAATATTGGTATTTAATATACTATACTATACATACTGCTGTACATTTACTCTCACAAACAGAACAGACATTTTAAAAAGTAGAAGCAGAAAAGAATTTGTGGAAGAGAAATAGTTTGAAAAGTCACATCTCGGTAATACAGTGTCTTGGAATACAAAAATATACAGCATTTATTGCCCTGCCATACACTGCCATACACTCAACTACCATATTTACTCGTATAAGATTACCCTGATTATAACACAACCCCGGAATAATTAGATTCTATATATGGAAAATGTATGTTTGATATAATTTTCCAGGTACAGAATCTAATTATTGAAGATCAGTCTTGAATTTGTCCCCTTCCCAGTACTACACCAGGGAAAATAATTTTTTGGGGGGGAGGGGGTGTCAGGTTGGCCCTTTGATTTGACCCCCACAACCTCTGCCTGCAGTGCCCTCCCACCCGCCTTACTGTCAGACCCTGCTCTTCCTGAGCACATAGAAGTCAGGAGCAAATCTGAAAACATTGACCTTGAAATAAACATAGCTATAGAAAAGTACTCATGGACATGGTTCATCCAGAAGTGATGCATTTACCGTATAGTTCATTGGGCTGGGTCCCAGCAGAACCAAACAAGTCACAATTTATATACAGATCAGGTGCAGGACAACCTGGTCTGGTTCCACCTCCTGGGGACAGTGCCAAACTAATCATCAGGGATCCTGGTTTTCCCTGATAAAACATCGCAAATTCTCTGATAAAAAAATAGCTTTGATAAACCCCTCAAAATCTGATTAAAATGAAAGGCTCCTCCCCTGGCAGGAGGTGGTGGCTGCTGCAGTGGAGCAGAGCACAGAGCCTAGTTCCCCTGTAGGCTCAGGTGGGGGTGGGTGGGACTGGCTCCCTCCCGTTGCACACATTCCTAGAGGAAATGGGGGACCCATGCCCCACCAGGGTCTATGCACAGGGTGGGCGTGGGCTGCCTGTTATGGGCTTGAGCTTCTGCCTGCTGCCTTCCCTTGGGGCCTTTGCAGCTCAGCAGGTGTGACCTGATGCTGCAGGGAACAGCAGGGCTGCACAGGGAAGCTCCTTTGCTGCTGTGAGCCTTGCACTGCCCTGGCAATGCATCCCCTGTGCACATGGCAGCGGCGAGGGGCACAACCCCATGCTGCTGCCCCTGCTGCTGCTCAGGGAATCCATATATATGATTTAGGTTTTGAAACTGGGTGCCACTCAATTCACAAAGTTGGGGGGGGGGGCGGTATCTCAAGTCCAGTGAGGGGTTCCTCAAGTCCAAAAAGGTTGAGAACCACTGACCACTGACTTACAGGATACATGTCATCAAGAATCAAGCCTGCAGGTTTGCCTATACCTTCACTTGCTTTCCACCCCTGTAAGTAGCATCTCAGTATAGTGTTAAGATCAAGCACTCTCAACATTCATGCATTTTACTTGCTATGAAATGTGGCGATCAGTCATCTGAGCACTAATTCATTTTTACAATCAGCAGCAGTTTAAATAACTTCCCCCCTCACCTATAATTGTTTTCTACCTAAGTTAAATACAAAAAAGAATGAAACCACTGCACGAAGCTGGTTTAAGCAGTAAGATCCAAATTGAAAATAAACCTTATCAAAGAGCCATCTAGATGACTATTACTTAGTTAAATTAGAACTTGGTTAAAATAGGCTGAATGTAATTCCAGGGTTCTGAATGGAAAGCTCTAGCATGAAATAATCACAACATCCTTGAAAAGTTAATGTACGTGAAAATGCCAAGAGTACGGTTCTGAAAATATCACATCTAATTAACCTAACTTCTACTAGGCAATAAACTTGTTCACCTCATGTATTCCATGCCATCTTTCATCCATGCAAAAACCAATAAGCAAAATGTTAACTTGTGTTCTGAGCAGGAAGAATATATTTAAACACAAATCGCAAAGCAATGCATGCTGCAATTAACCACAACAGTTATTTCAGGAGAAACTGTAGGGTTGTATTTTTTTTTAAATCAGCTCATGAGCTCTCAAGAAAATAACAAGAACTCAAATATATATGTGAAGATTTGACAACACTAGTACAAACACATATTTTTTATTCAGAATGTAAACTATCCCAATAAAACTTGGAACTGACACTTTGTTTTCACATCTGAAAATACAAGTTTAAGATTAAGGGGCACCTATACACTGTCGGGGCCGAGGGGCTGTGGCCAGCAGCCCAGGCACGTGGGCCGGGGAAGTCGGCACGGCCAACTAGAATTAGGCACCGACGCGTGAAGGTTGATTAAAGATTATTTTACTTACACCGTAGATGGTTGCGGTCCAGGCAGGAAAACTTGCTTGGTTACAGTTGTAGACAGAAGAAAAGCTCGAACAATGAGAGCTCTTTAAACCGATACGAGAGTCCGTGCTGTGACTCTCAACGAGCGCGCAGGGCAGGGGTACGTCAAGGATCGTCCGGTGACGGGGAGAGACTCTTGATGGGTGATCAAGCCACCGGTCGGCTCCGAGACACACGCAGAGTTTGCTAGGCTCTACCACGTGGCCCAGAGTTCTCCACGAGATGGATGTGGAGTCCTCCTAAATGAGGTCCTCCCCGGAGATCTCCGACTTGTGCGGAAACTGCTCAAGCCTCTTATACGGCTAGCAAGCCAATTAGTAGACGCCCCG
>NW_005842279.1:959498-967990 GCF_000455745.1 Alligator sinensis
GGCCCAGCCAATAATGGGGTACAAATTTGCATGAGAGCGGCGGGAACTCCTTTGCACCGGGGTTTTTCTCTCTGCAGCTGAGAATTGCAACGTGCAAAGAAAGTTCCATGTGGCGGGAAATAATTCTGTAGTGCCGAAGCACACACACAATCATTGGGTAATGACATACACAAGCATCGAGACTTCTCCGATGCAGTGGAATTCCAGCACACTGGAGCAGACTCAATTAATCTGGAACTTAGTTGGGGATTAACTGAGTCTGCTGGAGCATGGTAGCTGCTGTGCTCCAACTGCCTTCTGTGTCTTATGTATCAGCATCCCTGCACTTAAAAATGGTGGTGGGGTGCTTGAACCCTTGCCACTATTGAACAAGGTTTAGTTCAAGCACGCCACTGCCATTTAAGTGTGGGGACACTGATACAAGAGACACAGCAGCAATTT
Source organism: Alligator sinensis (assembly GCF_000455745.1). Classification (NCBI taxonomy): domain Eukaryota; kingdom Metazoa; phylum Chordata; order Crocodylia; family Alligatoridae; genus Alligator; species Alligator sinensis. Next base: position 959,940 of record NW_005842279.1, read on the forward strand.
AGAGGGACTCTCAGAGCCACTCTAATTAAAGCATTGCTCTCCCCCGGAGCATGTATAAGAGTGCCCAATGTGATCAAGTGGTGGTTCCTACCTTCAATATTTTTTGTCAGTCACTATATACACTTACTATAAAGTAGGGGTGTCAAACTCATCCGGTCCCTGTGGGCCAAATGTGCGATGTGAGACCAGAACCCGGACCACCTGGATCAGGTACCGTACTATACATAGTACCCACTCCAGCATGCACTCTGCACATGATGCCTGCCCCAGCAGCTCTGGGACTGTGCCCCTGCTCCAGCCAGTTCACTGAAGTGTGGGTCTCAAGAGCTGCTAGGATGAACACCGTGTGCAGCATGTGCCTTAGAGCAGGTGCTGCACGTGGTACAGTCCAGCCAGGGCAGCAACCATATGCAGTGTGGTGCCTGCCCCAGGCAGCCTGGGATCTGTGCTACACGCCCTGAGCAGGACTAGACCATACATGGTACCTGTTCCGACTGCTCCAGGATTTGTGCCACACGTGCCACCCAATCCTTTCCTGCAGGGCTGGACTGGTGCATGTCATGTCCCATGTGCATCTGGTCAAACCCAGGGGCAGTACCAGAGGCTAGATGGCAAGGCTCCATGGACCAGACCTGGCCCATGGGCTATATGTCTGACACCCTTGTTATAGAGCTTTTAATGAAAGAAGAGGAAGGCAAAGGGCACAGTGGGATCCCTGCATGCTTACCACAGCTTCACCAGACAACAGTCCATGGACCACTGTTTAGTAGCCTCTGGATAGAGTATACCTGATGACTGGACCCAAAGGATAAAGGAAAAAGAACAGGTCAGAAGGCCTTGGAACTCTATTCTAATAAGGCAAAAGTTAGTCAAAGTATTTAGGAAGCAACTAGAACCTTTTAGTCTTCCTAGATCACTTACAAACAAGTCAGTTCTTAAGAACAATTACCCCCATGTAAAACACAATTCTCTTGACTGCCACACTCCTTCTGGGTCAAGACTTTGTTTTCAGGATAGTTACAGGTTATGCATTACATAATTTTACACTGCTCTAAGGAAGAAAAGCAAACAGATTTACAAATGGCCTTGCTTTACATTATTTGGAAGGGAGAAAAGAAAAAAAAAATCTTTCAAAGGACTACAGCTTCAGACAAGCTGAAGCCTTCACTTCCACTATTAAGAGGGAGAGAGACTCTTGGGAAGACAGAAGAAAGTGTTCCACTGGCTCTCTAGTGTCCAGGGCCCAAAACAGCAGCATACCTGACAACACTGACCTACAGCCTCTCTCAGGACCTTGACTTTCAAAGGAAAAGAATGAATTTTACATAATGTGGGAAAGTTTCTTAACAACTGTTTCTTGTCCCACTCCCTTATCAGTTGGCTTTTAAGATTCAGTTGGGACTCAGTTCTTCCTGGTACTCATCTCTGGCAGTATGAACTATTAAGCAAGAAGTGCATTGTCTCTCACAAAAGGACACAAGGTTTAAAAGCTCCTTTCTTTGATTTTTACCAAGACTTCATGAAAATTAACAGGCACAGCTTTAACTTAATATACATAACTCCCAGAAATATGCACTGACTAATGACAATAAACCCAAGAGAAAAATAAGTCTCTTCTCTGTAAAGAAAGTGCCTAGTGCTGAAGCCAAATCATAGTCTGACGTACACACTATGAACAGAAGCACTTCTGGACAATTCTGCGCAGTAGTTTGGAGAATTATTCTCCAAACCAGAATTTGCCAAATTCCCTAGCAACATTTTTGAGTGATTGAGATAAGAACTAAAATTACAGGGGGAAAAAAAATCATTCCCTTAAATTATTATTCTCATTCATACTGTTCCTACTTTTAAACTTTCTGGGGACAAAAAAATTCTCTCACAATGAATCAGTCTTTTGCTCTGAAAACAAATAATATTGTCTATTCCCTTAATGACCAATCTAATCATTGCAGACTAGCCAGAGTCCTCTACCCATGTAAATCCTGGGAGACCCGGAAAAGGAAAAGAACTTGGCTACTTTCATAGATTTTTCTAATAAATCAAACTTCTAGGGGTGCACCGATAGAGATTTTTAGGGCCGATACCAATAGCCTATTTTTAAGGAGGCATATTGGCCAATACGGATCCGATACGGATCCGATTTCTGATACCAACCTGGCAGCTTGGAGAGCTGCATGCAGCTGGTAAGTCTGGTGTGGTGGAAGGGGAGAGGGGAGGGAAGGGGTGGGGCACAGATCAAGGCCCCCGTGGTGTGGTACGAGTGAGACTGGGGCTGGGGTTGGGGCAAGCGCTGCCCAGCCAGGGTGCGGTGGGCATGGGACAGAGCTGTGGCTGGGTTGGGGGGGGGGGGGAGGGGGGCTCCCACTGCTGCACGCCACTCACCCAGGAAGACATGGGGGGGGTCATGTGCCACCGGATCTGTGCAAAGTGGGGCAGGGCAGGCTGGGCTGGCCCAGGAAAAGTCCCATGCAGCCCTGGTCCCAGCCCACCCTGTGCAGATCCGGGGGCACATGCCCTCCTGGACGAGTGGTGGGAGCAGTGGCAAGAGCCGCTGGATAAGCGGGCAAGTGCCAGACCAGCGGCTCCCAGATGAGCAGCACGCAACGGTAGGAGCTGGCTCCCCCTCGCCACCCCGACAAGCTGCGGCTCCATCCCACACCTGTTCTGCCCCAGCTGGGCAGCACTTGCTCCAGCCCTTGCCTCAGGTCCAGTCCTACCTCACTTACTAAGACTTGTGTGCTGTCATCCCTCCTATATGGTTCAGAAATATGGACTACATATGCTAGGCATATCAAGAGACTGAACAACTTTCACATGAGATGTCTGTGTAAGATCCTGAAAATAAAGTGGAAAGACAGAATACCCAACACAGAGGTACTGCAGTGTGTAGGACTGACACTCAGAAACCACTATCTAGCAATGGATTGGTCATGTCAGGAGAATAGAAGACTGTATGCTTAAGAATATTTTGTACACTGAAATTTAAGATGGTTCTAGAAAGCAGGGTCACTCTCTAGGATGGTACCACAATGTGCGCAGAAAGGATATGAAGTTATTCAACAACAATGTAGAAAGCTGGGAGAAGCATGCCCAATTTGGAGGGAACATCAGGCACTGGCTGCAGCTCAACATGACACAGCTTTGATTCAGAGGATGGAAGCAAAGTGAGAAAGGAGAAGCAGTATGCTATACATTTGGACCCCAACTTAAGACAGCACATGGATCTGTGAAACTTGTAACAAGCTGCGTTGCTCTTGCCTTGAGCTTGTCAGCCACAAACGGCTCATCAAGCTTCTTATGAGAGCTGACCCAGGGGAGCAACGGCTGCCTACTACATCTGATAACCTGTGTGGGTTATGGTCAGATCATAAATAATATAGAGAATGCAGGCAAATTATGGGCAGACCCATTTTAGGAAACAGCTAGAACAAGGGTGAATGGGTTTGTAAGGAAGGTTGGAATAGCATACTTGATACCTACTAACCCCAGGACTAAAACTCAAATATCTGTGATATGCCCCTTCAGTTTAAAGGAACAGACATGTTTTGTATCTGTCATAGTATACTACTTAAAAGTTCAACCACTGTAGCTTAAGTTCATTTCAAAGTATTGTCAGACTCAATAAACCTCAACTAACATTACTTTCAAATGAACTTTACTAGAATGGCTGAACTGTACACAAATAGGGATGCAATACATGCATAGTGTATACTGAACTATAAGTTTGTATTGGCTACAAGGCATACCTCCATGACCAACTGCATCTTCAGTTTACCAAGCTCCACTAATAAGAAAGCATCAGAACCTTGTCTGCCTCGGGTTTGGAGTAGAATGTTTGTGTTTCCATTTCATTGGCATAGCTGTCATTCCTCTGTCCCAAAAGCAAGTCACTTTCCTTTCACTTGAAACACGCCAAAGTGGTAAGACTTCTTTGAACTGAACGTATTTACTGTGCCTGCTCAAAAACGGGGTTGGTTTTTTGTTTTTTGGGGGTTTTTTTGATTATTCAGAACGTTTTAATCCAGTTTCTTTTTGTCACAACCCAAAAGGTGTGATTTTTATTTGTGTGTGCTTCGGCACTGCTAAATTGTCCCCGCTAAATTGCAGCTTCCTTGCACGGTGGAGTTTTCTGCTGCAAAAGAGAATCCCGGTGCAAGGGAGAATTTCCCGCCGATTTGAAGCTTTCTTTGCAGGGTGCATTTCTTTGTTGCAGCACAGAAGTGCTCGTTGCAAAGAGTTCCTGCCATTTGTATGTAGATTTGAGTCCCATTATTGGCCAGTTCTAAATTATTCACACGTGGCGGCTAGTGATTGGCCTGCTAGCTGTATAAGAGGCTTGAGTGGTTTCCGCCCAAGTTGGAGAACTCCACGAACAAGGGAGGAGGAGACTTCACGCTGTGTGAAGATCTCCAAGCGCTGCGGATCCTCACGGACCCAGTGCATTTGAAGCAGGCTATGGAGATCTGATCAATCTCTAGCCTCTCCCCGTCGCCGATAGAATTCCTAGACGTACCCCACCCGCGCGCAAAAGAACTGGACCCACGGAGCCTAGCAAACTTCGTGTGAGTTGGTTCAGAGCTCTTCCGGACGAGTACTTTCTTCGGCTGACGCGACGGGCTCGCGTGTTCAGAGCCTTCAGCCGGATTGGGCTAGAGTTCACGAGTCTAGAACTCTTGTCCGCCTCTTTCCTTTTTCTTCTCTGTAACTGCAACTGAAGCAAGCTTTCCAGCCTACACCACTGCCATCTCGGTGTGAGTAAACAATCTTTTAAACTACCGATACGCGTCCGTGCCTAATTCCAGAGCGGAAGCCACCCCTCTCCGCCCTCGCGTGCCCGGGCTGCTGGCCACAGCCTGCGTGCAGCGCGAAAATGGGCTCGGGGCTCGCCCGGCCCGCACACTTTTAACAACTAGCCAACATATGTCTTGATCCTGCAACAAGCAGAAACAACTACCTAGGGAATTCCTTGTAAAAATCAGGAACTTCTTTCCACATAAATTTGAAGTTTCAAATTATGAGCATCTCACAGCATGAAAAAAAAAACTGGTGAAATCATAGAGAATCATAGAAAATTAGGGCTGGAAGGGACAATGTAATGCAAGAGAAATATTTGGATTTAGACCTGCATTACCTGCAGCAGGCCAGTCCAACTTCTGAACAGCCAGGACTGCATGCCCCACTGGCTACAGCAGCCTGGTCTACATATGAGGGGTGCAATGGGCCCCCCAGGCTGCACTCCTTCACCCCAGTGTACTACATCTGCGAGCAGGCACTACCCCACCCCAGGGCACTATATGCATGGGGACAGGCACCCCTACCCCAGTGTGGTGCAGCATCCCACCTCATCTCCAGCTCCCTGCAAGCTCTCCTTTGGCATGTGGGCCTCAGGGCTGGAGCTCCCCCAGCCGGGCCGGCTGCAATGGGCCAGGGCGCACCGCCCCTGGGGCTAGACCAGGTAGCAAAACCCAGGTAGGGCGGGGGGGCGCCGCACCAGAAGCGGCTCCGCTCCCGCGCCAGCCCCCCCGCCCCCGCGCGAGGCCCCGCAGGAACACGGAGGCGTCACCTCTCCACGCTGCCCTCCAGGCCACCGAGGCGCACAGCCGCCCCACCACCGCCATGCCTGCAACCCGTGTCCCTCTCGGCCACCGTCGGGGGCGCCCGACCCAGTGCCTGACGTAAAGCCACGTTGAAAGCGGGAAGCCGATGCTCACAAAAACCGCCTCGCCCCTGCAGCAGGAGCAGAACCAGCTGCTTCAGCACGGACCCACATCATCACCCCCACCGCGCCCGCCGAAGCTACAGGCAATGCGTTGGACACCCCCCATGAAGGGGCGGGCCTTACATTAGGCCCCCAGCCTGCCGTACTGCCTGGCTTGGGCACGTGACCGGGGTGGGCGCGTGGTTTTGTGACGCAGGCGGGAGCCGAGAGGGGAGCGGGTGCGCGTTGCTTCCCAGCCTCGTTGTCGCCGCTTGCCCGGCCTTAGCTCGCTTTCGGCCAACCTTAATCGGCTGCTTCTAGCTGGTCGGTGCATTAATCCTCCTACGACTTGTACCAATGCAAAAATCTAGAATGCTTGGTTCCAAAATGATACCTTTTATTCGACCAAGTGAGAAATTGCAAAAAAAAAAAAATTTTTAATCTTTTTCTGCAAGCTTTAAATTTTTTTCTTTGCAATTTCACAGTTGGTCGAATAAAAGGTATCATTTTGGAATCAAGCATTCTAGATTTTTGCGTTTCTTTTTGTCTCAGACCAGCATGGCTACCACATACATCCCTATGAATTTCATATATTCTTACAACCCACTTTTGGGTCAAAACCCATGGGTTGATAAGCTGATCTAGTCCAACTCCCTGCCTGAGGCGGGATCATCCCTACCCAAAGCATCCCATACAAATCTATAGTCTAATAAACTCTCAGATTGCCATTAACCCCGACAACACAGATCTAACCCCCTAACCAGCCATAGGTGAAACAGGGGAACCACAGCAGCCAACATCCCACTTGTATAACACATTGTTAATATATGCTCAGGAGGTCCCAGGTAGAGGGCCACACTGCTACAGAGGAAGGCAGAACCCCCCATAGTCTGTACCCATCTGTCTCTGTGCTAAATTCCTTCCTGGCTCCAAGCATGGCAGTTGGTCTGACCGTGGGCACAGGGACAAACCCCTCTAGCCAGAAGCCTCTGGGTTTTAGTGCCAACAGGACCAAAGGCATGGTCAAAATCCCCAGCCTTGGCTGCAGCCAATACCCAATGCTTCTCAGGGATGCTTAAAAACACCCTGACACATGTAACGGAAAGGGGCAGCCAGCAAACCCCAGAAACCTGAGAAATACCCACAGTAGAACATAGGCAGAGCTATGTCTATATCATTCCTGTCTAGTGGCTATCCAACCTCTTCCTGAGCACCTCCAGTGATGAAGTCCATAACTTCCCTAGGCAGTCTATTCCCCTGCCTCAGTCTTCCAGTAGCAAAGAAATTTTTCCTGATATCCAGTCTAAAACCAACTTTGCTGCAACTTCAAGCCACTGGTCCATGTCATGCTCTGCAACAAGAGCAGCCTAAGGGACAAAAGGGGAGCACATAAAAAGTGGAAACAGGGAGAGATCACCAAAGATGAATATACCTCCTCTGCTCGTGCTTGTAGGGAGGCAGTTAGATGGGCCAAAGATGCCATGGAGCTGAGGATGGCAACCCAAGTAAAAGACAACAAGAAATTGTTTTTTAGATATATTGGGAGTAAAAGGAAGGCCCAGGGAGGAATAGGACCCCTGCTAAATGGCCAGAAACAATTGGTGACAGACAGAGGGGACAAGGCTGAACTCCTCAACGAGTTCTTTGCCTCAGTGTTCCTAAGCGAGGGGCATGACAAGTCTCTCACTGGGGTTGTAGAGAGGCAGCAGCAAGGCGCCAGACTACCATGTGTAGACCCTGAGATGGTGCAGAGTCATTTGGAAGAACTGGATGCCTTTAAGTCGGCAGGCCCGGATGAGCTCCATCCAAGGGTGCTGAAGGCACTGGCCGACATCATTGCAGAGCCACTGGCGGGAATATTTGAAAGCTCATGGCGCACGGGCCAAGTCCCAGAGGACTGGAAAAGGGCCAACGTGGTCCCCATTTTCAAAAAGGGGAGGAAGGAGGACCCGGACAACTATAGGCCAGTCAGTCTCACCTCCATCCTTGGCAAAGTCTTTGAAAAAATTATCAAGGCTCACATTTGTGAGAGCCCGGCAGGACAAATTATGATGAGGGGAAACCAGCACGGGTTCGTGGCAGGCAGATCGTGCCTGACCAATCTAGTTTCTTTTTATGACCAGGCTACGAAACGCCTGGACACAGGAGGAGGGGTGGATGTCGTATACTTAGACATCAGGAAGGCCTTCGATAAGGTATCCCACACCACACTGGTGAACAAGTTAAGAGGCTGTGACTTGGATGACTACACAGTCCGGTGGGTGGCGAATTGGCTACAGGGTCGCACCCAAAGAGTTGTGGTGGATGGGTCGGCTTCGACCTGGAAGGGTGTGGGCAGTGGGGTCCCACAGGG
>NW_005842279.1:968712-972245 GCF_000455745.1 Alligator sinensis
ACTCTTTCCTGCCTATGCAGGGGGTCGGACTCGATGATCTATTGAGGTCCCTTCCGACCCTAACATCTATGAATCTATAAGAGGGAAAAGGTACTTTTTATGGCACCACTTCAGATATTTGCAGACTGCTATCATGTCCCCTCTTAACTGCCTTTTCTGCAAGCTGAACGTGGCTACCTCCTTCAGCCTCCCCTCATATGCCTTGCTTTTCCTGGCTAAGATTTTGGATGATTGGTAGTTCTGTGTTGCTCCTGTCAGATGTTGGGTCATATTGTGCCAGGTGCTGTACAAGTATGTAAGAAGGGGTAATCATTCTTCTTGTGAATTTGCCATCTAATCCAAGACAGGAATAGAGGGGAAGGCCCTAAACAATGGTGAGAAGGAATGGCATGGGGTAGGAGAGGAGTAATGGAAATACATTTGTATGGTTATCTAACACTTGTATGGCTTGATGACTTTTAAAGACATCTTTCTTAAGACTACAATTTTTAAAAATTAAGTTTCTAGCCTTTATGGCAGAAAACATCTTCCAAATGTCAACAGAAGCACTGCTGTTTTCCTTTTCTCCCATTAGGTATTATGTAAGACACTGCTCAGTCAGTGACATCATCTCTGACAGAGAAAAAGTACTGCCTGTCAGAGCTTTGCCTGCGCTAAACAATGTACTTCCACCAGTGGCATTAATGGTAGGAGTATTCAGATAGACAAATGAGCTGCTCCGAGCAGAAATGTTTAAAACGGCAGCCTCCAAGCTAAGCTAATGTTCTCTTTGTTCCTACCAACTGTGGAAGTGAATCATGAGACATTTCAAAGAGGAAGAAAAAGACCAGTTTAAGTTAGGACCCACTCAACACCAGGTCTGCAGGGCAAATTCAGGTCTTTTACTTGAGTTCTAACTCAGGTTCTTAACCTGGCATCCATCAGTGTATTTTGTGACACGACTAATCTGTCACATGTTGCTTTCTGTTTCTCATCCTCTCTATAGAGGGCAAATTGTGTTTGCTGTATGGTTTTGTTTTGGTAGAGTGTTTTTTTTTCTTAATGTACTCATTGCTAAGTGTTGATATTAAGGATGCAGAGCAAAGTGTAGAAGCTGTAGATGTGGGAGGATCCTTAATTCCTAAGGGAGTTTGTTCCAAGATGTGAGACTGACGTCTGAAGCCAGGTCAGTGTGGTAGATTTACTATGACCATGTTAGCAAACATGCTTCACTGCTCTGTACAAGCTGCCCTCTGAACCTGACACAGTGTAGCCATATCCCTCCTGTGTTGCCGATGGGCTAACTACTGTGGAGGTGGTTTGACTGGTATTGTCACTTTGTTCTTGTGCCAGAAAGTTCCACTGGGCCCTCATAAAACTGTTGAACACAGTCCTCTTCCCAAAGCCTGAGGCTGTTTTCCATGTAGGGAGCACTCGAGGTATTGAGTTCACTGAAGATGGCGATCAAGACCTTGTACCTGACTGTTCTGTGGGAAGCCAGTATAAAGGGTAGGGAATAGGTTTGAGGTGCCTGCAATAGCCCATGCTGCTGAGGAAATGTGCACCAGTATTCCTTACTTGTTGGAGTTTCCTGAGGGGGCTGACAGCTTCATACCCAGGTTCATTGAAGTGTTGTAGTCCAGAGAGAAGGTGTCAAAGATGCACATGGGGATGCAGCCTCCTACTCAGCTGGAGGGGGTAGCAGCTGTTAGTCATGGACCTTGCCATTTGAGAGGCACCAAACTACAGAGAACATCCTAAACTGTAAATTAAATAGACCAAAGGAGGGGGAGGAAAAAGCACTCTGAAAAAAGATATTGAGATATCCAGAAAAGAAACTACAGATCTTGACATCTATCAGTAGAAAAATCCAGTTGCACACACAGGAGACGATATAAACATCCAGAAAAGGAACACCTACATCTCTAGAAAGGCAGAAAAGAAATCAGGAAAAATAACCATGACAAGACATAAAGGTATCCAGAGAAATAATCCAGCATTAGCAGCACCAGGTGAGCTGTGCTAGCAGATCATAGTTTTTCTCAGTTCCTACTCAGTCAAATGAATGTATCATGGTCAGACACCTGACATTTGTTAAAGATGACTAATGCGACAAATACAGGGCCTGGTCCTATACTCCCTACAGTGGCACAATTTCTATTGATTTTTGGTGGTGCACAGTTTCATTCACAGTGGCTCTTCACATCTTGCCCTGGTGTCCCTAGTCTCCAGGTCTAGAAGTGACTTTGGTTGGGAGAAGCATATGCATGTTATAGTTTAAAGCCAAATGAATGGTGCAGGCTGCGCACCCCTTTCCCTCCCATCCCTCCACCCTGCAATCCAGTGGGAAGTGGCCCTGCATCCTGAGAGCTTGGCTACTACTGTGGGAACAAGCTGTGGTGCTTGTTTGTTTTTCCTGTGTTTCTGCTGAGACTTCAGTGTCATGGTTTTCACCTGGGTGCATGGCTGCAGCCATGAGACAGTCCCTCTTATCAAGACTGCAGGCAAGATGCCCTGGCTCTGGCTATATCCAGCCCCTGGCCCATATGTTTGACTCCCCTGGTTTAAAGGAATTCTGTATAGAGAACCCAGTTGGTGAGACCAGCTGAAGGATGGACTACTATGCTGGGTGGAGAGAAAAGGGTACAGTAGTGCCCAGCTGGGGCTACTCGACCCAGAGCATTGTGGGGAGACCCACACTTTGGGGTGTTAGCAACAAGGACATACAGAGAACCATGCTGTGTGTCATTTTTCCTCCAACCATCTTCTTCACTCTCCATCGTGGTGTCTTCCACTCAGTTCCACCTCACCTTTGCTCTCTCCTCCTCCTTCCAGTCAGTCCTCTCCCTGACCTCTTTTCGTTCCTTTAAGCAGATCTTCGCCTAAGTAAACCCACCTAATATAAAAAGAATACACTGTTTTAACATGTTTTTGCTGCCTTTATTTCATAGATTTCATAGATTTCATAGACATCAGGGCTGGAAGGGACCTCGGAAGATCATCGAGTCTAGCCCCCTGCCCAAAGGGCAGGAAGTCAGCTGGGGTCATAGGATCCCAGCAAGATAAGCATCCAGTTTCATCTTGAAGGTGTTCAATGAAGGCGCTTGAACCACCTCCGGTGGCAGGCTGTTCCAGACCTTGGGGGCTCGGACAGTAAAGAAGTTCTTCCTTAAGTCCAGCCTGAAACGATCTTGAAGTAGTTTGTGACCATTCGACCTCGTCATCCCTTGGGGCGCTCTGGTGAACAAACGTTCCCCCAGATACTGGTGGTCACCCCTGATAAACTTGTAGGTGGCCATCAGATCACCCCTGAGCCTGCGCTTTTTCAGGCTAAAGAGCCCCAGGGCTCTCAGCCTGTCATCGTAGGGTCTGCTTCCCTGACCTCTGATCATGCGCGTGGCTCTTCTCTGGACTCTCTCAAGCTTCTCCACATCCTTTTTGAATTGTGGAGCCCAAAACTGGACACAGTACTCCAGCTGCGGCCTCACTAAGGCCGAGTACAGCGGGAGAATGACGTCCCGGGATTTGCTTGAGAAGCATCTCTGGATGCAAGC
>NW_005842279.1:972575-977684 GCF_000455745.1 Alligator sinensis
GTGGAGGACCCCAGGCGACAATTGGCCAGTTTCTCCAAGAGGCGATCATGGGACACCAGATCGAAGGCTTTTTTGAAGTCAAGATATATGACATCAATCTCTTCTCCCTTGTCCAGGTGATAGGTCACCTGGTCGTAGAAGGAAATGAGATTGGTCAAGCAAGACCTACCCGCAACAAACCCGTGCTGGCTATCTCTTAAGATGTTGGCGTCGGCCAGTCCATTAAGGATGGCCTCTTTAATAAACTTTTCTAAGATCTTCCCCGGGATAGAAGTCAGGCTGATGGGCTATAGTTAGCCGGATCCACTTTCCTCCCTTTCTTGAAGATAGGCACCACATTGGCCTTCTTCCAGTCTTCAGGCAGTACACGAGAGCGCCAAGAGTTTTCAAAGATCCGTGCTAGAGGCTGGGCTATGATGCTCGCCAGCTCCTTGAGTACCCTGGGGTGAAGATTGTCAGGGCCAGCTGACTTGAAGGTATCCAACTTCTCAAGATGTTCCTTCACAAAGTCAGCATTAAGGGAGGGCAGGGGATCACCCTCACCCGGACTTCCCGGCCCTGTAGCGGGCATGGGCGTCCCATGGGACTGATGAAAGACTGACGCAAAGTACCTATTTAATAGGTACTTAAATAGGTACCTATTAAGATCCTGCCAAGCAAGCAGAGAAAACCACCCACCCCAATGCTGATGCCAAAGATCTCAACACAATTAAATGAATTGGGCTTTATCTGAAAAAGGACTTCTTATTGTCCTTGATGCTCAAAGCTAGCTGGAGTTCAGTTGCAGCCTTGGCTTTAGTTCTTTCTGCATGTGTGTTCAATTCCTTTCTTCATCCTCCATCTGTCTTGTCTACTTCTTTTTATTATTGTCTTAGCATAGCAGATAGGAGCCCTAGGCATGAACTAGTACCTCATTTTTGTAGGAGCTGGACATACAAAACTTTTCAGTAATAACCTCTGGGGTAGGAACCATCTCATGCTCTGTGTCTGTACAGCACCGAGCACAAATTGTGCCCTTAAGGATTATTATAATAAACCCAAATGTTGATAATGTTTAGGGAATGAACCCTTACTTTCTCAAATACATTTTTCAACTAGATAAAACATTGGCTGGAAAATTATTCATGGTGGAATTTTTTCATGCTGTTTCTCTCTCTCTCTCTCTCTCTCTCTCTCTCCATGTGGTACTCGGTGGAGTTATTAGTCAAATTAACATTTTATTTAAGGCATTTGCAGGAATGATGTTGTATAATTATATAACTTTATAGATGATTAATTAATAAATTATATACATTATATAGTTGCTCATGAAACACTAAAATAATACTGAGAAATGTAATTTGTTTTAGTGAATAGGAGTAGGTATAGTAAAGATTATCTGGGATGTGACCAATCAACTCTGCTTCTATCGCCCCCTGTGGCCTCTGATTTGGCATGAGAGAAGACTTGTATACTCTGAGGGTCCTGAGAGCTCTGCTGCCTGGAGTATAACTTCTGTTAGGGCCACATAGGCATGTCAGCTTGAAAGCTTGAAAACTTACTAAGGGCTTGCTAACAGCAAGTTGGGAGTGGCTGAGTACCCACCTGTAAAATACACCTGCTACCAAAACCTATGTGATAGCTCAGCCTGGCAGTAAGAAACATTGGAATGAATGGGGGGTGGGGGGTGGAGGAGAATGGAAACTGCTATACAAGCAAATCAAAGATGGAATAAAGAAGTTTAATTTGTTAACTAACCAACCCTTTATAGTGACCCCTAAAAAGTTGTATATTAGTAATATGTTCAACTTGGAATGTAGGGGTTTAGGTTGTAGCCGTGTTGGTCTAAGGATATAGGCAGACAAGGTTCCTTGGGTGAATTTGATATCTTTTATTAGACCAACCCAAATGGTTGGAGAATAGTTATTAAGCAAGCTTTCGGGTTCAAAAACCCTTCGTCAGGCTCAGGAAGCTGCAGCAGTTGGTGTGTGCTCTTCCTGGATGGAATGAAAAGTAAACAAGCCAGGGGCTGGGCTGGGCTGGGGAGTCAGAATGTAAGCATTTGTTTATAGCTTATGGAAGGAGAATATACTGAGAGACTATAAAGAAAAATTTCATGTGGAGCACTGATATTCTATCTGCAACCAGAAAACTGATGGAAGATACAGCATAGACAGAACTTCTATCTATCTTCTTGCTAACTCTGACACTTTTATTGTGCCTATTCTCATAAAGTCTAGGTGCCAATACTTCAAGGACTTACATTGTAGGAAAATATAAAACCAAGTTGCCCTCACCACAAATTATATTGTATATTTCCACCTCTGTATTTACTTCCAGTTACTTCCTTTTGACAAGTAATTTTATGTAAAATTAAACTTTCTCTTTAACGGAGAGGATATTCTGCTGGGAAAACCACTTGCTGCACATCATTTAGTACCATAAGAAAAATAAATTGCCTGATGCAAAGTTGTTATACACAATATCTTGAAGCCTGTAAAAGGGCTGGTTATCATCTATACTTTGTCATATTGCAAAAGCTGTGATGCCAGAAATGCAGAAGCGCTTATATTTTTTGCCTCCATCAAAGATAATTCTAGTATATTGCTTTGTGACTAGGCTTTTGTAAAGCTATAAATAATATGGGAAACATTGGGGGAAAGCTCTTTTCTGCCCTGAAATCCAGTCCCTTGAGGTATTTTATGGGCATTCAGTTCCAAAATCAAGTTTAATAGCACCCACTTTCTTTTGCATGAGAATTACTGGTACTATTAAAGTGAATATTTATGTTTCTGTAATGGGATACAGTGATGCCCACGATGCATGTTAATTAGCTGCAAAACTAATGTAGCACAGGCAACAGCTATGAAAGCTTCCCCAATATACTGGTTCAAGAGGGCACAGTTCATATATGGACAGCAGATCCATTTTTGTGATGATTTTATGGCAAAAAAGGCCTGTAAGGGTCTTTATCCAGTGGTATCTTGTGACATTATCAATGGAACACATTATTGTTGATGTCTCTGGAGTTTTCTCAAGACAAAGGAGCCAAAAGACTCCAACACTCCAATAATACCCTTATAATATACTACGATGTGGAGAACTAGAAGAATTTTTCCAATGCATCCATCTCAAGGAATATTTCCACAACCAGAATGAATCCACTTCTAACAACACTTCATCCTATGGCAACATTGAGGAAATGATAAACAAAAAACCCAACAAAACAAAACATTAAATTGGACATCTCACAGTGGATGAAATTCAAACCTTGACCTCTATTGACTACTTCAGAGAAAGAATGAACAGTGAAATAATCAACAACAAATACTACCATAACAACCTCTCCCTATGAAAGAAGAGCCATAGAATCTCTAAGATCCAACCACCAAATAGTAATAAAACCAGCAGATAAAGGAGGAGCTATACTTATCCTTAACCATGAAGACTACATAAAAGAAGCCAACAGACAACTCTCTGACACTACCTACTATGAAAAACTAGAGGAAGATCCTACTCCCCTTTTCACCTTAAAACTCAAGACCACCATCAAATCATTTCCAGCTGAACTACAGGAAGAACGATAGAACTTGATCCTCCTTCTACCCAACCCAGGGACTTTTTACATGCTCCCTAAAATCCACAGAAAAGGGAATCCAGACAGACCTATAATATCCTAACTGAGGAAATATCAGGTTTAATTGAATCCATCCTAAAACCTCTAGTTACTCAAGGAGTGAGTTTTGTCCAAGACACAACAGACTTGCCATGAAAACTTAAAAGCATAGATCACCAGGTAAGTGACAGGGGTCCAGATAGACCTGGGATCAGGGGGGAGGTGCATGCCTCTTTAGGAGGCCTCAAATGCCTCTACACTAATGTTCATAGTATTGGGAATAAGCAGGAGGAACTTGCCCTCCTTCTAGCTAATACAAACCCGGACATAGTGGGGCTCAGTGAAACCTGGTGGGATTCAACCCATGATTGGGTGGTAAACATCAAGGGCTACAGACTGTTCAGGTGGGATAGAACAGGGAGGGAACATGAGGGAGTGGCGCTCTACATTAAAGAGCAATACATGTCCTCAACAAACAGCACGGGGTCAGAGGATGGGCAGACTGAAGTGCTCTGGGTTAGAATACAAGGGGGCCAGGGGGGAAAGGGACTTAACAGTGGGTGTCTACTATCGACCACCCAACCAGGGGGAAGAGCTGGACCAGGAATTCTCAGGTCAGCTTGCGGAGGCAGTTAGGTCAAGGGACGTGGTCATCATGGGTGACCTAAACTACCTGGATATCTGTTGGGAGGAGCAGTCAGCCAGGTCTGCCTGCTCACAAAGATTCCTAGCCAAGATACAGGACCTCCACCTAACCTAGGAGGTGCACAGTCCCACCAGGGAAAATGCCTTGCCAGACCTGGTCCTGGCCACGGGTGACAACCTGGTAAGTGGACTGCGGGTTCTCGACCACCTGGGCGATAGTGATCATTGCCTACTGGAATTCACCATCCAGCGCAGGTGTCAGAAGGGCCGATTTCAATGAGCTAAGGAGACTAATCGGGGAGGCACTGAGGTCCCAGAGGGTAGGGGAGTTGGGAGTCCAAGACGAGCGGTCATTTCTTAAGGAGATGATCCTCCGAACCCAAAGGGTGGCAGTCCCAACGCGAGTCAAAGGGGGCAAGAGTGCTCAAAAGCCCCCATGGCTCATTGAAGGCATTCAGGAATGTCTGAAAGATAAAAAGGAGGCGTACATCCGATGGAAGGGAGGGGCCATCACCAACGAGGATTATACCTCCATTGCTCGAGACTGTAGGGGAGCTGTTCCGCTAAGGCGGAAACAGAACTAGGACTAGCGACCAGGATCAAAGATAACAAGAAGTCCTTTTTCAAATACATAGGGAGTAAAAAGAAAGCACCGGGTAACGTGGGGCCCCTGCAGGACGCGCTTGGCAATCTGGTGGTTGCACCAGATGACAAAGCTGACCTCTTTTAACAAATTATTTGCCTCCATTATTCGGAGCAGGGGCCAGGTCATCCCCCCCACCAGGATCCCCGATGGTCCCAGGGGAGGCGCAGCCAGGCCCAGGGTCAGAGAGGACCTAGTTAGGGAACTTGTGGTAGGGCTGGACGTG
>NW_005842279.1:978100-993826 GCF_000455745.1 Alligator sinensis
GACACTGTCTCTCACCCCATTCTCATTAAAAAATTAGGCAACTGTGGCATCAATGACTACACAGTGAAATGGGTCACAAGTTGGCTGGACGGCTGCACCCAGAGAGTGGTGGTGAATGGGTCATTTTCGACCTGGAGGGATGTGGGCAGTGGGGTTCCCCAGGGCTTGTTTCTCGGGCCCGCATTGTTTAAAATCTTCAGTGACTTGGACGGGGGGTGAAAAGCACCCTGTTTAAATTCACAGATGACACTAAGATGTGGGGAGAGGTGGGCATGCTAGTAGGGAGGGACAGGCTACAACTAGATCTGGACAGGTTACAGGGGTGGGCGGATGAGAATGGGGTGGGATTTAATACTGACAAGTGCAGGGTACTACACCTAGAGAGGAAGAACCAGCAGCACACCTACAGGCTGGGGAACTCCCTTCTCGTCAGCACAGAGGGAGGAAGAAAAGGACCTTGAAGTCATTATTGATTCCAAGATGAACATGGGCCACCAATGTGAAGACGCGGTCAGTAAGGCTAACTGCACCTTGTCATGCATCCATAGATGCATCACGAGCAGGTCCAAAGAGGTGATCCTCCCCCTCTGTGCGACATTGGTCGGGCCACAGTTGGAGTACTGTGCCCAGTTCTGGGCGCCGCACTTCAGGAGGGATGTGGACAGCATGGAGAGAGTCCAGAGGAGGGCCACTCGCATGGTCAGGGGGCAGCAGGGCAGGCCCTACAAAGAGAGGATTCGGGACCTGAACCTGTTCAGCCTGCACAAGAGAAGGCTGAGAGGGAATCTGGTGGCCATCTATAAACTTACCCGGGGGGGACTAGTGGGGAACAGGAGAGTCCCGGTTCCCCTGAGCACTACCAGGAATAACGGCCACAGGTTGACTGAGAGTAGGTTCAGGCTAGACATCAGGAGGCACTACTTCATAGTCAGGGCAGCTTGGATTTGGAACCAACTTGCAAGGGAAATGGTACTCACTCCTACCCTGGGGGTCTTCAAAAGGAGGCTAGATAATCACCAAGCTGGGGTCATTTGACCCCAACATTCTTTCCTGCCATGGCAGGGGGTTGGAATTGATGATTTCATAGATTTCATAGACATTAGGGCTGGAAGGGACCTCGGAAGATCGAGTCCAGCCCCCCACCCGAAGGCAGGAAGTCAGCTGGGGTCAAAGGATCCCAGCAAGATAAGCATCCAATTTTTTCTTGAAGGTGTTCAATGTAGGTGCTTGAACCACCTCTGATGGCAGGCTATTCCAGACCTTGGGGGCTCGGACACTAAAGAAATTCTTCCTTATGTCCAGCCTGAAACGGTCTTGCAGTAGTTTATAACCGTTTGACCTCGTTATCCCATGGGGCACTCTGGTGAACAAATGTTCCCCCAGATACTGGTGGTCACCCTGGTAAACTTATAGGTGGCCATCAGATCACCCCTGAGCCTGCGCTTTTACAGGCTAAAGAGCCCCATAGCTCTTAGCCTGTCATTGTAAGGTCTGTTTTCCTGACCTCTGATCATGCGCGTGGCTCTTCTCTGGACTCTCTCAAGCTTCTCCATATTCTTTTTGAATTGTGGGGCCCAAAACTGGATGCAGTACTCCAGCTGCGGCCTCACCAAGGCTGAGTACAAGGGGAGAATGACGTCCCGGGATTTGCTTGGATCTATGGGTGCAAGTCAGTGTTTTGGTCACTTTACTAGCCGCAGCATCGCATTGCAGGCTCATGTTCATCTTGTGTTCAATGATGACCCCCAAGTCTCTTTCTTTTGTAGTTCTAGCCAGCGTAGCACGGCTGAGCCTATAAGGATGCTGCAGGTTTTTCCTCCCAAGGTGGAGAACCTTGCATTTTTCAGTGTTAAACACCATCAGGCTCTTGTTCGCCCATTTGCTGAGCCTGTCCAGGTCAGCCTGGATCGTCCTCCTGTCTTCAGGTGTGGATGCTTTGCCCCAAAGTTTGGTGTCATCGGAGAACTTGGCCAGTCCACTTCTGACTCCAGTGTCCACATCATTAGTGAAGATGTTGAACAATATGGGTCCAAGGACAAAGCCTTGGGGGACACCACTGGTCACAGGGCACCATGATGATTGACTTCCATCAATTAGCACCCTCTGGGTCCGACCACGAAGCCAATTTTCCAGCCAGCGGATTGTGGTGGACCCAAGGCCACAATTGGCCAGTTTTGCCAAGAGGTGATCATGGGATACCAGATAGAAGGCTTTTTTGAAGTCAAGATATATGACATCAATCTCTTCTCCCTTGTCCAGGTGATAGGTCACCTGGTTGTAAAAGGAAATGAGATTGGTCAAGCAAGACCTACCCACAACAAACCCGTGCTGGCTATCCCTCAGGATGTTGGCGTCGGCCAGTCCATTAAGGATGGCTTCCTTAATAAACTTTTCTAAGACCTTCCCCGGGATAGAGGTCAGGCTGATGGGCCTGTAGTTTGCTGGATCCACTTTCCTCCCTTTCTTGAAGATAGGCTGTAGCAGGGCACTAAGGTGCCTGCTACTGAGAGAGCCAAGATAGCTCCTCAGGTGCTGGTTGCTGAGGTAACTGGAGGGAACTAATGAGCCCCACCTGCCTAGCCAGCTGAAGGAAGGGGCAGGGCCTGGCACCTATATAAATCGCAGAGGCAGTTCCCTACCATTAGCCAAGGAGGAAGGAGCTCTCGGTCATGAAAGAGAGGAGAAGCCGGAGGCAGGAGCAACATCTGACACTTCTGCGGGATGAAGAAATCCTGGTAGGCTTGAGCATGATTATAGCCGGGTGGCTTCTGTTTGTGTTGTAGCCAAAGGGGCTTGTGTTTGTGTTGCTGTTTGTGACCGGTGGTTTGGGTGAGGCTATCAGGGGATGGAGGAGGCCTCGTAGGGGACTCACAGCGGTGTGGGGACCCCAGCGCCAGTGAGGGTGCAGCATTCGGGGTACATAGACCCCAGCCCCAGAGGGGGCAGTTGAGAAGCCCCAGAGAGGGGGCGTTGCTGAGAAGCCCCAGTGTGGGCGTGGTGAGCCCTGGAGAAGGTGGCAGCGTTGTGGTGAGCCCCAGGAAAAGGGGCAGTGCTTGAGAAGGCCCCGGAGAGAGGGCGGCATTACTGAGAAGGCCCCGGAGAGCGGGCACAGAGAGGGAGAGGGAGAGACAGGACTGTGGAGAGCCTGAGCACTAGACAGGGTGCGGTGAGAGAGAGACCTAACAATGTCAGGCACATCTGCGAGGCTTGGGGCCTGGTACAGGGGTGGTTGGAGCCACGCATAGCCCATAAGGCTGGAGAGTACGGAACACGCACTACCGTAGAGAAACTAGAGGTAACAGAACAACCGTGGACCAGAAGATGAAAGGCAGCCTCCCTATAATATATACATACAAGATCAAAGTCGTGGCTGGCAAGAATTGGAGGGTGCCAGTCGGCAACTTGATACAGTCAAGGAGGCGGCAGGGGAGAGCACGGCGACCCTGACCGCCCTCCTGTTACATAGGCACTACATTGGCCTTCTTCCAGTCTTTGGGCACTTCACCAGAGCGCCAGGAGTTCTTGAAGATCCGTGCCAGATGCTGGGCTATGATGCTCGCCAGCTCCTTGAGTACCCTGGGGTGTAGATTGTCAGGGCCGGCTGATTTGAAGGTATCCAGCCTCTCAAGGTGTTCCTTCATGAGGTCAGCATTGATGGAGGGCAGGGGATCTCCCTCACTCAGAACTCCCTGTCCCGCAGTGGGCATGGGCGTCCCATGGGACGGATGAAAGACTGACGCAAAGTACCCATTTAATAGTGTAGCAGGACACTAAGGTGCCTGCTCCTGAGAACGCCAGGAAGACTCTTCAGGTGTTGGTTGCCATTGCAACCAAAGGGAGCTAATGGTTTACACCTGCCTAGCCAGCTGAAGGAAGGGGCAGGGCCTGGCCCCTATATATAAAGCACAGGCAGGAGGCCAGAGGCAGTTCCCTACCAGCAGCCAAGGCAGAAAGAGCTCCCTGAGCAAGGATGCGAGAACTGCAGGTACTGCTCAAAGCAGGGTTAAGGAGGGAAGCTCTGGGATGTTTTAGTAACGTAATTACAGCCGGGCGGCGTTAAGTTCAGTTATGGCCTAGGGGCTTGTGTTTGCTTTGTTTGTTTACACCAGTGGTTTGGGTGAGGCTATAAGGGCATGGAGGAGGCCTCATAGGGGACTCATGGTAGAGTGAGGACCACAGCCCCAGTTCGGGGTGTACAGACCCCAGCTCCAGAGAAGAGTCCTGTGAGGGGGCCGCATTGCAGAGAGAAGAGTCCCGAGAGACGGGGCAGCATACGGAGGGCCTGAGAGAGAGAGAGAGAGAGAGAGAGAGCAAGAGAAAGAGACCGAGAGACGGGGCTGTGGAGAGCCTGAGCGCTAACAAGGGCGCAAGGAGAGAGAGAGGGACCGAACAACGTCCCTTTTACATCTGCGAGGCTTGGGGCGTGGTATTGGGGTGGCAGGAGCCACGCATAGCCCTTAAGGCTTGGGCGCATGAGACAACCATAGACAGGAGGACCGTGACCAAGAGGACTGAAGGTAGCCTCCCTATAAAAATTCATAACATCCAAGACGTGGTGGGCGAGAATCGGAGGGCGCAAGAAGACAACTTGGCACAGTAAAGGAGGCAGCAGGGTAGAGCACGGTGACCCTGACGTCATTCCTGTCACAAATAGGTTGGCTTTTTCCTGGGCATCAGTTGTCCCATCTGGTTTAGCAGGGGTCCAGTGTTGCCCTTGCTTTTCCTCCGGGTCCCCACATATCTGAAAAAGGACTTTTTATTGCCCTTGATACTCAAAGCTAGTTGGAGTTCAGTTGCAGTCTTGGCTTTCCTGGTTTGCTCCCTGCAGGACCGGACCAGTGCAGTATATTCCTCCTTGGAGGTGAATCCCATCCTCCATCCTTTGTAGGCCTTTCTTTTTAGCCTCAGGAGGTCAGGTCCCTTCTGACCCTACCAACTATGAAACCTCCCCAACAATACCCTCCTAGTCGCCATGGATGTTATCAGCTTATATACCAACATCCCACACCAGAATGGCATCCAAGGCTGCCTTACATATCTATAAGAGCAAGATCACAATTCAGAGTACAGCTCTAAAGATATTACTGAACTTATATACTTCATCTCATACATAACAACATCACTTTCAATAACCAACACTTCCTCCAGACCAGGGATACAGCTATGGGCACCAAAATGGCCCCACAATATGTCAGGCTTTTTATGCGCCACCTGGAAGAAGAATTCCACAAGAACTGCACGATCAAACCCATGCTATACATAAGGTATATAGATGACCTCTTCATCATTTGAACTGAAAACCTGGAATCTCTGATTGGTTTCCATTACAAATTCAATAATCATCACCCTCCATCAGATTATCTTTGGAATATTCCAGCACCAACATTTCCTTTTTAGACACTATGGTCAATATGCAGAATGGTGAAATACAAACTACCATATACAAGAAATCCACATACCTGGGCTAACTAACATACATATCTGCACAGAATTAGCAGTCGCTCTAAACATAGCAAGAAAGCTGTAATATACAGCCAAGCCCCCCGATACCTCCAAATTTGCACTGAGGAGAATACAGGCAGTCCTCAGACTTACAATAAAAATGGTTCCTGAAAACTACATCTTAAGTCGAAATATTGTAACTCGGAACCAATTTTCCCATAGGAACAATGTTATAAATGGGGGATTCGTTCCTTTATGACGGTTGACATAGCTGCGTCCATCTGGTAAATCTGTTATGCTGGGGAGGAGTGGGGAGGAAAGGGGCGTGGGGCGGGAAGGAAGATCAATGCCCCTGAAGTGAGGGAGGGGCTGGGGCTGGGACCGGGGCTGGGGCAAGTGCTGCCCAGGGAGGGGGTGGGGCAGCTCACACCGCTGCACGCTGCCAGTTGTTCATGTGCCAGCTTGTCCGGCAGCTCTCGTTGCTGCTCCCACCGCTGGTTTGGGAGGGCATGCCCCAGGATCTGCGTGGGGTGGGTGCAGCCAGGGCTGCACTCTGGGCAGAAGGTTCTGGGAACGGGGGCTATGCTACCCCACTGCTTGCCCAACCAGCATGGGGCAGGTGTGAGACTGAGCCATTGTGCTGCCCCTGGACAAGTGTGCAGTGGTAAGAGCTGGCCCAGTGTCCCTGCGCCTCCCGGACAAGCAGCAGCTTTGCCCCAGCTATGCAAGTGGCAGCAGGGCATGGGGGGGGGGAGGAGGGCAGCTGAATTGATTTGGGACAGTGATTTCAATCAATGAATCAAATCACTGTCTCCCGAATCGGCCAAATCCGAATCCAAAGTGAATACTAGCCACTTTGCACAGACCTACTGAAAAGCCCTGTCATTGTATAAACAAACACATCTGAAGCTATGTTTTAGCCTGGGGATTATTTCAGGGTTTAGCCGCTCCCTTTGTAGAACTGGTACAACAGACCTGGACCAGTATAACCCATTTAATTTTACATCTATGTACATGGAGAAGGGTTCTTTTGGTGGGAGGGGCATGTGTAAATAGAAAATTTGCCAAAAAAAAGTAGTTTCAGGGAGATAACAACTATTCATGAATTCAGGTCAAAGTTTCAACCAAGATGGGAAGAAATTTTTTAAAATGTCAAAACATTTCATTTTGACGTTTAAATCATGAAACATTTCACTTCAGAAATGTCAGAACATTTTATTTTGACGTTTTCTCAATAAAATATTTCAATGTTTTGTTTAAACATATTATTTTATTGTCTAAAATTGGCCTAACTTAAAAAATACATATATTTAAAAGGATGAATTAACCCCAAAACAAAACATTTTGTTTTATGTTGAACAAATCATTTAAGTTTGGCTCAAGATTAAATATTTAAGTCTTTCTGTGTTCCTTGGGGAAAAAATTCTGCTCTTGTTTGATCTAACCTGAATATTTTCCCCACAGTTGTTTCCTTCAACCACAAAATCAAAATCCCTTATTTACTCAGCTATATGTAGAAATTGAGAAATAATTACTCCACAGTAAGAATCACTGTCTATACATGCAAACCCTTACTGTACAGTAGTTTGCTCTACTTGGCAGTTAATTTGACTTCTGAGTAGTTACTGTGCAGTAAGGCACATGTAGACAGTCGACTGGGAGCAAATTTACTGCTGAGCAGCAGGGAGCAGGAGATTGCTCCCTGACCTCATGAGCAGCCTGCTGCCAGGGTGGGCTCTGGTGGTGGAACTCAAGGGGGGACAACGTCCCTCTGTACCAGCAGCAGGGAGCTCCTGGCTCTGGCTTCGCAATCACGGCATAAGGGCTGGGAGATTGCTCCCTGTCCCCAGAGCTGCCTGCTGCCAGGGCAGGCTCTGGTGGCACAGCCCAGGTAGGGACAATGTCTCCCTACCCCAGCAGCATGGAGCTTCTGTCCCTGACTCCATGATTGCAGGAACTCCCTGCTGCTGGGGCAGGGAGATATTGCTTCTGCCTGGGCTGCACCACTGGAGCCTGCCCTGGCAGCAGGCAGCTCTCTTGGCAGGGAGCAATCTCCCAGCCCCTGCTAGGAGACAGCTAACTCCTGGCCCTGTGCTCCCTGCTAGCCCCTGGGCTAGCACCCAGGGAGCCTGGAGCTCCCCCTGGCTGCTGCAGGGGGGCAAAGCAGGTTGGGAGCAAATCTGCTCCCAAATGCCTGCTCGTGTAGATGCCTGCCCAGGGTGGGTCTACTCCGGAGTAAATTACTCTGGAATAAGGCTATCCAGCAGCATTTGCATGTGTAGATGTGCCTAGCATATCCCAGCATTTTCTGACCTTTTGAGGGGCAGGATTAGCATTCAGGAAGTGCCATGGCTGAGGGCTTGGAGCCCTGATAATCTTTCATCCTGCAAGAGCTCCTACAAGAGGTTGATAGGGTGGAGGCTGACATACATCTCTTTCTCTGTTTTAAAGCCAATGTAGTGTTCAAGGAAGCAGGGGAGAGACATCTCTAGGGGAAGACACTGGGTTTAGCTGCCAAGTGGGAGATTAGCAGGGTGATTGAAACTCAAACCCTATGAGAACACAACAATGCAAAAGAGAGAACAAACTATACAGGACAGAGGTCAATATAGCAAGAAGTGCTACTAGAAAGCATTCAGCTGCCCTGGTGATAAGTGTAGTTTATGGACTCATGGAAATGTGGAGAACTTCTGATGTGGGGAACAGGGAGTTATTTTGGGGAGTTCATGGAGACCCGCTATGCTTCACTCTCTCATTCATGTGCACCCTATTACTGTCCTCCACTATCAACACCTTTCCCCTTGTCTCATATCTGGGAACTTCAGGCACTGCTTGGGCTGGTCTGATGCCCCACTGGGACTGCATGCCAGCCACCTGCAGAGGATTTGGGTAGAGGGAAAAGCTACCCATGGAGGGAGGCAAAGGACAACAGACAAGGATGGCTTGGGAAACGCAGGGAGAGGGCAGATGTGCCACCAGAGCTGTCTGAGGTTCTGAAGGCCCTGCCCCATGACACCTTTTCTGAGGCAGCAAGGAGGAAGCCAGTGAAGTTCAGCAGCAATCTCCCTTCAGCTTTAACAATGTCTCTGGTCTGTCAAAGAATGAAATACTTTTAGCACAATTATGTTATTAGTTCTGTATTTGCACTCACTTGATAGATAAAAATTCAATAACATCTGATGACCCACCAGAATGAAAAACATGTTTGCCATCTGGGCATATATCATTCACATTTTAAGTTTGCTCTATTTTTTGGTAGCAATTGAAGTCATATGCAGTAAAATAGATTTAAAACAATATTAGTCATTGATGTGGAAAGTGTGTGACCAGAGGGAGGCTAGACAACCCAGGTTGATAACGGAACATTCAAAGATGGATTGTCTTTTCCAATGAAGGAAGAATAGTGGAATTTGTAATTCCAGAAGACAAATAATTCAGCAGGGGTGTCATTTGATTAGGTTTTTATATCCCTGAATAACTACAAAGTCTCAGTTACCACTCCTTTGTTTTTGTGGTTGTGAAATTTTTGACAGTTGATAGGATTAACAATTATTTGCACTGCATATTGTGTGTAAATATGCAGTTTTAAAGTTATTTCCTGAAGGTCACTTTTCTCTTGTGATTATGGTACTGCCAAACCATTATGCTACCTTTGCCTTTCCTAAGTATTAGTTTAGAATGTGAAAAGAAGCACAGTAACTTTATATGAGGGCTAGCTCTATAGCCCAAATTAGGCTCTCAGAACTTCAATGCGGAATGGGAAGGATCTTGTAGGGAAGGTGTACTAGAAGTTAGTTGCTTTAGTTTCCACATCAATTATTCTCAGATGTCATTTTTAATGGCTATGGCCAGACTCAAATAGATAACTATCAGAGGATATGTCTATTCCAAGCAGGGCACACTGCTGCCATGGTGTAGCCCTATACATATTTCCCCGCCCCCCCAACATATGCTCCAAGCCTGGGGATATTTTGCTGAAGATACTCTGGGCTTGTCTCTCAAGCACACTGGAGATTGAGGGCTCAAGCGAGGCTTCAGAGGGATGTGCTAAAGCATGTTCTGCTATGTATTTCAGGGTTTGGGGTGTGCATGCAGGAATGGGTGGGTGGGGCATGTGCTTGATAATGGTGTTGTCATGCCTAGAGTTACCATCTAGACAAAGAAAACATTATCTCAGCTTTGGCAAACCACTGCTTCCCACAGCAGTCAAAGTAAGGGGACCATGCAAGCATTGCTGTAAGCACTGGGGCAAAAGCAAGGGAAGACGACAGGATGAAGCCTATATGCCCCCATATAAAAACACTTCACATTCCATCTCAGGCTGTATTATAGGCATGGATGAGGCTTCCAGCTCCAGAAATAGATGTCCAGATGTTCTTGCAAGATGAAAATCTTCCAGCAACCAAATTGCACCAACCAACTCTTGCAACCAACTCTTGCATGAGCAATGCTGAAGATCTGTTTTCAGTAAGTTATACTGGCTCATGGCTCTACCCTGGCATCTAATACCCCTGGGTTCAGACTCACCTGCCACACTCTCCAGTTCCCCTGGTCTCCAGTCTTTCTCCTGCCTTGCCTTTAATGTT
This sequence comes from Alligator sinensis, assembly GCF_000455745.1. Classification (NCBI taxonomy): domain Eukaryota; kingdom Metazoa; phylum Chordata; order Crocodylia; family Alligatoridae; genus Alligator; species Alligator sinensis. The sequence continues at coordinate 988,129 of NW_005842279.1, forward strand.
TTCAATAATATACTGGGCCAGGAGTACTCCCCACTTTTGACTCCATCCTCGAGCTTTTCCATTCCAAACTCAGTTTTAGGGCCTCTATGCTTCTCTAGGTGTGTTTGCCCTTTAAGGCTCAAGCCTCAAAATACTTGTTGGGGGTTTTAGCTTTCCTGTCTTTGGTCCCTTTTTCTCTGGCTGGGCCCTCAGCCCCAGTCCACTGCCTGAGGCCTCAGCCCTTCGCATCCCAGTCCAGACCAGGTCTCAGCCCCTGGCACTCTGTTAAGTGGCCTCCAAACTGACCCTGTAGCCACAATCCATACCTTCAATCCAACTTGAACCCAAAAGGCCAACCCAAATGGTTCCTATGTCCATATGTCATGCCTCAATTTTATAGTTGTTTTAGAATACAGTGTCTTATTGCAATGGAACTCTGTATGGCTCTGCTGCACAAGGTGCTGGATAATTGTCTGTCATGGTCATTCTGGTGCCCAAAATGAGAGAAGAAGTAGAAGTGTGCTCAGAGTAGGTTAATATCTACATACGTTGAGAGTACCCTTGACCTCCCTCTTACTTATATCACAATCTTTACAACTGATGACCTCATCTATAGAATTACAACACTATCTATCTGATCTATCCACAGCTACTCTTGACCAAGTGCCTTCTATGTAAATCAACAGCAATAGTAAAGACCCTAATGGACTTCCTGAGGTTGCCAGCTTTCTTGTCTTGTTTAGGTAAATTTTCCCTGATGATGGTGGCTATTTTTTTAGCTGCTTTGCTTCTCATTGGTTTTACAGGCAGGGACAGGGGGAAAAGGGACACTGGGGGACACAGGGTGGTTAGGATTGTGAGCATCCTTCCTGCTGCAATGGAATTTGTATGGCATGCCACAAGCACAAGCACTGGGTGCAAATGCTGGGGGGACTTGTCTCCAATTTACAACCAGTCCTTGCCAGTATCTTCTTTTTCATGTCTATAATTTTACATGATAAGGGAAGAAAACCTTGGTTGTGAGTTTCTCTAGATATCCTCTATGGGGTGGTTGGGGAGGAGGGTGGAAGCCTTTTTTGTAGAAATACACACACTGAACACCCTCAGAGGCCTGTTCAGGCCTGTCATTTGCAGAAGTGCTGGATCCCCTTGTCATAGGGGCCTCTAATCCCTGCTGTTTTCAGAGTGAGAGAGCAGCAGCCTAGGGTTGCTGTATCTGGTGCAGGCAGCTAAGAATTATAGGGGTGTGCAAAGCAGGCCCTATTCGATTAGGATTCAGATTTGGCCCAAATCAGGGACAGTGATTCGATTCATTGATCCGGATCACTGCCCCGATTCGATTTGACCAAATCCGAATCTGAAGATTTGATGCTGATTCAGAGAATCAGCAATTCGGACATAGGCCCAGCTTTAAAAGTTTTTTCTACATACCTTGAGGTAGCAGCACGGCTCGTGATCGCTGTGATACTGGGGTGCATGGAGCATCCCACAGGAGTGTAGGGGGGGTCCTCCACGTGCTCAGCGGCGAACCCAGAAGTGGACCGGAAGTACTTCCAGTCCACTTCTGGGTCTGCTGGGGAGTGTGCTGGCCCCCTCCCCCCCCAACACCTCCCCAGCTCAGTGATTGGCTTCAGGGGGACCCCGGGTGCTCCCCCCAGACCCAGGAGGCACCAGTCAGCAAGCCAGAGATTTGGGCTGAATCTGCCGAATTGAATCAGGGACTGAAGCTTTGCATAGCTCTACTAAGTAAGCAGTCAAGGGAAGACAGCCCAGTTGCAAGTGACAGGCTGGGAGCAAGCTGTTCTGCAATAAGCCACCAAGGCAATGCTACAAACAGGTAACTAATAGGTGAACTGGCTGCAGCTGAGCAAACCGCAGCAGAGAGGAGCAGGCTGATTAGTGGACTGTGAGGAAACCTCTTTGCCTGCTTGTACAGACCATGTGACTGGAAGGGGTGGAGCCCAGAGTATCATAACCCAACTCCTGAGCCAGACAATAGGAGTCTGGTTTTGAACTCTTATGGTTGTAGGTTGCTGAAGAGAGTTTGCAGACAAATGCAGATACCTGGATAGCTGGAAGGAGCCAGCTGATGGAGGGAGTTTGCTGTGATATAGAGACCAAGAAAGGGTTTAGGTACTTTAGTTTGGAGCAGTTTACATTGGCCATTTGCACAGCAAGGCATAGACATGACTATATGGGAGAAGGGAGGCCACAGTGGATGCTGGAGAAGGCACTCTGCTTTTAAATTGCATGCTTAAGACCTAGTGTGAGATTGCTCACCTGAGGGCTCATGTGGGAGAGCCCTAGGGGGACTGGTAGGGCGGTAGGGATGATTAGAAGTCCAGTGAAGCAAAGTAGGGCCAAAAAGAGGCATAGTAAACTGAGGCATGGCTGACATGGGGGCCCCATGGAATATGCATACAGGGACAATTAAACCCAGAGAACTGCATAGACAGGCAAGTGCTCAGTGGGGCAAGTGACCAACAAAGCCAGCACAAGACTGCAGGTTCTGAAGGAACCAACTGGAGTTGAAGCCTGCAAGCTATAGGAAAGGACTAGTTATTCTAGTTAGTCAAGAGAGCTAGAAAGGAGGTGAGCCTTGAGAAAAGCAGACAGCTGGGGCTTACTAGAGAAAGGAAAATCCCAGAGCAAAAGCCAGAATGAATAGACATTGCCTATGTGTGGTCATAAAAGTGCCCCAGAATCATAGAATATCAGGGTTAGAAGGGACCTCAGGAGGTCATCTAGTCCAACCCCCTGCTCAAAGCAGGACTGTCCCCAACTAGATCATCCCATCAATGACCTGGAAGATGGCATAGAGTGTACTCTCAGCAAGTTTACAGATGACACCAAGTTGGGGGAGTAGCAGGTACACTGGAGGGTAGGGCTAGGATTCAGAGTGACCTCGACAAATTGGAGGATTGAGCCAAAACAAATCTCATGAGGTTCAACAAGGACAAGTGCAAACTCTCGCACTTAGGACAGAACAATTCCATGCCAGCTGGGAACGGTGCCGGTGGATGATGTCAGCAAAAATGGCCACCTGGCTGATTTAAAAGTTGGTGTCAGGGAAAAGGGGGGTTGAGGGAGCCAGGAATGCTGGAGCCAGAAGGCGAAGCTGCTCCCCAAGCTGCATCTTGACAGTGTTGGCAGCTCAGCAGGGGGCTGGACAGGGACCCACAGGAGGGGTCCCAGCTCTGTTAAAGGAATTTCCCACCTGACTCGGCAGGACAGCCAGGTCAAGGAGGATGGCATTGAGGGATTCCGAGGACCACAGATGCTGGATCTGTGAGTTGGGTGGGTTGCGGCCCATACCCCGACTCCTCTCCTCTCCTCTCCTCTCCTCTTTTTTTATTCTGGAGGGTGCACAGAGCCTGGACTGGGGAAAGAATCTTCAAGTAACTCTGGGTCAAGAAGGAGAGCTGAGGCAGCACAGCAGACCCCAACGCTTCAGAGGGAGAGCAGGCGCAGAGACAAGGATGGTCCCATACCCCACAGTCATCCAGGGTAAAGGGGCATCGAGGGACAGGCAAGGAGGGAAGAGAGTGGGCGCGAACATCAAAGGGACAGGCCAGTGACCCATCATCCAGCGGTCCTGAGGGCTGGCATATGGCTGGGGGGTAGGGAAGGTGGAGCCCCAAGAACACCCGCAAAGGGCAGCACCCAGCCAGTGAGAATCCACGAGGGGGAGCCCCACCACTGAAGAAAAGAAGATCAAGTTGTGGCAGGTAAGTGTCAGGGCCTCCTTTTGGGGGTGAGCGTGACCCAACACACAGGTCCCAGGGACACACCCCGTGGCAGGAACCGGGTGTACGCTCTAAGGTCTCTAGAGATTACCTATACGAGACCAGGTGGGTGCAGGCAGTATAATACATACTTTCTTGGTTCCCAGACTGTTTTCTAGACTATGTTTCCTTGTTGCGTTAGACAGCCTGTCTGCCTTGAAGGCTATGATCTCGTGTTATGGCATGCCCTCTCAAATCTTCGGCTGTGTGTCCATCTGTTGACCTTTGTTGTGTTAGACAGCCTGTCTGCTTTCAGGCCTGTGAGACATTTCGTGTGTGAGACCCAAGCTGTTTAGAAATCAGTTAACCCCTGCTACCCATCTTGAACTCTTTTAAAGCATATATTTATACCTATAATCCAAGTCCCAAAAACAAACCTTTAAATACCATTTCTAAGCCAACAATGGGCATGGGCTTTTGAAAGAAGGGGGATGGGGGATGAAGAAATCCTTTTCAGTCTGCCTCACTTTTGTATTGAGACAGCCCAGCCCCCACTGTTTTTTTTTATACTGCCTGGTTTCAGTCACTTGGTCACCTAGGTGACTAGGCTGAAGCAAATTCCTAACGGAGAGGGGAGCAGGCATTTTGGGAAGGGGACAGGCAGTCATTTTGGAAACACAGACACAGAAGGATATGCCTCCATGAGAGAGAGATTCTGTGAAAGATTTGTGAGTAGAAATCTGGAACCTGGTTACTAGATAAGAGCTAAGTTTTAGCCACATGTTAAAAGGGCCACAAGCCCCCATGTGAAAGGCTCAATTTATTCTGTATTGCTCAAGGTGTTTTGTTATTCTCTTCAATTTGTTTTGTTCTCTACCCACCCCCATTCTCTCTCCCTGATCAATAAAAAATTATCTGGCTCAGCTTGCCTAGCTGTGAATGCCTGAGAGGAGAGGGAGCTCAGTTGTTTATTAACTAATTCAGTCCTACCTGAGGAAATCTTGGGAGGCTCCAGGCTATAAGAAGCACCCAGAAATACTTCCAGGGGGCAAAGCACTCCCAAGGTTGGCTGGGTCTGTGTACCCCAGGCTGCACAGAGCCCCAACAGAGACGAGTGCCCAGGTGGTGGCAGCATTACCCCAGGCTTGCAGGAGGTCTCCAGGAAGGGGGACAGTTCATCATAGGCTTCCCAGGGGTTGAGGGCTTCGGCTTTTTGGACCACGACCCATACTTCAGGACAAGAGACATGCTTGGGTGGGATGGGCTCCACCTCTCCCCCAAAGGTAAGTGTGTGTTCTCTTTCAGGTTGGCCGATCTCCTACGGCGGGCTTTAAACTAGGCTCATTGGGGAAGGGGCAGTTGAGGACGGAGGGAGCCACAGACCACCGAACAAAGAGCCACCCACAAGAACAGCCCAGCCAAGACGGGCAACGAGCACAAGAAATACCCAGATAAGAGACAGGGGCCCAGACAGTCCTGGGATTAGGGAGGCAGTGCATGCACCTTCAGGAGGCCTTAAGGTCTGGCGAGGGACACAGTATCGAGGGGCCTGAACAGGACCCGCTCGTCGCTCATTATACACCCGAACACCGCAGGGAGCAAATACACTTCTCTCTCTCTCGGGGCTCCGTCTTCGGAGGCTCCCTCTTCTCCCTTCAGCGAAAGGCGTCCGCTGACAAATCTCTCACCCGTTCTGCCCGCCTGGTGGTAAGCGATATGCGCCTCCAGCTCCATAAAACTTTTCACTTGGCATTTGTTATCGCGCCAAGGACAGTTCTTAACTAATTCTAGCTCTAGCGGATTCTCTCCTGATCCCATCCTTGTCGCCATGTGCGGGCCGGGAGTGATCCGGGCCCTTTCTGTGCTCCGCGCAGCCTGTGGCCAGCAGCCTGGGCACGCTGGGTCAGAGAAAACAGGCGACACGCTAGAATTAGTCACGGACGCTTAATGGTTGATTTAAAGATTATTTACTTACACCGAAGATGGTCGCGGTG
>NW_005842279.1:994182-999235 GCF_000455745.1 Alligator sinensis
GAATAATTTAATGCAAGCCAATAATGGGGCTCCAATTATCATACAAATGGCGGGAACTCTTTGCACCAAGCATTTCTTAGATGCAAAAAGAAATGCACCATGCAAAGAAAGCTACAAATTGGCGGGAAATTCTCCCTTGCACCGGGGTTCTCCTTTACAGCAGAAAACTCCACCGTGCAAAGAAGCTGCAATTTAGCGGGAAAATAATTAGCAGTGCCAAAGCGCACACAAAACAAAAATCACAACTTTGGGTTGTGACAAAAAGAAAGTATTGGGTAACATAGGGCCTCTGCAGGATACGCTAGGAAATCTGGTGGTCACACCAGATGACAAAGCTAACCTCTTTAACAATTTCTTTGCCTCCATCTTTTTGAGGAGGGACTGGGGCGTCCCCCCCACTGGGATCCCCAACAGACCGAGGAGAGGCACTGCCAGGCCCAGGGTCAGTGAGGACCTAGTCAGAGAACTTCTGGTGGGTTCTGACATATTCAAGTCAGCAGGTCCTGACAATCTCCACTTCAGAATACTGAGGGAATTAGCAGAGGTCATTGCGGGACCCCTGGCACAGCTTTACGAGCACTCATGGTGCTCTGGCAAGGTGCCGGAGGACTGGAAAAGGGCCAATGTGGTCCCCATTTTCAAAAAAGGGAGGAAGGAGGACCCAGGAAACTCGGTCCTGGGGAATCTCTTTGAGAAAATTATCCAGGAGCACATCTGCGAGGGACCAGCAGGGAAGATCATCCTTAGGGGCAACCAACATGGGTTCATTTGAGGCAGGTCCTGTCAGACCAACCTGGTGGCCTTCTATGACCAGGTCACAAAATCCTTGGATGCAGGTGTTGTGGTGGACGTAGTCTTTCTGGACTTTAGGAAGGCCTTTGACACTGTCTCACTCCATTCTCATTAAGAAATTAGGTGACTGTGGTGTTGATGCCTACACAGTCAGATGGGTCGCAAATTGGCTGGAGGGCTGCACCCAGAGAGTGGTGGTGGATGGGTCTTCATCGACCTGGAGAGATGTGGGCAGTGGGGTCCCCCAGGGCTCAGTCCTCAGGCCTGCACTGTTCAACATCTTGATCAGCGACTTGGATGAGGGGGTGAAAAGCACCTTGTTCAAATTCATGGATGACACTAAAATGTGGGGAGAGGTGGGCACGCTGGAGGACAGGGACGGGCTGCAACTAGATCTAGACAGGTTACAGGGGTGGGCGGATGAGAACAGGATAGGATTCAATAGTGACAAGTTTAAGGTGCTGCACCTGGGGGGGAAGAACCAGCAGCATACCTACAGGCTGGGGAGCTCCCTTCTCGTCAGTGCAGAGGCAGAAAAGGATCTGGGAATCATTTTGGCATCAATAATGAACATGGGCTGCCAATGTGGGGACGTGGTCAGGAAGGCCATCTGCACCTTGTCATACATCCACAGATGCATCATGAGCAGGTCCAAGGAGGTGATACTCCTCCTCTATGCTACACTGGTCAGGCCACAGTTGGAGTACTGCATCCAGTTCTGGGCACTGCACTTCAGGAGGGATGTGGACAGCATTGAGAGGGTCCAGAGGAGGGCCACTCACATGATCAGGGGGCAGCTAGGCAGGCCCTACAAGCAGAGGCTACGGGACCTGAACCTGTTCAGCCTCCACAAGAGAAGGCTGAGAGGGGATCTGGTAGCCATCTACAAACTGGCCGAGGGGGACCAGCAGGCCATGGGAGAGTCCCTGTTCTCCTGAGCACTACCGGGAGTAACGAGGAATAACGGCCATAAGTTGATCAAGAGTAGATTCAGGCTAGATATCAGAAGGCACTACCTCCCAGTCAGGGCGGCTAGGATCTGGAACTAACTTCCAAGGGAAGTGGTGCTCACTTCTACTCTGGCGGTCTTCAAAAGGAGGCTAGACAATCACCTAGCTGGGGTCGTTTTACCCCAGTACTCTTTCCTGCCATAGCAGGGGGTCGGACTTGATGATCTGCTCAGGTCCCTTCTGATCCTACCTACTATGAAACTATGACTCCCGAAGCATGGTTTTGGTCCAGGCACAGTGAGGTGAGTGGCTTAGCATAGTAGCGCCCCCTACTGTCCCACCACAGTGGCTGCCAGGGGGCACTGCAGCTACAGTTTAAAAGCAGATCCTTTTACAACCCTGCCCTCATCTCATCCACAGCGACTGGTGGATGTGTAACACAAAGAGTGTCTCCATGCCAAGGTGCTATGTGCCATCACAGAAGAGGAGGGAAAAATGTGGCCTTAGATCCAGGAAGCTCTCTGTGCTGCCTTTTTTTTTTTTTTTGAGGATGGCTTCTTCCTCCCAGGGATGCTGATTCTTAGGACTCTACATGATACCCTTCTTTTGGTGACAGGGTGGGTCTCATGGTGACAATTCCTCTTCCCTGTCTCAGTTGCAAGACTGTTTAGCTTGGCTTTGGAACCATATGGAATGGCCTGTGAAGCCTAACCTTAGCCACAATCAGGAAAAGGCACCTGACACTTTCTGGGGTTCACACTTTCCCGGGCTGCCCCAGGAAGTATTGAAAAGTACTTGGCAGTAGCTCTAGCAGAGCAACTTTGGCTGACTAACTCTTCTGTGTTCACAACCCTGTGAACACTCTTGTGGTTCCATACAGAACTCCCTTCTATACCATCTTGTTCTTTAACCTGTACTTTCTGTAGTTTCTTGACAGCCGGGAGAGGGAGGACAGAAGGATTTTAATATCAAGAGAACTGGTCAGGCAAAGATTGAAGAGGAGGATTTGGGCATAAGCATTTCAAGCTCCAGGGGAACCCACTTCAATGTGTCAAACTGACTCCATACCTTCAGGTCAGCTGAGATAGCATCTCCTGTTACTCAGAGTACAAAGAAAGCAGTTTGTTCCTAGAATATAACAAACACATAGAAACCTCCAGGAAGGAAGGAAAACAGTCCCCTTTCCCCCTTCCCCTCCCCATTTAGGAGTCTGTATAGACTAAAAACAGAATTCTTCTTCTCATGTCCATACACCACATTTGACCATTTTGTTACACATGCTTCTGATTGTTTATTGTACTTTGTAAGATCTTTGATTGTACATGTGCCTTCAAGCAGCGGGCACTGCAACAGGTATTTCATAGTCTGAGGTGGTTGCACCAATTGTATAACCCCATGTCTTCATTAGTTCCTTGAAGCATCCAAGTCCAGTATATAGGTGGTTGAGACATGAACCTTTGCCATAGTTCCTCAGCCCCCAGTAGTAAGGCTCAGCCTTTGGGGGGCCATAGCAGAAACGTTCATGCCGCAGCCCCTGTCAGGTAATACCTGATAATACCTGTGAATTCTGCTAACACTCCAAACCACAATTTTGATTCTACAAAACAGAATGAATCTGTACCCTGGAAACAGCCTTGAGCTACACTGGCTGTTTTCTTCTCCCGTGGTACATTAGCTAGATTGCATTGTCTATCTTTCTTATGAGGCTCTTAGCCAGATTTAACCCCATTTAAGAAGGGGAAAAATGAGAAGCAGCTTTGCAGATACAATAGCCAGGCTCCTCTCTGTTGCGTAGGAAGGGGAAAAATACATTCTCCATGGAAACCAGAATTTCATGGCTTAAATTTTTTAAATTTTGAATTGGCAGACAGGACCAAGGAGCACTTTCAGCAAGGTATCATTAAAGAGGCAGCAAAATGCCATAGAAAGATAATGACTGACGTGGGAAGCTGCAAGCACCCCAGCATTGTACTTTTATAGTTATTCTTACCTTGACACCTTTTTTATGTCACAGTAAAAGATGACTGTATTTAATGTTTAACAAAAATATTTTGCTTCTTGCACTACTTGGTGCATTTTAAGCACTTCACTCTTCCCCAGTAAACCCCAGAGAAGAAGCAACTTAACTATTTTAGAGAAGCCTTGAGCATGGGTGAATAAGCATGCCTAAGACAGTGAGCCTAAGAGCAGCACCAGGCATGCCCCCAGGATCACTCTGAGGTAGCTACATTGCTGCGGTGTTGGGAGCTGATTCTGGCAGAGTGAGACTGAGTGGATAGGGTGTGTTTCAAAGTAATACTCCTGGGCTCAGCAGCAAGATAGCTCAGTGTCTGAGCTATAACTGCAGTGGTTTCTGCTTCTTTTTTTTAGCCCTGGAGGTCTCTAGCTCAGTTGTTGCTGCATGAGCCCAGAAAGGAATTATAACATCTGCACTGTAGCTGAGACTTCTTTCCTTGTCAAGTATCCTCCTGAAGATTGCCTTGAAACTGATTCTGAATACTGCAATGGACTCTGTAGCATTTTGACATCTTTGGTGGTGTCAGAGATGTTCCTACCTCTGTTCAGATAGAAGAGAATACAAAATATAAGCCCTGAAAAGTGTTTGAGGAATTTGAGAAGTGAATGGCACATGATGAGAAGGGGGATGTAGGATAGCAACAGTTGCCAACCTGCATTGCTATTAGCAATGCCTGGGAGAAAGGGGAATGCAAAGGTTTCTCCACTTGCAGTTTAACTTGCAATTTAAAACCAGCATGCACCTTTACCACCTTCCCATTTCCTTTTCCTTTCTATGCCTCCTTGCTGTAACATGTTTCCATGTTTACTTATTTTTGAGATCATGCTCTTCCACCCTTAAAATCACTGTGATTACACATAGAGATATATAGCCAGTGCATGGTAGGTCATATATTTGCAACAAGACCAACATTACTGTCATTTCTTAGCATTATGACTTGGACAGCAATACATGTGCAATAAGGCTATGTGAAGCTTTGAGTGCTAATTTGATTCAGAGGAGATTTGGCCTGATTCGGTGTCCGAATCTCCAAATCTGAATTGAATCAGGGGACAAATTAAAAGGTCCGAATTGATTTGGAAAAGATTTGGAGAACTTTGGTGATTCGGGCAGTCCCAGGTGGCAGCAGCAGGGAGCTGGACCCAGACTCAGTGCTGGTAAGTAGGGGATGGGGGAGGAAAGGCTGGAGGAGGGGGGAGGGGCCCATGGGGGGACCCCTACCAGGCCCCATCTTCTGCCTGCTTCCCCAGCCCCCCTGAGTGGCCCCCAACCCCTGCCCACTCTCCCAGCACCC
>NW_005842279.1:1000804-1001074 GCF_000455745.1 Alligator sinensis
GGCAGGGGGTCGGACTTGATGATCTGCTCAGGTCCCTTCCGACCCTACCAACTATGAAACTATGACAGAGCCCCCCACGTGGCATGAAGCAGTGGGGGGTAGTGGGGAATGCCCCCCTCCCCACCGCCTGGCAGCCGGTGAATGCGGGCTTTTTCCCCCCAAAGAGCTGGTAGCTGGGGCCGGGCAGGGCTGGGAGAGTGGGCGGGGGATGGGGCCTGTGTGATTTGGAGATTCAGCCGATTCGGCAGCAGCCGGATCTCTGGATCCGAT
>NW_005842279.1:1002399-1034823 GCF_000455745.1 Alligator sinensis
TCACCAAGGCGCCCCCGGGGGTTACAAGAAATAATGGCCACAAGCTAGCAGAGAGCAGATTTAGACTGGACATTAGGAAGAACTTCTTCACAGTTAGAGTGGCCAAGGTCTGGAATGGGCTCCCAAGGGAGGTGGTGCTCTCCCCTTCCCTGGGGGTCTTCAAGAGGAGGTTAGATAGGCATCTAGCTGGGGTCATCTAAACCCAACATGCTTTCCTGCCTATGCAGGAGGTCGGACTCGATGATCTATTGAGGTCCCTTCCGACCCTAACATCTATGAATCAGCCGAATCCAAATCTGAAGCAAATACTAGATGCTTTGCACAGGCCTAATGTCCAATTATAAAGACATGAAATAGATGGATTAGGTCCTTCTCTTCTGCCACCTACTGTATTAAAGAATGCCATATGGCAGACAAGAGAAAAGATAATTTGGAAATCCTATGAAACTGCCAAATGCTGAAAATCTTTGGCTTTAAGGCTATGTAAGCAGCATAGAAGTCACCAAGGAATAAGAAAATATGGAGAGAAACAAAGAAATAAAAGTGTAGACAAAATGGGGTCTGACATTTCATCTTTCAAAGACTGTTTGGGAAGAATAGAGAAGATTTGGTGAAAAGTAGCATAATAAAACTTCAGCCTGCTCTTTGTGAGCTTCAGAGCTGGCCTCTTTCCTTTGCGTATGTGCCTACTGTGCGGACAAGTATGTGTAGTTTGAATATTGCTCTTTCAGAAATATATCATTGGGCCTCCAGGAAGTATGGGAATTCTAATATGCAATGAATATATGCTTCAATGGTACAAAATATATGATGATTTAACATGAATGGCTCCTTTGGATATTGTTATTAAAACTTATTGCTTTTTTTCCCTCCAAATACACTATTTTACAGGAGAAAAGCAGATAATTTAATGTTTATCATAACTTCTCTTGTAGTCATCTTTTATTGATATGGTTTAAAGATGCATGTCAGGCCAATAAATAATTTAATTTCCTTTTCTTATTTGAATTTTTGCAATGACTCCAAGACCATCAGGATGGCATTCAGCTTTGTGGGGATGGCTTGTTAAATAGGCCCTATTGATCTCAAGATTGGATTCCATTGTAATGGAACATGGCATTGCCTTGAAGCTACAGAAAAAGGCATCCCTGAGCTTTCAGTTGGGGAAGGTTTGCTGATTGGTGGAGCTTTATCTAGTAATGTTACATAAATAAAGTGTTCTTGGCATTACATGCAGGCTGTTGCCTTGTATTCAGTTCTTTGACATCTCTACAATTCATCTTTATCAGATGCAGTTCATTTATAAAGACTTGTGCCCAATCCCACAAAATGGCAAGTGTCAAGGGGGAGGTAATCAGTAGTAACTATTTGTACTACAATGGAATCTAGTGGCTTCAAGTGAGATTAGGGCACTATGATTCTATGCTGCCAGCCACCATACAAATGCAGTCCCTGCCCAAAAGACTTTACAACCTAACTAGGTAAGACAATAATGGTGGGTAACCAAGTCACAGGGCTCTTAACTAAAAATTACATAGGGAGCTGATGGCACAGCTGGGAATTAAGACCAGAATTCCCTCAATGTACACTGGGTACTGAGACTCAGAACCCTGAGAAATATTGCTTAGGTGCCTAATGGTGGTGAAACCAATGGGTATTAGATGCCTAGCTACTCTTGAGGAAGTGAGCCTCGCTATCATATGGAGTTGCACAGCATTTTACAGAATTACGTCCTCATAAAACCCTCTGCTGTGGATGGACTGAGAAACAATGGGATCTCTCTAAATATTCTAAAGAAGGGGAGGGAATCTGAGGTCAGTATCCTATGAGTACCTGCACATAACACTTACATAAATGAGCCAGAGTTTTTAAGACCCAAAATAAATATTAATTTTACCTGGAAAAAATAATTAAAATGAATGATGTTCTTCTATTCTATCCATTTTACAATATGCTTCCAGGGAAACGAGTTGAATATGCTCAAGTCAGGGCTCTAAACATGCATCAATAACTTCAAGGGAAAAGAAAAACATTTAAAACAGTAGATTAAAAATAAAGTCAGAACATCAGGATATGTAAAATGAATGCAACACTTACATTCAAAAGCTCCAACAGTCATATCCTCTGTTGTTGTAAGCTGCTGGAGCTGTTTTGAAGTCAATGCAGCCATGCTAATTTATATCAACTGAGGACCTGACTTTAAATATTTAAAACTATGAAATATAGAATTAACAGAATAAAAATCAAGTTAATTCTGTTCTATACCACACAGCAATGGGCATCCCACAGTAGAATACCACATAGATAAGCACTGAGAAGTATTTGTTAAATCCCATCAGTGTTCAGCACCACATCAGAGGGGTGCAGGGCCCCAGAACTCCCTTGCACCCATCTCCTTGACAGCTGGCAGGCATTGTGGCCGCAGCAGGGGCCACCACCCCTGCAGCTGTCACCTCGCTGTGTCTTAACACACGCGGTGTCACCCATGGCACAAGTTTTGCTTGTCCACAGCTTGAGGGGCAGTTTCCCCCAAACCCCTGCACTGATCTTCTTGAAACTTGGCAGGCTTTGTGGCCTCAGCAAGAGCTACCAGCCCTGCAGTTTTCACCCCCCTGTGTTGTAACACATAGACGTGACAGGAGCTTTGCTTTCAAGAATTTGGGGTGAAGTTCCCCCCAAACCCCTGCACCAGTCTTCTTGAAACTTGGCACACTTTGTGCTCTCTGCAGAGTCTACCACCCCTGAAAATTTCATCCAAATTGTACAGAAAACAACAAAGTTATAGATATTTTATTGTTTCCCCATTATACCCTATGGCTGGATCTCCGAGGCGGCTCCAAGGCTCTTTGGAAGCTCCGAACTGCTTCAGGAAGCTGAACGAGGCCAGCGCTTAGACCTGGATGTGCTGCTTCAGACCCCAAAGCGTCCAAAGCTTCTCTGGATCCGAAGCTCTGTCTGAAGCCTTGCACAGCCCTAATAAACATCCAAATGTCTCTTGAAGACGTTCAAAGTAGTGCTTGAACCACCTCTGGCAACAGTCTATTCCAAACCTTGGGGGCTTGGACAGTGATGAAGTTCTTCCTTATGTTCACCCTGAAATGTTCATGGAGGAGTTTGTGACCGTTTGACCATGTCATCCCTTGGGGCGCTCTGGTGAACAAATGTTCCCCCAGATCCTGGTGAGCACCCCTGATAAACTTGTAGGTGGCCACCAGATCACCCCGAGCCTGCGCTTTTCCAGGCTGAAGAGTAGAAATTGATCTGTTCAGTCTGGGAAGACACCACTACCTGATTATGAAAGACTATGATACTAATGTCCCCAAAGTAGTGACACTTGAAGACAATCACTTGAAGACAGCCAAGAGATCTGAGTTTCCAGGGATGGAAAAGGGCTCTGTCAGCTGGTGTGGACTGTGCTGACACCATAGAAGCAGCAGTGTCAAGAGTGTGATAGCCTAGGGTGGAGAAAGGAAACCTAACATCTCACAGGGACCGTGTGCCTTGGAGCTAAGGAAGGTGGGTAAGTCTGAATGGCAGGAGATAAGGAAGAGTATAGAGATCCAGAGGGAAGATAAATGCAGTTCTGGATAATGGTAGATTTTAGATGCTGTCTGGGCTTCCAAGAAGAGATTGTAAAGCTGCAGCTGAGAATGAGGATAGAGGAAAGGGGAACAGATCTGGCAGGACCTGGAACACCGGTAGTAGGTGCAGTTGCCAAAAGGAAAGTCTATTAAAAAGGAGCTGTGGGTGAAAGATGCTATGGGGAATGGAAGCTTAGGAAACACCAGAGAAGATGTGGAAGGAGTGTTAGCAAGACAGGAATAGATGTAGGAGATCACAGAGATGGACAGAAGAGGAAGCAGAGGAGGAAAGTGTGGCCACTGGCACTGAAGATAGTGAGTGATATAAGGAAGGATAGAGAAGTGCGTCTGGATTTTAGCTTAGATGCTCAGAAAGCACGTTGAGGATATTGACTAAAGGGCTGATTCCTAGTACCTCTGGGAATCAGGCCTCATATTACTTGGGCTGTGAAAAACAAGATTTCAAAGCATGGCTTGGCACTTAAAATATGTAAAATTTATAATGAAAAGGACTGCAGAGCTGGCCATGGAAAAAGAAACATTTTTTGTGAAACTGCCATAAAAGTTTCCCATCAAATTGAATTTGACAAAAGGTGCATGGAGGATTTGAAATTCAGGACCTTTTGACCTGCTCTAACAAGAAGCATGTTTACCACTGACAGATCACTTGAGAGTGAACTGAGCTGGGCTGCGACTCACCCATTTCCACACACCTGTGAGAACACAGACAAAGATCTCCTTAGCAAAAGGGCTGTAGGAGCACAGCTGTAGGTGAAAAGTGCTGAGTCTCTCACCTTTGTTATGAGAGCAGTCTGGAGTCTGGCTCAACCCTTGGCACACACAGAGTAGGGCCAATACCAGGGGAAGTCTTTATAAAAAGATTCCCAGAAAGAAATAAGGCAAGACCCCTTTTTTTGAGAGCAGAGGGCATGGTCAATCTGCATCCCCTAGACTCAGCAGTGCTGTGAGCATGTCCCCTTGATTAGAACAACCCCTTTTCAAGGACATCATAGGGTCTACACTGCCTTGCAAGCACAGGAAAGATAGAGACATGCCTTCTTTCTGTAGTATAGTATCATTCCCCACTCCCTGACTTGCAGTAAGGTCAGAATCAACTTGCCTAGGGAATGGAGCTCTTACTTGCAGGGGTGGTGGACAGAGCATAGGTCTCAGGCTGTGGTTTGATCATTGGCACACACCCAGGCCACTGTGGTACACCCAGGCTAGGGTTTGGCACACACAAAACAGGCATGCTGTGACATGCCACACTGCTCCCTCATCCAGTGGCCGGGCTGACATAGAATCATAGAAAATTAGGGTTAGAAGGGACATCAGGAAGTTATCTAGTCCAGCCCCCTGCTCAAAGTTGGACCATCCCCAACTAGATTATCCCAGCCAAAGCTTTGTCTAGCCAGGTCTTAAAAACCTCTAAGGATGGAGATTCTACAACCTCTATGAGTAACCTGGGTCCCTGTCACATAAGTCACAGGGACTGATAATAGACCAGAGCTGGGTAGCAGTGTACTTGCTCTAATGTCCTGATTTCAACCTGGGTCCACTGAATCCTGTAGAGAGCTCTGAGGGATGTACTAATTCACCCACTGGAAAAGCATCAAGCAAACCCCATCCTCAATGGTGAATTCCAGGGTCATTTTTGGGTCACCTGATAGCACTGCCCCTCTGTTTTGCAGAATGTGCCCTCAAATAGGATCTATCCACCTTGAAGTCTTCAGCATGGCGAAGGAAATATGGGATGAAGGACAGGTGGGACCCCTACTGCTGGCAATACAATGTATGAGGGACAGGGCCAGTTTCATCAGTATAATTTAATTCAAGCCCATGAGGTACATTTACAGCCAATATCAAATCAGTGTGGCTCCATGGAAAGTGGCAGACGATTCAGTCCATAGCATTTACTGTTCTTCCATCAAACATATTTTAGTGGTTTTATCATTCACATTTTTATGAGCCATTTGGTAACACGATATTTAAAGGTAAATTGCAGGAAAGTAGGCAAATGAGGTCCTTTATCACACTGCCTTACACAACTTCCATTTTATGGCAAAGCAGCCCTTTGCAACATGTTCCTTATTAATGGATACTGTGGCTGACTCTTCTGTTACAAACAATAAAATCTTGATAAAAAACCCAAGTATCATTGTATCTTGACCAGACCCAAGCACACTGCACTGCAGGCTGCACCCTGTGCAGCACTGGGGCAGGTTCCTTTCCCACAACACTCAGTGCTGCAAAGTGACTTGCTGTTACCAGCACCCAGAAGCAGCTACAGAGTTTCTGCTGCAAGAGGCAGCCTTTGTGGAACACCAAGGTGTGTTTGAGATTGCTGCTGCCAAGCATGGTAAGTTTGCAGTCCAGGCATGACCTCAGATACATTGGGCTAGCTTCTCTACCTGCCTCCCCAGTTTCTGGTATTGAGCTGGGGTTTTCCTTCTCCCCAGGGGTAAGGGTTAGCACATGTATAACTAGTAGAGATAGTTTCCGAACTGATTCCTCAAGGTCAGCAGTGGTGGAAAAGGATGGATGGACTCGGGGCTCTTCTGACCCCATGTCCTCTGCTTCATCTTGCGCAGAGCCTAGTGCTTTTTCTCTTGGTTCTGGGAATGCCTTCAAGATGAATCATAGAACCATAGAGAAGTAGGGCTGGAAGGGACTTTGAGACACAGGTGCTGACTCCGTGGGTGCTCTGGGGTTCAAGCACCCACCAAAAAAAAATTACCGGCTGCTCAGGACCCATGGAGCCACACATGCAGATGGTAGAAAACTCCCAAAAATGCATTTTCCTCAAAGAAGCAGCATGTTACTTCAGCCCAGCTCTGCAGCATCTGCAAAGATTGGGCACTTCAGCAGGGCTTTTTTGGCACTTTTATTTAAAGCTGATTCAATCAGATATTAGATATAAGCACCCAAAATCCCCCACTGAAGCACCCGATCTTTACAGATGCGTCTGTTGATGCATCTCAAAACTGCATTCACCTTTTGTGCGCTTGCATCATATTTTGTGCACAGACTCATATTGAGTCTGTGATCTACCGAGACTCCCAAGTCCTTTTCCATAGTGCTGCCATCCAGCCAGGTGTCACCCATTTTGTATTTGTGTTTCTGATTAATCCACCAAAGGGTTGCACCTTGCATTTGTCTACATTCAACTTCATCCTGCTAGCTGCAGCGCAGCTTTCCAACTTGTCAAGATACTTTTGAATTGCACTGCTGCCCTCCAATGTGTTCACAATCCTCCCAGTTTTGTGTCATCTGCAGACTTGCTCAGGAAGCTTTCTGTGCCAGTATTCATATAATTCATAAACATGTTGAACAGCACTGGGCCCAGAACAGACCCCTATAGCACTTCACTCAAAACTTCCTGCCATTTTAACATGGATGGATTTCTAATTACCCTTTGCTTATGGCTATTAAGGCAGTTATCTATCCACCTTATAGTAGTTTTGTCTAGCCCGCGTTTCTCCAATTTATAGACGTTAGGGCTGGAAGGGACCTTGAAGATCATTGGTAAAACAATAGGATGCCCATACCAGGATGCTGGTATAGCACTGTGGCAGGAAGTCAGCTAGGGGCAAAGGACCCCAGCAAGATAAGCATCCAAACGTTTCTTGAATAAGTCCAGAGTAGGGGCCTGCACCACATCCGGAGGAAGTCTATTCCAGGTCTTGGGGGCTTGGACAGTAAAGAAATTTTTTCTTATGTCCAGCCAAAAACAGTCTTGTATGAGTTTATGACTGCTGGTCCTTTTTTTTCCTTGGGGCGCTCTGGTGAACAGACATTCTCTGATGAACGCCCCTTGTGTACTTATAGGTAGCCACTGGGTCTCCCCTGAGCCTGCACTTTTCCAGGCTGAAGAGTCCTATGGCTCTCAGCCGCTCTTCATAAGGCATATTCTCTTGCTGTCTGATCATGTACATGGCTCTCCTCTGGAATCTCTCAAACTTCTTGACATCCTTTTTGAATTGCGGAGCCCAGAATTGGATGCTGTACTCCAGTTGCAGCCTCACCAAGGCCAAGTACAGTGGGAGGATGACATCCTGAGATTTACTTGAGAAGCATCTATTGATGCAAGCCAGGGTTTTGTTTGCTTTGCCAGCCGCGATATCGCATTGGTGGCTCATGTTCATCTTGTGGTCAATCATGACCTCCAAGTCTCTATTCTCAGTGGTGCTAGCAAGTATAGCACTGCCGAGCCTATAAGTATGCTGCGGGTTTTTTTCCCCGCCCCGAGGTGGAGTACCTTGCATTTATCAGTATTGAATGTCATCAGGTTTGTGTCCATCCACTTACTAAGCTTATCCAAGTCAGCCTGGATCACTGGTCCTCAGGTGTGGATGCTATGCCCCAAAGTTTGGTGTCATCGGTGAACTTAGCCAGTGCGCTTCTGACACCAATGTCCACCTTGTTGATAAAGATGTTGAAGAAAACTGGTCCAAGGACAGAGCCTTGGGGGACGCCATTGGTTACGGAGTGCCATAATGACTTGCTGCCATCGACCACTACTTTCTGGGTCCAACCTCGGACCCAATTTCCCAGCCATTGGACTGTGGTGTAGCTGAGGCCACAGTTGGCTAATTTTTCCATGAGGAGGTCATGGGACACCAGATCAAAGGCTTTTTTAAAGTCCAAGAATATGACATCAGTCTCTTCTCCCTTCTCCCTTGTCCAGGTGATACATCACCCAGTTATAGGAGATGAGATTGGTCAGGCAACACCTACCCACAACAAATCCACACTGGCTATCCCTCAGGATCTGTCAGGTCAGGCCGCGGTTGGAGTACTGTGTCTAGTTCTGGGCGCCGCACTTCAGGAGGGATGTGGACAACATGGAGAGGGTCCAGAGGAGGGCCACCCGCATGATCGGGGTCAGCAGGGCAGGCCCTACGAGCAGAGGCTAAGGGACCTGAACCTGTTCAGCCTCCACAAGAGAAGGCTGAGGCGGGATATAGTGGCCGTTTACAAACTAGTCAGCGGGGACCAGCAAGCATTGGGGAAGTCCCTGTTCCCCCAAGTACTACCAGGAGTGACTAGAAATAACGGTCACAAGCTGGCAGAGGGTAGATTCAGAGTAGACATCAGGAGGCGCTACTTCACTGTCAGGGTGGCTAGGATCTGGAACCAACTTCCAAGAGAAGTGGTGCTCGCTCCTACCCTGGGGGTCTTTAAAAGGAGGCTGGATGAACACCTTGCCGGGGTCATTTGACCCCAGTACTCTTTCCTGCCATGGCAGGGGGTCGGACTTGATGATCTGCTCAGGTCCCTTTTGACCCTACCAACTATGAAACTATATTGCCCTTAGCCAGCTTGTCCAGAAGGGTCTCCTTGATAATTTTCTTGAGAATCTTACCAGGGATTAAGGTCAAACTGATCAGCCTGTAGTTCCCGGGATCTATTTTCCGCCCTTTCTTAAAGGTGGGTACCACATTGGCCTTCTTCCAGTCTTCAGGTACTTCACCTGAGAGTCATGAATTTTCGAATATTTTTGCTAATGGTTAGGCTATGACACCTGCCCACTCCTTGAGTACTCCAGGGTATAATCTGTCAGGACCAGCTGACTTGAAGGTAGCCAGCCTCTCAAGGTGATCCTTTACTAGATGAACACCAATGCTGGGTATAAATACACCCTCACCCTTGCTGTCACGCGTCTTGCTAGGCAGGGCGGTCCCACTGGACTGATGAAAGACCAACGCAAAGTACCTGTTAAGCAGGTTGGCCTTTTCCTGGGTGTTGGTTATCAGCTGTCCCATTTGGTTCAGCAGGGGTTCAATGTTACCCTTGGACTCCCTACATATCTGAAAAAGGACTTTTTGTTATCTTTGATATGTGAAGCCAGAAGGAGCTCGGTTGCAGCCTTGGCTTTCCTGATCCATTCCCTGCAGGTACAGACCAGCGTTGAGTACTCCTCCTTGGTGGTACTTCCATCCTTCCATCCTTTATAAGTCTCTCTTTTGAGGCGTAGGAGGTCCTCGAGTTCCCTGCTGAGCCAAGGGGGTTGCTGCGCCCTTTTGCTACCTTTCCTTCGAGATGGGATGGCCATCCCTTGTGCTGTCAGGATCACTCCCTTGAGGAGCAACTACTCCTCTTGGACTCCTCTTCCAATTGAGTCATGGTCCTTTAGGACCTTGACAATGAGCCTCCTGAGCTTGTCAAAGTCAGCTTTCCTGAAGTCGAGGACTTCAATATTGGTGACTGACTTGGCAGCTTTGCAATGGATAGTAAAGGTGATCAGCTTGTGGTCACTATCACTCAGTTTTTCATCGATTCTTAGGTCACTGACTAGGTCATCCCCGGTTGCCAGTACCAGGTCCAACATCGCTTTGCCTCTTGTCGGCCCATAGACTTCTTGAGTCAGGTAGAGCTCATTCACGCATGTGAGGAAGCTTTGTGACCGATCGGATTTGGCTGAGTGTTCTTCCCATAAGGTGTTTGTGTAGTTGAAGTCTCCCATGACAACCATGCACCGAGAGCATGCAGCCTCAGCCAGTTCCCTGGCATATTCCTGGTCCAGCTCTTGTTTCTGGTTAGGAGGTCTGTAGTAGACTCCTACCATGATGTCCTCTGAGCCACGTTCCCCACGTATTTTGACTCAGAGAGACTCCAGTTGTCCCTCCTGGGTGCCAGTGTTGATTGGGAGGGACGTGTAGCTGTCCTTGACATAGAGGGCTACACCCCTACCCCTTTTATTTGCATTATCATGCCTGTACAGGGTATAGCCATCTATACCTGTGGCCCAATCATAGGTGGAGTCCCAGCGGGTCTCCGTTATCCCTATGAGGTCATAGTTATTCTTGTTTAGCAGGAGAACCAGTTCCTTCTGTTTATTCCCCAAGCTCCTGGCATTAGTGTACAGGCAGGCACATGTCCCCTTGCGGGCCCTTGCCTTACCTACAGATTGTTCCAGGGCTTGGGCAGGGGTGGGCTCCCTTAAATGCCTTGGCCTGCTGGCTTTGCAGGGGTTGCTCAGTGGGCCAGCAGTGGCGGTAGTTCCCACATCCCCCAGTGGCCTTAGTTTAAAACACTTTGTATTTTGTCTTGGGAAGAGCAGGGGCAGTAGCTACAGTGGAGCCTGCGTTGCCTGCAGGAGCTGGCAACTCAGCAGCCTCTGCTGGGGCTGCAAGAGGTTCATACCTGTTGCAAAGCTCCAGTGGGGCAAGGACCTTGGTGCAGCGGGCCTTGGGGCCCTTGGCCACCTTGGTCCAAGTCCTGGGCTGGAAAGAATGGCAGGTCTCTGAGTCCTCCTGCTTAACACAAAGGAATATGATGTCATAGGGATAAAGGAGACCTGGTGGGACTCCACCCATGACTGGACCATGGGTACAGACAGCTGTACCCTGTACAGGAGAGATTGAGAGCTATGCATCCCTGCAAGCCAATATTGGTGACCAGGGTGGACGACTGGAGACCCTCTGGGTTAAAATTCATGGGGAACATGGCACAGGGGACACAATGGTGGGAGTCTACTACAGACCTCCCACCCAAAGTCAAGAGCTTGACCAGGAGTTCACCAGGGAACTGGCTGAGGCCACATGCTCCCAGTCCATGGTTGTCATGGGAGACTTCACCTACCCAGACATCTCGTGGGAAGAGCGCTTGTCCAAATCCGAGTGGTTGCAAAGCTTTCTCTCATGCATGGATGACTTCTATCTGACACAAGAAGTCTACAGGCCAAAGAGAGGTAAAGCGCTGCTTGACCTGGTACTGGCATCCGGGGATGACCTAATCAGTGACCTAATGATTGAAGGGAAGCTGGGTGACAATGACCACGAGCTGATCACCTTCACCATCTGCCATAAAGCTGGCAAGTCAGTCAGCAATACGGAAGTCCTCGATTTCAGGAAAGCTGACTTTGATAAGCTTAGGAGGCTTGTCGGTGAGGCCCTAAGGGACCATGACCCCAAGGGGAGGGGAGGGGAGTTCAAGAAGAGTGTTTGCTCCTCAAAGGAGCGATCCTAGATGCACAAGCTAAGGCTATTCCATCTCAGAGGAAAGGCAGCAAAAGGGCATAGCAGCCCCCTTGGATCAGCAAGGAGCTAGCGGACCTCCTGCATATAAAAAGAAAGACCTACAAAGGATGGAGGACGGGATCCACCTCCAAAGAGGAATATTCTGTACTGGTCTGGACCTGCAGGGAGCGAATCAGGAAAGCCAAGGCTGTGACTGAACTCCACCTGGCTACTAGGATCAAGGATAATAAAAAGTCCTTTTTTAGATATGTGGGGAACCAGAGGAAAAGCAAGGGCAACATTGGACCCCTGCTAAACCAGATGGGACAACTGATGCCCAAGAAAAAGCCAACCTACTAAATGGGTACTTTGCATCAGTCTTTCACCAGTCCCATGGGATGCCTCTGCCCATCATGGGACAGGGAGGCCCGAGTGAGGGAGATTCCTTGCCCTCCATCAATGCTGACCTCATGAAGGAACACCTTGAGAGGCTGGACACCTTCAAGTCAGTCGGCCTTGACAATCTGCACCTCAGGGTACTCAAGGAGCTGGTTAGCATCATAGCTCAGCCCCTGGCACGGATTTTCGAAAACTCCTGGTGCTCTGGTGAAGTGCCCAAAGACTGGAAGAAGGCCAATGTGGTGCCCATCTTCAAGAAAGGGAGGAAAGTGGATCTGGCAAACTACAGGCCCATTAGCCTGACCTCTATCCTGGGAAAGGTCTTAGAAAAGATTATCAAAGAGGCCATTCTTAACAGACTGGCCCATGGCAACATCTTGAGGGATAGCCAGCAAGGGTTTGTTGTGGGTAGGTCTTGCCTGACCAATCTTATTTCCTTTTATGACCAGGTGACCTATCACCTGGACAAGGGAGAGGAGATTGTGTTGTATATCTTGACTTCAAAAAAGCCTTTGATCAGGTATCCCATGATCACCTCTTGGCAAAACTGGCCAACTGTGGCCTCAGGTCCACCACGTTCCGCTGGCTGGGGAATTGGCTCTGTGTTCAGATCCAGAGGGTGATGGTTGACGGAAGTCAATCATCTTGGTGCCTTGTAACCAGTGGGTTCCCTCAAGGCTCTTTCCTTGGACCTGTATTGTTCAACATCTTCATTAACAATGTGGACATTGGAGTCAGAAGCGGACTGGCCAAGTTCGTCGATGATACCAAACTTAGGGGTAAAGCATCCACACCTGAGGACAGAAACCCTTCTGTCCTCAGGTGTGGATACTTTACCTTTCATCTTTCGTCTTTCATCCAGGCAGACCTCGACAGGGTCAGGAAACGGGCGGATGAGAACCTGATGGTGTTCCGCTGGCTGGGGAATTGGCTCTGTGTTCAGATCCAGAGGGTGATGGTTGACGGAAGTCAATCATCTTGGTGCCTTGTAACCAGTGGGTTCCCTCAAGGCTCTTTCCTTGGACCTGTATTGTTCAACATCTTCATTAACAATGTGGACATTGGAGTCAGAAGCGGACTGGCCAAGTTCGTCGATGATACCAAACTTAGGGGTAAAGCATCCACACCTGAGGACAGAAACCCTTCTGTCCTCAGGTGTGGATACTTTACCTTTCATCTTTCGTCTTTCATCCAGGCAGACCTCGACAGGGTCAGGAAACGGGCGGATGAGAACCTGATGGTGTTTTACACCAAAAAATGCAAGGTTCTCCACCTTGGGAGGAAAAGCCTGCAGCATGCTTTTAGGCTTGGCAGTGCTACGCTGGCTAGCACTACGGATGAAAAGGACTTGGGGGTCACGATTGACCACAAGATGAACTTGAGCCTTCAATGTGATGCTGTGGCTAGTAAAGTGAGCAAAATGCTGGCTTGCATCCATAGATGCTTCTCAAGCAAATCCTAGGACGTCATTCTTTTGTTGTACTCAGCCTTAGTGAGGACGTAGCTGGAGTACTACATCCAGTTTTGGGCTCCACAATTCAAAAAGGATGTGGAGAAGCTTGAGAGAGTCCAGAGAAGAGCCACGTGCATGATCAGAGGTCAGGAAAACAGACCTGATGACAACAGGCTAAGAGCTATGGGACTCTTCAGCCTGGAAAAGCACAGGCTCAGGGGTGATCTGATGGTCACCTGTAAGTTTATCAGAGGTGACCACCAGGGTCTGGGGGAATGGTTCACCAGAGTGCCCCAAATGACAACAAGATCGAATGGTTATAAACTCCAGCAAGACCGTTTCAGGCTGGACATAAGGAAGAATTTCTTTACTGTCTGAGCCCCCAAGGTCTGGAATAGCCTGCCATTGGAGGCAGTTCAAGCACCTACTTTGAACACCTTGAAGAGAAAATTGGATGCTTATCTTGCTGGGATCCTATGACCCCAGCTGACTTCATGCTCCTGGGGTAGGGGGCTGGACTCGATGATCTTCTGAGGTCCCTTCCAGCCCTAATGTCTATGAATCTATGAAATCTATGAAGTGCTGGAAACTGCTGGAACGTAAAGTTATCCTCCACACAAGTTAGGAACTGGCCCAATATTTTATGTTTTGCTATATTGTTCTTCAAGCAGATGTCCAGAAAATTGAAATCAGTCCCATCAGTACCAGCTCATAACTTTTGGATAATTTTGTCACCTCCTTGAAAAGTGTCTCATCTACCTCTTCTTCCTGACATGGTGGCCTGTAATAAATCCGCACCATTATTTTGGTACTGCTTCTTTCACCTTTCATCTTTACCCAAATGCACTCTGCTCTGCTACCATCTCCCTCCTGAACCAGGGAACAAGTGTATGTGTTTCTGAAATACAAGGCAATACCACTACCTTTTCTCCCAACTCTGTCCTTCCTAAAACATAGTGTAACCTTCAGTGCTGAAGTCCCAGTCATAAGAGCTGTCCCTGCATGGGCCGTGTACCCCCTGCCCCCCTGGCAGCAGCAGAGGGCACAGCTCCATGCTGCTGCCATCACCCCTGCTGCTGCCGGGGAGGCAGGGGGCACCTCGCCATGGCAGCACAGATCGTGCAGGGCCCCTGGGGGCAGGGCAGCAGGGTGAGGAGCCCTGAGCCCGCAGTGGGCAGCCTGCATCTACCCCTGCCTCATGCACAAACCTATGGCGGGGAGGGCACGTGCCCTCCCATGCCCCCTGGATGAGCCAACCGTGGCTCCATCCCAATCCCCACCCCAGCCCCATGCACTGCCTTGGCTGGGCTGTGCTCCCAGTCCCACCCCACTCCCTCCCTCACTACGGGGACTTCGATCTGCCCCCTGCAGGGAGCTGCTCTCCATGCTTTCCAGCTGTATTTCCTGGCCACATGCATGTAGCACCCCCTGCCTTCTGCTCCCAGCAGCCCCTTTACAGGCTGGAATGTTGCCAGCCGGCAAGGGGAAACCCACCATTTTTTGATCCCACTAGGTCCTAAACCCTTCAAAGGCAGAGGAATGCTACCATCAGCTGAAGGACTATGGTGTCAGAAAAGACTGGGGGCACAAACCCAGAGCCCAAAAAGTGCAAGACTGGGGCCAAGGCCCAGAGCCTATGAAAAGCAAGGCTGGAACTGGGGACTGGAAGCTTAGGGTCCAAGTAATCTTCCTTTTCCTTGATATAATGCAGCATGGATACTTGTGCTTCCAACCTTTGAATCTTTTCCTCCAGGGCAGACACAAGATTATATTTGGTACAGGTGAAATGGTTTTGATGTCTGGGAGAAAAACAAATGTGGCACATTGCACGTAGGTCACAACTGCTGAACAAGTCTCCATTTGTGTTTCCTTTGCTCTCTGTTGCCTGGTCCTGGTAGTAGATGAGCTGCATCTTCTCACTGCCAAAAAGGAGAGGGGAACATCAGATATTCATGTTCCAGAATGGAATCAATGGTGCCTCCTTCTTTGCGTCTTCCAGGGACCTGGCTCTGAGCTCAGGCTCCAGCTCTTTGCTCTGGCATCCAGTTCTGCTCTTCTACCGCCCATAGCCTCCTAAGCTAAGACCATCCTTTGCAGCCTCCACCTACCAGAAACTTGGCTCTGAGCACAGCTTTCAGTTTCCCCAGCCCTTGCTCCAGTTCCCAATTCTGCTCCTCCATCTCTAACAGCCTCCCACAATGAAACCAACAATGCCTTCACAGTTTCACTGACTGATACTAGGACGACTATTTACCAGCTTACAGTTAGCACATGCATGACAGCCTTGCTAAATCAGGACCTAAAAATGTATTTTCTGTCTTTGCAATATCAAGATCATTGTGTTGTTGCCATGATGCTCCATGGAATATATGAGAAACCAGCTTAGTTTGGTAATATCTCTTATTGGACCCACTGTCTAGTTGAGAGATGTTAGACCAGCTTTCAGACATGAAATACCCTTCTTCAAATCTGAGGAAGAAATTCCAGGCATAACAGTGGCTTTTGGTTAACCCCATTATATAAATGAAAATAATCACTTAAAGAAGGGCCATAATAAGCCAGTGAACCTATAGAGCGGAAGTTGTCAACTGGGGGTACGTGTCCCCTAGGCATACTTAGAAAGGTCATAGGGGGTAAAGGGGCAGGTGGGGACAGAGCGCGCCCTGGGGTGTGGCAGTGGCATCTCCCCCAGTGTGTTCCCACACGTCCCTTCTTACCCAGGGGAGGGGTGTGCTGGGTGCCACCGACCCCATGCAGCACACTGCAGTTCCTCCCCATCCCCCACCCCAGCTCACTCTCCTGACTGGCCGCTGGGCCACCGCCCTTGGCCTATAGTTGATGGTGAGGAGGCACCCCTTTGCGGATGGATGTGAGGCAGGGGTGCCTTGCACGTGGTGGCCGCTGAAACCACCCACCATCCTATGCCACCGCTTCCCAGGAGCAGGGCCGGGGGAACGAGGGGGAGGGCGAAGGCAGTGGTACCTCTCTGTGGCCACACAGAAACTGCCTGGCCGGACGTGGGGGGCCGGGATACAGTGGCCGTTGCCACCCACCACCCTATGCCACAACTGCATGCCGCTTTCCCATGGCTGGTTGCACATGCTGCTCTGTGTGCTGCCATACCCTTCCCCACCCTGGGTTGGCTGGCCACCACTTCCACCAGAAAGGGTACATTAGTTAAAAAAGGTTGAAAACCCCTGCTCTAGAGCAACAAGAAGTTATAAGCAGTAGCTACAGATCAAATAAAGGACAACTGGAATAGATTTAAAGTTGTGTGTGCTAGCCAGAGGGTTGCAGATGGTAAGCCCTGTGGGGAGGATGTGAGTTGTAATATCTTGTGTAACTTGCACTGTCAGTTCCACATGGAGAATCCATGCAAAGGCTTCCAGGGCTGTCATTGCCACCTTGATGACTTGAATTTCCTGTTTGTGTTGAGGCATGTTATTAGAGCATATACATAATCTTATTGAGGCTGAAGGATAAAGTGTGTGCATTTGTGCAGACCATATTTATTTAGCCTTGATTCCAGCCCCCAAGTGCTGCACCAGTTCTTGTCTCATGCAAGACAAAAAAGGTTGAGGTGGGACTGAAGTGGGACTGCTGCTCTGTACAGTGTGTGTATGGGGGAATTTTACCTTAGAAGGGAAATGTTAGGCAAATGCATGATTCAAACACTGTATGACAGCACAAAAGCTTGTTGAAAGTGAAAGGAAAAGAAAATAATTTAAAAAAGAATGGTGATGTAAACCCAAGAGACATCCCAAATCCAGACAGGCTGACTACTGACTTTAAGCTTGTGAATACTAGTAATACCAGTGGGACTGCTATGGTTCTTACATTTAAGCATATGCTTAAGCCCTTTCCTGGACTGGTGCTTATTGATAGACATATTGAATTAAAAAAATGTTAATATTGTTTTTCTTTTAAAAGTCCTAATGCTCAACATTAATAATCCACAGTGTCTCAATCATAAAAATTTAATTGTTGACTGTTACTCTTGGGAAAAAAGAGTGAATTTTAAAATATGTAGTCAAATCCACATTCAGTGCACTTTTTATATTATGGTAATTTATTGAAAATGAATGTCTGTTTTTGAATAAATACTCCTTGATGTTCTAAGATACTTCATCAGGATGCAAAAATGGCTATTAGCATCATCTGTCATTTTATGAAATACATACAGTGCTGCAATGTACCCTACCATCTGTAACACACTGTGCTGCTTTGGGACACCTGATTTAGCAAGATGAAAGAGTCTTAGGGCCTTGTTACAATTAATTTTAGGCAGCTCTTGGAGCTCTTAACTCCTGGATTGTCCACACATTGCCAACTAAAAATTGGTTTTACGCACACTTTAGGTGGCTTAAATTTATGCCACTCCAGGTCAGGTTTATCTCTACCTGTGTTACCCAGCTCATGTTCCATTAACGTGTAGCCACTCCTGACACATGAACTGCCCAAGTTTCAGTCCTCCAGCACCCCAGAATGCAGTGTCCCCTCTCTCACTCCCCTGTTCTTTGTGGACAAACTTTCTACCCCATGAACTCTATTATCCAGGGGGCAGGTCTGGCACCCAGCCAACCCCCCCCCCCCCCCCACCCCCCACCACAAAGTGTAACCCTGCACAAACAGCCTGCAGAGCACATGCCAGCTAGACAGGTCTTGGCATATATGGGTCCAGGAGTAGGATCTAGGGGGAGTGGAGAGGGAACAAGGTAGGGGAGTGGATTGGGTCCCCATGAGCTGAGGTTTTCTTCCCAGGGAAGGGGCAGAAGCTTGCCCAAAAGCACTTTCCCCGACCATTCCCACCTCCCAGCCACCTCAGGAAGCATGACCAGCACCCCTCACACCCTAATCCCAAATCCCAATTAATTAAAACATGATACCTCCTTTAATTTACTTCCTCTTTATTTCTTTTTAAATTCTTTTTTTTCTTTACTTCTTTTTATTTTATTCTTCAGTGGCTGGCTGACTTCATTTCACTACTCTTCTTCTCCCACCCCATTTTCCTTTCCACCTCCCATTTCATTACCCACCCCATCCCATTAACTCTCCACCTCCCAGCTTCATGTTCTCCACCCCACAAAACACCCCCCCACAACAGCAGGGATAGAAGTTTGTCCTGGCTCACCAACCCTGTAGTGACAACTCACACCTGTAGCTCCTAGTCAGGCCCTACTCACCAGCCCTCTAGTGGCAAGTCACAGCTGTGCAGATGGGGGACAATAAGAAAATGGTTTTAACGCTAAGGTGCGACTCCTCCAAACTCAGGGTGCAAACTAAGGGGGAGTTTTGGGGGGGGGAAAGGGAGAGGGGGAGCCCCCCATAAGAGACGAGAGCCCCCTGTAAGATTTGAAAATTATAACCTGAGGGGTCTCTGATCAGATTGCCCCTTCACTTACATGGACTTGTTAATCAATGAACTGGTTTAATTTTTTTTGCAGACCCCGCCAAGAGTCAAAGTATAATTTGCACGCTGTCCAAACTGAAGCTAGTTCAGCATTTCAGCAGCTTAAAGTGCAACATGTAACAAGACCCTTAAATCCCATGGATGATGAGAAGTTTAAGAACATCATAAGACATCATGCTGGTGCAATCTCAGTAGATCTGTGCTCCTACTTGCTGTCTGGCCAAGAATACAGGAAGATAAGTTATTTAAGTTTTAGGAGGAAGGTCTCTTTCTACCATTTTTTCTCCATGCTTTAGGATGACACATAAGAATACTTGATTAAGCTGTTGGTTTGTCTAGAGCCACATAATAATTTAAATCAAAACCTCAAAAAAAAAGAAAAAAAAAAGATACAAGCTCTTTATCTTAGTACATGTAGTCCTGGTATCATAATGCACTTACTTTTACACTGGTACCCCAGAGTAAAATTAATCAATTCAAATATGGGGCAGGGAATTATTTAAAAAACCCAAAACATGACTTGGTCAATTTCTTTAGCCCTGTGGTTGAGGTCGTCTATTGCAGAATACTAT
This sequence comes from Alligator sinensis, assembly GCF_000455745.1. Classification (NCBI taxonomy): domain Eukaryota; kingdom Metazoa; phylum Chordata; order Crocodylia; family Alligatoridae; genus Alligator; species Alligator sinensis. The sequence continues at coordinate 1,021,776 of NW_005842279.1, forward strand.
CAACTGATGGATTTCAGCCTTTTGGGACAAACTGCTAGCTTGTGAAAAGCAGCCTAGCTCCATTAATTTCTTTGACTCTATTAATTTTGATGGAGTTATTTATACTCATTTAGATGCTTTGAGCAGTTGTCCCAGTAATTAGCAAAACATTTCAACAGTCATTTTGACTGCCAATGGCAAGTACAAGTGACTCCTGTTCTGAGAGAAACTTCAATACAGCCTGATTCCAATGAGATCCCTGGACTTAATCCCAAAACTTCCTTTCCTGGTGGTGGGAAGGGGAGTGGTGAGAAGAACAGTGATTTCTGGACAAGAATGAAAGCTAACATTTTGATCTCATATTAATCCAGGCCTTACTACTGCATCTCTTCATAGAAAATAGCACAAGCCATGAATTTTACCCAGTGATTCCTGCATGAGGAATATTAGTCCCTGAACAATAAAACTCAAGAAAATTATAAACAAGAGGGTTAAACTGAGGTAGATGCGCAGCTCCTACTGCTGTAGTGTCAAAACATCTCATTATTTTTAATGCATTAAGTCTTACATGCTCCCATGAGTTGGGAAACTATTACCTGCATTTAAGAGGTGGGGAAATTGAGGCACAGAGAGGTTGAACACCTTGCACAAGGTCATATGGTAGTCATAGAGCAGAGTAGAGAGATAAACTTGGTCTGTTCAGCCCCAACCAAACTGCCAGAACATCCTTCTTTTAGCCACAGTTTAACAGGGAACACTGGACAGCAGAGATAAAGAAGCTGCTCATCCCCAATTGTGAAACTGCACATTACACTTAGACCATGCTAAATCTGTGGAAAGGTAAGTGGTACTAAAGTTAGAACATGCTGTGAGCAGTTGCACATTAAAGGCTGTAGCAGGGTGCTGATGGTGCCTGCCACTTTAAGGACTGAGCCAAACAGCCAGCAGGTGCTTGATTGAGGCGACCATTTTGAGACACTGGCTGCCTATATAAACAGAGCAGATTGCTGCTGGTAGCCAGGCAAAAGCATTGCCTGGTTGAGCTGCTGAATAGAAAATCTTGAGGTAGGAGCAGGAGGCTCTTGGTTCTGGGCATGACCTAAAACTGCTCCTGCCAGAAGTGGGTGGCCTGGTGGGGCTCCCAGTGGTGCAGGAGCCTCCAGGAAAATACCAGACCAGTTACCACCCTGGTGGAAGCTGGGTTGGGGTGCCTTAATAACTCCTAGCCACCACATCACTGTGGGTAGCAGTTGAGGCCAGGCATGGCTATGATCACTTGAGCCCCCACCAGGGAGGGAAGCCCTGTAGCCCCAGTGAGGGGGTGGAGATGTGGAGCCCCAGTAAGGGTAAACCAGAAGGCTGGGAGCCTGGTGTGCATGTCTGTGAGTCTGTATAAAGTTGCCTCGGGAGGGGCCAGGGCAAGCTTGGCTCCTGTCCGGTAACTGGCTGGCCACTACCCTGGTGAGGGTTGTGGGAAAGGCCCAAAAGATGGTACATCTGCCACCCAAGGCTTGTGCTAGATAAAGCCTATTGCTGAAGGAGCCTGCTTGAAGAGGGAGCAAGGCAGTATAAGTTTTCAATGTGTGAAAGAGGCCCTGTGAGAGGGGGTGGAGCATGAGAGGCCCTAGTGAGAGGAGGGTGGTATGAAGGTGTGTATGTGTCTGAGGCCTGACCAATGAGGGCTAAGCTTGGTCCAGCTGTAAGTCGGGAGCATTATGTCACCTGGATGCCATCTGCAAGGCTTGGGCTACAGTATAGGAGAGGAATGGAGCCGCAGATAGCGCCCCCCCTGGCATCGGGGCAAGAATGGGGAGCCCCCTGGCCTTTATTAGAACCAATTAAGAAACAACAAGGTGTGGCAGGCGAGGAGGTTGGTGGCTGGCCCAGAAACAGGTGGGTGTGCCAATGGCAGACTAGCTCTAAGAAAGCCTTTGTAACAGGGGGCTAATACTATTACTTGCCTGCACAGCTTTGACTTGGCACCAGAGGGCTGGTGAGCAGGGATGTGGCTAGGAGCCAGGACACCTGGGCTCTCTCCCATACAGCTGTGCCACACAAAACCTCAGAGGCTGCACCCCAGAGGCGCAGAGCCACCCCATTCCCTGTGGCTCCATGTTTCAGCGGCTCCATGTTGGGAGCAGAGCTGTCCATGTTCAGTTCAACAGTAGCATGGAGCTGCAGGGAAGTATGCTCCCCTGTTCCCTGTGGTTCCAAGTTTCCACCACACTAAAACTTGGGGACTACATGCTGGTAGCACAGCCTCCAACCCCAGGATGGAAATGAGGCTAGGGAGAAGCAACAGCCCTGATTATGCCACACAGCTAAGGGAGAGCCAGTGACGCTTTGGGGAAGCAGGTCAGGCAGCATAGGAACATTTCAATTCACTTTGAATAAGCAAGGTTAATTAAACTTTTCTGTGCCATTTGCCTAACTCTGGGTGAAAGGCACAACCCCACTTTCTATCTCTTTTGTGAGCTGTTTCTGCCTGATCAAGAGAGGGGTGAGTGGCTGTCCCAGAAACAGGTGGGCAAGCAGAGATCTAGACAGCACTGGGAAGGCCCCCTGTTATAGCTGCTGTTTTCATTCAAATCTGCCTTAACACACACAAGTGACACAAGTTTTGCTTTCAAGACTTTGAGGTACAGTTTCCCGGAAACCCCTATACCTATCTCCCTGAAACTTGACAGGCTTCATGCTGAATCTGAATCAAATACTTCCTTATTTGCACAGGCCTAATAGCAGCCTGCAGAGGGAAGCCACAGCCCCCATGTCTCTGCCTAGCAACTCCATGCTCATACTACTCCTGGCCCTGGTAGGAACTCACTGGCTCCCAGAAGTGCCAGCCCCTAAGCAGAAAAGTTTGTCACAGAGCAAGAGTGAGGGGGGTGGTGCTGGGATGCACTTAGTACTCTCAGTATGGTCTAAGTCAGGGGTGTCCAACCTTTTTGAATGTGGGGCCAGATCACAAACTTTTTATCACCCAGTGGGCTGGTGAGTCATATTCAAAGACCTCACAGGAAGTGGTATCACATCAGGAAGTGATGTCACGTGACCTTTGACACCGATGAAGTTGCAGGAAGTGACAATGAAATGGGTCTGGAAATGTGGCTTAAAATCCATATTTTGCCTACCCCTGATCTAGGCATAGCTATGCCTATGTTCTACTATGGGTACTTCTCATGCTTCTGGGCTTTGCTGGTTGCCCCCACCACCACCCTTCCCCTTTCTGCTATATGTGCCAGGGTGTTTTTAAGTCTTCCTCAGAGGTACTGGGTATTGGCTACAGCTGAGGCTCGGGACTTTGACTGGGGTGTGCCAATGCTCCTTCTGGGACCAAAGCCATAGGTCTTTGGCTAGATGGTTATGTCCAGAGGTAGGCAACCCCTTCCATGGGTGCCAGAGCATAGCACACAAAGGTATTTTTCTTGGCACGTGTGCCTTGGGGCAGACTTCAGGGGAAGGGCCAGGGCTGTGCTGCCACAACAAGGATAGAGCCCCTTGTGGCTCCCCCCCTGTCTGCCCCTGGCACGCCAACATTTTACAAGTCAAGGCTGTGGGTGTTTTTGGCACTGCCCAAAAAATGCTGCCGAGCCCTGGTCTTGCCCCTCTGCTCGGGGTCCCACTGATCGCCAAATTTGGGCTCAGGAAGGAACTTTACCCCATAGTCAGATTAGAACAGACTGTGGAGGTTTTTTTCTTCTTTTGTAGTGGTCCAGCACCTGGCTTCTGGGACGTGGGCACAGCCGGCTCCCAGGAGGGAAGACCAGGCTTTGAGGTTAAAGCCTCAGCCCCAGGAGATGGGGGTCAGAGCTGAACCTCCCTCCCCTGTGAAAGGCAAGGACCACCCCCCCCACACACACACACAGGTGCTGGGAGACCACAGTCACCGGCCCAGCCAGCCCAGCCTGGCCCTACCTTCGGCACACCGGCTGGGCAGGAGGCAGCAAATGCAGATGACGAGGGCGAGCCTGGCTGCCGCGCCACCTCCGTGGGTCCGCATTGCTGCACCATGCCGGGCTGGAGGCAGCCGGGGCTGGGGCTGGGGCCGGGCAGCACTTTGGGGCGCAGCGAGTGCAGGCTTCGCCTGAGCCCAGGGCCACCCCGTGTGGTGCGGCCAATGCTGACAGCCCAGCGGGAGAAGACATCTGCCCACACTGCTCTGCCTCCGCCAGCAACCTGGGGCCGGGCAGCCAAGCCAGGCTGCCTCTCGCCTGAGGGCAGGGAGTGGTGAGTTTCTCGGGCCGGGAAGCGGTGGCTTCCCCACGTGGTGCTGGGGACGGGAGGAGGCAGGCCAGGTCTGCACGGGCCAGCAGCAGAAGCAGCAGCAGAGCTGTGTGCCGCTCGGGAGGGGATGAGCCCGGCCGGAGTGACAGGGGCTCAGCTGCATTTTCCCCCTGCCTAAGTGCAGCTGAGCCCCTGCTGCTCCAGCTGGGCTCATCCTGTCCTAAGAGGCATGTCGTTACTCCTCTTCCCACACACACCATGTTGGCAACGTCAAGATGACATGTTGCATGTGGGAACCTTGTCCCTTCCCCAGCCCTTCAGCAGCCATTAGAAAGCTGCTGTGGGGCTGGGGGAGGGACAAGGGGCGGGAATGAAAGTAAACCGTGTTTACTTTCATTTCCCATCACAGCACCGCGGGCCACAGAAAATGCCTTGGCAGGCCACATGGCGGCCCGCGGGCTGTATGTTGGACAAGCTTGGTCTAAGTGTAATGTATAATTTCACTCTGATACAATCTGGTTTATGCTACCTTCACCTTCCAGACTGTTGCTATGCCTTCCACCTTCCCAGCATCCTGCTTCAGCCAAGAGTCTAGATGCTTTTTTGAGACACTTTAGTCTGTTGGCTTTTTCTAACCCTGAACCACATGCAAATTCTGCATCAGCATTTCCTTTGCTTGAAACAGCTACTCAGGATGCTGATGTATGAATTCCAAAGCTGTCAGAATTTCAGTGCATCTAACCCCTGTCTCTAAAGCACAAAGACTTCGCCAGTGCTTGTTAAAACCTTTCTTAAGTTCTTCACCTGATGTTTGCCTAAGATGAATTTAAAGGTAATATTTCACATCAGGATACCACCAGCTCTCCACAGGAAAATTCTTATCTACTGGCTCTCCTTACTATTGATTCATAATATATTGGGATGCTCAGGGAACACCAACTTCCTTCACCCCCTGTTATACAGCATCTTACCTCACAGCTCCCTTTGGTCTGTCAAGACCCCTTGCCCAATGTGCAGATTACAGACCCCCTGCTTCTTATTCATCTGTAGCTGCTGATTTCCTACTACTACATGGCTTCAAGCTGTCAGTGGCCTAAGGGTGGCGGGAGGGACGACTGCCTGCATGGTCTGAGCCCTGGGCTCCCTTTTTGAGTTGCCTTCTAATGCAGTAACTCATGGATGATTTGGCAACCTTGGCTCCCCCTTGGGACATCCCTCTGACAGGCAGTGGAGGTGGTGGACACTCCAGTCAAGTGTAAAAGACTGTTTGGTTCATGACACTCAGTCACCTCAGACTGGCTCAAGCCATGTCTATGCCAACTCCTGCTAAGTCTACCAAGTCTACTGCTACCAAGAAATAAAGCCTATCCATTTCCTTCCACGCTCCCCGCACTTGACCCTGGCAGGTCAACTGTTCAGAAGAGCCTCAAATGCATACCTCAGCAGGCCAGAGAGTAGTACTGGGGTGCCTGCCCAGGACCCCTCCATGCTACCCACCCTGCCTAACTGCCTGGCATGGGTGCCAGAGTGAGTGGGCAGGGCTTGCTTCTGAGCAACGTTGCCATGGTGGGCCTTGGATACTAGTGCGAAGCCATGGGAAATAGCATAGCGCATATAGTAGGAGGATCAATCGCCTTCAGGGATACAGTTATTGCATATCAATGTCTCTCATATTGTCACAGCCTGTTCTGCTAGTGTAAACCTTTCCATGCCTGTACAGAGATGGGGTGGGAAAGCACTGGGTCTCATTAAGCCTTTGGGTGATGATACCAGGGGACAAATCCTCAGCTACAGTAAATTGGCATAGCTCTATAGGTGATGGAGGAACAATTGTCATTCCTCCCTCTCATTAAGGATCTGCTGTATTCTGTACAAGGTTACAATACACTAATCAGCAAGTACATTTGCACAGCCTACAGAATGACCAATGTTACTGTAATATAGTAATAACATAGTCTTTATAATATGTTATTGCCAAAAGCTCCAGTTGGGACAGAGGGTCCAATGTGCTGAATGCAGTTAAAGCACAGCAAAGGAAATCTCTGCCCTCATCTATAAAAGCATATAATGGCTACAGTATCGCACTGCTTGTCATTTAACAAGGAACAGAGTTTTCCCTTAGTTCATACATTTTGTATTCTGGGAGTGTTTTATTTCTAGGCACTGGCAATAACATGCTTGGTTACAAAGATCTTGATAAAGATTCCATCTTGGAAACATTTGGAAAGATTCCCAACAGAAATGTAGCCACCATTGATACAACAGTAATAGGCATTTTGTCATGGGTAATGCCCCCAAAATGAACAATCCACTGGTATGACCTCCAGAGATGACTAAAGGAGACCTTCATCAAACATTTCCCACTGTCTGGGGATAGGTTAGGAACAAAATAACTTAGCTGGATTTATCAGGAGTCACGTAGAACTGAAAGTTCTGGTTTTCTGTTTGTCCTTGCAAGAGAAAGAGATGGAACATATGTCTCTGGATGACAGAGCAAGTCCTTAGCCCAGAAAGAACATCAACAGTCTGTTTTAGCTAGTTTTGTATCTGCACATTATTTTTCTTTTGATGCAACAGCTACATTAGGCATACTTGGACAAGAGACCTTGGCCCATGGTGTCTTTCAGGTCAGAAGGGGAAAAGCAATTTATCAGGTCACCCCAAGCCAATTGCTAGGAGACTTTCACAGGCCTTGTTAGGAGTTAGGTGGCCAGTTCCTTACTGACTGTCAGCAAGGCTTAGACACCAAACAGCCCTATCTATATACCTTTAAATAATCTTCCCCAGACTCCTGCATACTGACCTTCCCTTGGTCCCTTTTAGAAAGAGAAGGCAGTATATCTCAGTTTACTGGCAGAGACGTTTTCTGTGATGATCTTCACTACTACTTTTCTGGTATAGAACTGGAAAAAAAGGATCACGATACTGAGGTTCAAGACAATAAACAAGAAGGGTGTTACAAAAGCCAACATTAAATTCAAAGAGCAATAGCTACAAGTTTAATTAATTAACTAATATTTATCTACCAGAAAGTTTCCTAGGAACACACAAGGGCACCACATGGGGGGGTGTATATATATAATTTTATATTTATTATTATATTATTATTATAATATATAATAATATATAATATTATACATATATATATATAATTTTTTTAAAGGGCAGGGGGGAGACTCCAGGCCTGCTCCAGGAAATGATAGACCCCTCAGCCTCCTATAGGAGCTTGGAAAATTGGTTTAAACATTAATCCTCGTCAGATCATGATCTTCCAGATGTGTTGTTTTTAATTAATCAGCACAAATTTTGAAAGGGAAAAACGGTGTCTCCCTAATCTCTCAGAATTCACTGAACAGATCATTAAAATATATAATTAGAAGGTGGTAATGCCAGGGGAAGTAGCAGAGGCCAAGAATTTATCACACTTCAGAACAGGAGTAGACTCATCTATGATTAACAAGAATCCTAGAACTATCATGATGAACCGCAGAGTTTGGGAGGGATGTTAAGCCTCCTGCTTAAACTGAACCATGGCTCTCAGGTTTTCTCTTGGACTCTTGATGTGGATTACAGTTATCTCACACCTGCCTGCTGTGGGGTTCTCACATGCATGCCTCAGTGCAAAGTTGATCCAGCCTGGCAGTGTGCAAATGGTTCAGTAACTGAGCACATGCTCAGTTCAGTCAGAAAGCTCTCTCTGAGACCTTGGGACCCTGCTTCATCGCTCTGTGCTTCAGCTCCCTTTTGGTGGAAGAGATGTTACTCATTGTCTCTGTCTGCCAGGCTTTTAAGCCTTTTGGGGCAAGAAAAGCAAGGTAATGCATGCTTGTAGAGTACCTAGTGGAATGGGATCTATCTATGGAAAGTGAAGCTCTGCTTGTTCTTGGGCCTGTCTAAAAGACTGGAATATCAGGAAGAGATCCGGACATGAAAATATATTATTCTTCTTTAAGGAAAAACCAGGAATCATTTCACAATGTAGAATTACTAAAAAATAATTTGAGTAAGAAAAAAAGTCACTTGTCCCTGGAACTGGAAATATAGCACTTAATCCCTGGGTGATATCACCTCATATGATGATTTGAAGAATTAATGACAGTCTTCAGATTGCTAAGACCTGTTTTCAGTCTTTCCCAGATTCTGCCTTTGTTTTCAAATGATGATCATTTTTTAAAGGCAGTTTCCTGTTCCTGATGCACCAATCCCTGTTTTTCAGCATTCCACTTGACTGAAGCATGCAAGCCTCTTCATAACACTGGCTATCTGAGTAGCCCCACTTAAGTCACAGGATTGCTCATGTTCTTCAGAAGTTGATAGCCTGCTGTTGTATGAATTCTATCACTGCCTCTTTTGCAAGAGACGGTGCAGTTGTATTCAGGCCATTTTGTCTAAACAATGAATTATGGTCTTACCTATACCAGTGTGGTATGGAGTTTGGACTGGAATCCTTCTTCTCCCCTCCTGCTTCTCAGCCAGATAAAGCCATCTGTGAAATGTATCTGACTGGGGAATGCATAAACCCGGAAGAGTTCAACGCTTTGAGTTCTCAAACATTTGTTCGGAATTTCATGAGTGAGCATGAGGCAGAAACATGTCTTTATATTCCCTTCCCTAATTAAACCTGTGCTCATTACCATGGAAATTAAATTGCAGACACAAAAGGAAATAATACAAGATAACCTTGAATATTGCTTGTTTCTTCTACCAAGGAACATTAATAAAACCTGAGTATCTGCATGAATGATAGGGATGGTACTAAAGGAATGCATTGCACAGTAATAAGTCTCACACAAAATATTCTGAAATTTGCAGTGGATTGAGTTTAAGGATACTGCATATTGTTACCAATTCTGGCCCCAGTGCTACTTAGTAGGCATCTCTACACATGCAGTTAATGCAAAGCAATAAACTCTAGTGCATATTGCATCTGAGTTGATAGTTCCCAGGCACCACATCTACACTTGCGCTGCTGCATGTTAAGCTAGGTTGGAGCAGCCCCAGCTGGTAGGGAGCCTGTGGGGTCAGCCTACTAGCCTGAGGCTGCTCTGACTTGACTCAACGTGCTGTGGAAGGGCTGGCTGGGGCATGAGCGTGCTCCAGTGCAGGGGTAGCTGGCAGGCAGCCCCCACTGAAGCACCTTTGTGTCCCAGGCAGCACTGTCAGCATCTACATGGGCATTACTACTCACTGAAGAATGCCACCATTGGATAGTACCTGTGTTAATAGGGCCACACAAATAGGGCCTCAGTGTAGACACTGAGACTTTACTGTGGAGCCAATTGGGCAACTCTGCAGTAGTCATGCACTTGTAGATGCACCTGGTGTTACCATAATCTGAGTTGTATTGTTTCTCTGACCAGAGTTCCAGTGTGGGGCTCTCTCTGGTTTGAGACTGTGGGGAAAAAATCCAGCAGTTTTCATGAGTAGGGACCTACCAAAATTGTGATCTTGTGATTTTTGCAGAAACTGTGATTTCAGGCAGGCTCTGCAAAAAAGCATGGTGATTTGTGAAAGAGGGCTGGCAGATTTTGGCAGGGCGGTGCCTTTATACTCAGGCTGTGCTTGCATGAGGGTCTGGGAAAATTCCAAGGATTGTGAAGTCACAATTACTATTACAGGATTTACCTGTAAATGTCAAAACACCCAAAGGTGATGAAGCACCCACTTTAACAACAAAAAAGACTTGGTGATGGGGTAAATAAGGCCATTGTACTTTGGGATGGCTGCTCAATGGCCTGGAATGTTGCAAAAATCTATACCTACTTGTGTGCTTATGCAAAATAATTTTATTACAGAAGCACAGCCTGTTTTCCCTGAAAAGTTTTGAGTAGCCTACATTACCAGGAGAGGAGTAGGCAAAACATTTTTTATTTGCAAGCTTGATTACATCAGAGCACCAGTGGCTGCTAAGCTCTGGATGAAAGGATGCACAAAAGCCCTAATGCCCCAGGGTGAAGTGTTGAAAAAGCAGCTACACCAAGCTCCAGACCACAGAACACCCTACAGTCCCTGCCCCCCTGTTTGGTGCAGACACGTGAGAAGTCGCTGCTGATGGAGAGGGGCAAAATGGAGAATGAGAATGAAATGTGTTATGATGATGGAGAACAATGAAGTGAAGAGTCCTCTGACATGGAGTATATGGAGGACATGGGTGAGCACGAGGAGAAGGAGGAAGGACTGCTTCTGCAAATGCTGTTTACCTGGAGATTACTGCTGCACAGCTTGAGAAGGTTAAGAATGATGATAGAGTAGTCAGTGGCAAGGTGTGTTCCTGCTTTAACAGCAATGAGAAGAAGAAGAAGATACAAGTACCCAGGAGACTTGGAATACCCAAAGGAAAGCAAAGAAGTGGAAGATGACTGGGCTCTTTTGAGAAACCTGAGGAGGACCAGAATCCGCATGGTGTGGATCTGCGAGAGAAGCTTGGACTGGTGGAAGCGAATTGTGCTGATGACTTGGAATGACCAGCAGTGGCTGAAGAGGTTCAGAATGAAAAGGGAGACATTCTATCATATTGTCTCGATGCTGGGGCCCCACATTGCGAGGCAGGACACTAACATGCCATCCCACCAGACAAGAGGGTTGCAATGGCCATCATGAAACAGGCCAGCTCATCCAGCCTCTGCTCCACTGCAAACCAGTTTGGCGTGGCTGCCTGCATGGTTGGGTTAGCAAATCATGAGGTATGCCAGCTGCTAAAGGAGATTGCTTCAAACAAAATTATCCACCTGGCGAATCCACAACATGTCATAGATGGGTTCAATGACAAGGGGTTCCTGAACTGCATGACAGCACTTGCATTCCAGTGCTGTGCCCTGTGGGGAGGGGAAGGATTTTACAAACAGAAAGGATATGCCTCTGTGATCCTGCAAGCCATGGTAGACCACTGGGGCTGGTTCATGAACATTTATACTGGGTGGGTCAGCAGCACACATAATGCGTGCATGTTCAGAAACTCCCCTCTGCCTGGCCTTGTGGAGGAAGGACACTATGCATCTGGCATGGAGGAGACAGTGATCCATGGTGTTGCCGTTCCCCCGGTTATATTAGTGGACGCTGCCTACTCCCTAAAGCCCTGGCTCATGAAGCCTTATGAAGGGAATGTCACCAACCTGCAGAAGCTAGTTTTTAACTACCATCTGGGCAGTTGCAGGATGGCTGTGAAATGTATGTTTGGCCGACTGAAAGGACGATGGAGGGTACTTATGTGCTGGCTCGAGATGGAGTCAGAAAATATCACAGCATTTGTAGTGGCAGCCTGCAGGCTGCACAATATCTGTGAGAGCTGCGGAGAGGTTTTCAAGGAGTCATGGGAAGAAGCATGACAGACAGTGGCCAGACAACAGAGACGTGTCCAGGCAGCAGCAGCAGCAGCAGCACAGGGACCAAGGAGAAATCCTCAAGGAGAGGCTGGTCAGGTGGCCCTTGTGCGTGATTGTCTGGCAGGATATACTGCTGACAACAACCCCTAGGAGTGCTTTGTTCTTTCTCTTGGTTATGTTAAAATAAATTAATTTACACTTTAAATCTGTGTCTGTATACAAGGAGGTGCAGTGTTGTGAATGCGGGGCGGAGGTGAGGATGGTCAGGGGATGTGGGGAGGAAGTGTGGACTGGGGTAGGGGTTTGCTGCTTCTAGACTGCGAGTGGTTTGGGGGAGGGGGGCATTACGATGGGTCACCTACATCTGAACGAGAAGGTTAACTATAGCTCTTGGTGGGCTAGATGGGTGGGGGACCAAGCCGAACAGCAACCCACATGTTCAAAAACATTTAAAAAACATTTATAAAACGTTTCATAACTCATCTCCAAAAGCCGTATGTCGCACTACACAAACAGATTGACAATGGAACCTGGGCAGGGAATGGAAGGGGTCCAATGGGAGCCCCACTGGAAACCGTATGAAGATCAATGAGCTTGGGAATGCTGGGAAATGTAATCCAAAACCATCAGAACAAAAAAAAAAGGCAGAAGAACTTGCCAGTTTGTCGCCACCATCAACATCATTGACAGCAATCGCCAATCACCTGGGTGGCAACAAACACCCACCCACCTGCTACTCTAAACCCTGAACATTTTATGATATCATAGCAGTTATATAGTAAATAAAAGAAAAAACACATATATTTGTAACATGATGGGATGGGAAGGGAAAGGAACAGGAGGGGAGGATTCACATTGCTTATCTTTGGAATAGGGATTGCGATGGGGTCTTTGGGATCGCATACTGATGGAGAGAGACCAGAATGACTGAGCATAGGTGGGTGCAGGTGACAAGATTTTTGGGGTGACTGTGCCCAAGGGGAGACTCCCAGTGAGAGGCAGGGTGTGGGGACAGGGAAGGCTGGTTTACATCCGCCTCCTGCTGTAATACATTAGGAAAGACATTATTGGGGGTAGATTGGTATTTGACTCCTGCCACTGAAATTGTGGGGAATGACACACGAGACTTAACTCACTCGAAAGTGCCGTGTCATGCAAACACGAATGCTGTATCGTACAAACCAAACACAAAAGCTCTGCACCAGAAAAAAGCCAGGTTAAAATTTTCAGGTGCTCAACATTAACACCTGTTTCATCTACACATTCCCCAAGAACAGCGTTCCTCTGGACCCCCTAATTGTGAAAAATGCCATGTAGATTGTAAGGCCTCTTCACTTCACCTGGGAAACTAGGTCAGCAAGACTCAACTCTCTAAGCAGGGCCAGGTGAGCCTGCTGATTGATTCTAGGGCTGCTTGTAAGGCAATCTTGCAGCACCTGGCCCCTGCTGTTCAACAAACTGGCTTCATGCTGCGTGTAGCTCTTGTCCATGCAACTTTCCTGGTGCCTGTTCCTGCATTCCTG
>NW_005842279.1:1034833-1036421 GCF_000455745.1 Alligator sinensis
CTTACTCATTAACAACCTTGACTCTAACCATTAGGATGAACACCTCTGTGGACTCTGACAGCAGTGATCAAATCTGGACAATTAGCTGAACAGAAAGGGAACTGCATGCTACCCCAGATGATCATGCTTGGGCATCAAACAGGAAGTATGAGTAGCTATCAACAGCAATGCGGTTTGTGTCCAGGGACTGTTGGGATTCAGGAAACCTGGGCTCTGGTTTTTTGACCTCTGCTACGGGTCTGCCTACATAATTTTGGCAACATTGCTTCACTTCTGTGCTACTATTTCTTCTGCCTTTTCTGTCAGGTCTCTCTCTTTAGACTTTAAGCTTTCTGAGGCAGGAACCACCTCATAATATTTCTGTACAGTGCCCAGCACACTGAAGCTTTGATCTCAGTTAGAAACTCTACCACAGATATAATAAAAATAAGAAGCTAGTGGAACTGCCTATCTGCAAATTGCTGTTAAATTGCACAAAGTAAATGAAATATCTCTCCATAAAAGAGCCTGTCTTGTGTGTTTTCAGTATTTGTGAGCTGTGATGCACTCACAAATCTGATTTCTTCACTTTCCCCTCCCCCTACAAGGAACTTGCAAAATGTGCATTTGAAGGTTTCCATAGTTACACATTAAATTTTCTACATTTAATGAGAGAGAGAAAAAATAAACCTTTGGGATGAAGTAAAATAAATTACATGTATTAATATTCATATTACACAATTTGCACACTCACCATCAAATATATTAAAATGTAATCAACTGTAGCAAACAAGGGCTGATAATGAGAGTACCTAGCACACCGCTCAGTTGTTTGAATGTTGGATCTTGACTCAGAGGGTATTTAAAAGATAACTCTTTCTACAACATTTCACCAGCAATGTGATGCTGTCAAGTGTCTGGAAAGATAATGGTGAGCGATTTTCATTGATGAATGCCCAATAAGACATTAGCTCATACAGGTACCAACTTATCCCCATCTAAGTGTGTCTTATTGGATTCTATTACTATCTATCATTTCTATCATTAACATGCAAATTGCCTTTCCATGAATCAAATAGGAAGTGAGCCAAGGGCTTGATAACAGCCAAATTATATTAAATACTTACAAGACTTGGTCAATAGATGTTCTTGGTCTTGCATTTGTCACAACCCAAGGGTGTGATTTTTGTTTGTGTGTGCTTCGGCACTGCTAAATTATTTCCCGCCACTCGTAGCTTTCTTTGCAGGGTGCATTTCTAGGTTGCAAAAGAGAAATGCACGGTGCAAGGAGTTCCCACCATTCGTATACAAATTTGTGTCCCGCTATTGGCCAGTTCTAAATTATTCCCACGTGGCGGCTAGTGATTGGCCTGCTAGCTGTATAAGAGGCTTGAGCGGTTTCCGCCCAAGCTGGAGAACTCTGAGGAGAACCCCGCAAGGGAGGACTCCACAACCATCTGGAGGAGAAGAACTTCACATCTTGTGAAGATCTCTAAGTGCTGCGGAGCCTATCGGACCCAGCGTGTATCTCAAGAAGGCTATAGGGGTCTGATCAGCCTCTTGCCTCTCCCCGTCGCTGCCTGATCCCTCGACGTACCCTTCCCTGCGC
>NW_005842279.1:1036432-1046187 GCF_000455745.1 Alligator sinensis
TTATTGTTTGCAAACAAGTTCGACAACGGAGCTAAGTGCTCAAAGCGAAGTCGACCCCGAGCCGTGCCCGAGGTTTCATTTTTATAGCTAACCTGAACAAAAGATTCCAACATGATTGGTTATATTTTTCTGCAAAGTTTAGTACGTGCGTAGTCCTAAAACGGAACTGCGGCAAAAAGACCTGCTGCATGCGCAGTCCCGACCTATGTGCCCCTTAGTAACCTTGTGTTTTGGTGTAACTCTAGGATAATGAGCGAGTATGATGATTACAAAATTTATGTGCTCTAATAAGAAACCTTGAGACTTATCTCAAAGCGAGTGTTGCCTAGACTGTTTCTTATTATGACACTGCTTATCTACTGCAGGAGGAAAGAAGAAACATCTCACAGTTCAGCTATGAGGCCCTGTATAGGGAGAAGAAGGGATCATGATACATTTTTACCACAGGTTTATCTTCCTGTCGCCGAAAACCCATTGCGATGTACTCTCGTGTTTTGCATCTTCCTGTCGCCGAAAACCCCCTGCGACGTACTCTCGTGCCCTGCAGTTTTGAGTTTTGTTTTATTTTGTTTTGTAACTGCAACTCAAGCAAGTTTTCCTGCCTGTACCGCAACCATCTTCAGTGTAAGTAAAATAATCTTTAATCAACCACTAAGCTTCCGTGCCTAATTCTAGCGTGCCGCCTGCCTTCCCCGACCTGGCGTGTCCGGGCTGCTGGCCACAGCCCGCCACGCGAAAAAACCCAAAACCCTGAGGGTCTTGGACCGCTCCCAGCCTGCACAGCATTGTTATTTGCTAAAAACTGAACTTTGCAGAAGGTGTCACCATGACAAAGAAACAGATGCCAGCCTATAGCAAATACTGTCAGGCCACATTTATCATCAGCCATTTAAGACTTTTAAAGTATTCTAGGTCAGAGCCTGATTCGAGATGCGATGGTACAAAAGAATTTAAAGCATTACTTACTCTTACTCATGTTTGCTCTATGCCTTATGCAGGCACTTCTATCAACTCAAAGAGGCATACAATGCTCCTGTTTTGTTCTGGGGTTGCTTTACACGTATTCTGCAGTAGTGTAACAATTACAGAAGATGCAGAGTGAACATGAATGGGGCCATCAAATTCCATTAAAATCAGCAGAGTAGCTTTGGATTTACAGCAGAGTAAAATGAAATCAGAATCCCACTGATGAGCTACACTTCCTTAGCTTTCAGCAATAAACAATGTACATCTACAGTGTACAGTAATTTTCAACTTTAAGTATAGGTAATACCATGGGCAACTGGTACCTCCTGAGTCTGGCGGCACCAAATTATTGATAGGGGGTGGGGAGGTGCCCCCATGACCAATTGCCAACTGGGGGAGGGGGTGTCCCCCAGTGGCCAATTGCTGACCACGTGAGGGGGTAGGGAGTGTATGTCCCCCAGCAGCCGATCGCCGAGCCAGCGGTAAAACCGGAAATGCACTGTGTCGCCAATGGGTAATACCACTAATTCTTCAGGAAAGGTGAATACTGTGGTGCAATAAAATATCCCATTTTTGAAATGGCAACCTCTGGAACATATTACTGTGTGTAACAGCTGCAAAGGCTTGCTTGGCTGCAAGGTGAGTAGGTGAGCTGTACCTAAGAACTTTGCAAGAAAGGCAGCAAAAAGTTTGCAGAGGGTGAAACAGTTTTTCCAAATGTCACAACCCAATTAACTTGTGCCCATGTCACTGAGCAAGAGATACCATTCAAATCATCTTCATTTGAATATTAAGGGTTAAAAAAAAAAGACTTCCCTGCCAAGAAATTCCTTGAAACAAAACGCTGGTGGTGTACTACAGATAATTGGTCAGCTGAAATAAAATGCTGGGGGAAACTATATATAATTGGTCAAAGATAAACGTAAGCTCCTCACACGTAACACACATGTAACAGGTAGAAAAACCTAACCCACTACCTTGTAACTTGAGGAGACAAAGAGATGCCACCTGCCAAAAATTAAAGATTCCATATAACGGTTCACCATTGGATATTCCTGTAAAACACCTCTGCCTATAAATAGTTTAACAGTTTCCGCCCAAGGCGGAGAGCTCTGGGGATTTCACAGGAAACACCTGTGCTTGTCACCAGAGAATTGGGAAATTGATCAATTCCTAATTCATCACCCCGTCAGCGTAAAATTGATGTAGAAAGTCTTGCAAGCGCGACCGTCTGCTTTCGGCGCCACGTCCGTCATTACCTCGCCGTCATTTAACTGCGTGCATATAGTTAACTCTGTAACCGAAGCGGTAACGGAACAAAGGCTCGCCTGCGTCGTCCATCACTATCTAGGCGACATAAGTAAACAAACTCCTGTAACCTACACGCGTCTGTGCCTGGTTAATTCCACTGTGAGTCGGGGGCCTGCCGGCTGCTGCTCTGATTCACGACACCAAACAGACGGTATACTGTGCACAATGCATGCTTTTTTACCGGAGCAGCTGAACTGTGACCAGAGCCTCCATTGCAAACCCCGGGCTCTGATTGGCTACTGTGGAGCCATAAAAAGCTGAGGGAGTGAAAACCAGTGGAGGGAAGTTGCAGGAGAGCTATACCAGCCTGGAGAGAGGGGCAGAGACTCAGTCCCTCCTTTCCTGCAAGGCAGAGGGACCAGAGCTGAGGTTTGCTGGGGAGCAAATTTCAGGACAGAGGAGAGCCTAAGTCATCCTGGCAGAAGCTGATTCCTCACCCAGGGTCAGAGCTGTGCAATCAGGGATACAGGTGGGAAGGGGTTGGTAAGCTAGCTGGGAAAAGCTGCCTGCTCAGGGACCTGCAGAAGGAAGTCCTGTTTGGGTTGGAAAGGCTTGTATTGCAGAGACAGAGGCCTGCAGAGGCAATCCCCTATCTGCATGTGGAGATGCTGGGTGAGAGAGAGAGAGCCCAGAGAGGGAGTGGGCTGTGAGAATCCCAAACCCACATAGGTGTGTGAGGGGATACTTAATTTCCAGTGTTTGCAGAAGGTGTATTTTTCAGAAGGAAACTAAAGAAAAGAAGCCTATTGCCTGCAGTGGCTGATTGGAGACTTGCCTTTTTGCTGAGTTACCAAGAAAGAACAGAGTCCACTTTCCCTGGAGCAGCAGAAGCCTCACCTCTGCCACCTAGTGGTGGATCATAGTTAAAGCTGTATTGCCATTTATTGTTATAGGAAGGGGTGTGACTAGAGGGAAAAATCAACCTGGGTTATGGGGGGAAACTGTTTTAAAGTGTTATAACCAGGGGAATGTAATTATTGAGGTTTTTTGATGCAAATGGGACCACCCAGTGTGGTGGAATTATTCATCTGCAGTTGTAAATTCTATTCAAATTGTTGGTTTTATTATTAACTATTGATATTCCATACATATATATAACTTCTTCTCTTGATTTAATCATTTTTTCTGCATATAGTTGTGTATATAAAGAAACCCATTTGTTTGTTGGACTTAAAGTAAATTCTTGGGCAGTGAGGGTGAGGGTGAGGGACCCACCTCTCCAAGGGGCACCTCAGTCAACGGACCTGCCTGAGGGGGTTCCCAGGTCTACTGGAACCCTGAGGATCCAAAATCCGGCATATTGCCTGGCCTAGCATGCCGGCAAGGGTTACATGCGTAAAAGGAATTAAACCCTGTAAGGGTGGGGGGTTTTTTTTGTTTTTTTTGGTTTTTTTTTGTTTTTTGTTTTTTGTTGTTTTTTTTTTTTTAATTTTTTAATGAACAGTGATAATGAAAATAAACAGGTATAAATTATTTTTATTATACACGTTTCACTAGTAAGACTCAATTCCCGCTTGCACATAGCATAACAGTTCAATATTTTTGTTACGTATGATTGATGCAACACTTAGTATATCCTTCCAAAACCAACAGCACTTGGTCTTTGAATACAGAACAGATTTTCTCCTAATTTGCCAGTTAATCCATTAATTAGCTTATCAATTACAATTGGTTTTAAAATGAGTCCTTTAAGCATTTCAGGATTAGCGTCAATTTATTTTTTGTCCCAAATGGTCACCATAATGGATTAAGACGGTGTTCACACGCTTGCAATTGATTGAAATCTTATGCATGGACTACCTTTGAAGAAACTGGATTCTAATTAGGTAAATTTGGTTCTCTTTCTGATTCTTAAGATTTGGTTCTCTTTCTGATTCTTAAGATTTTAAAGGCTATAGACAAGCTATATAGGTTAGTTTAACTCATAAATGGAATAATTGGAAAAGGACAGCTAATTCAACCAATTGCTAATTTGCATCCAACAATTCTACAGGAAACCCTTGCTATTCGTGGGTTCAGCATTTGCGGTTTCAAATATTTGCAAATGCTGAACCCGCATCTTAAATACACTTACAGGAGCTCCTCGGGAGCTCTGCACTTGCCACCCCTGGGCTCTCACCATCGCCAGCACAGACGTGCCCTGCGCCCCTGCAGCTGCTGGGGGCACTGCGTTTATGACATTCATAAATACAGTGCCATATTCGCAGATTTTTGCCGTTCACGGGGATCTCAAGAACATATCCCCCACGAATGGTGAGGGTCACCTGTATTAGTATAGGAGAGGCCAACTAGGGGCCATGCTCTCCTCATGAACGGGGAAGAATTGGGTAATGTAGCAGTGGATGGCAACTTCCATGTGCCTGGCCCAATGCTGCACGGCTCCTGTGTGCAGTGCCAGGAGCCCTGGGTGGTGGCAGGAGCTGTACCAGGCCTTTTCTGAAGTTGTGTGCCAGCGGATTGAGCTGTCTCCATTCGCCATGTGCAGCCCCCCAGGTCTCAGGTGCTGCCACGCTGCTGCAGGGCTGTGCCTACAGCAGGCCATGAGCAACCCAATAGCCTGGTTGGCTGCTGCCACCAGTGCCGGGGGCTGTGCACTGCTGGGGGAGGGAGGGCAGGCTTGTATTGCCCTCCCCCTTCAAAACTTTCCCCACAACAAACCCCATACACTCCCCACATCCACACTCACAAACCCAGTATCCTCCCACCCCTTCCTACAAACCCCACATCCCACAGCTCATACCCTGTGTGCCCAGCTGCCAGACAGGATGGGACCTGTGGGCAGGAGTTGTGCCTGCAGGGGCAGCTGTCCCCACAGCTTGGTTAGTGAAGGGGGCAGGAGGAGCTCTGATTTTTCTGTGATTAAAAAACCAAAAGCAAACACCAAAGCATATAGATATTTATAATTTATTTTATGATGATGATAGAGGCACTGGTAGACTTCCAAATTGCTTTAAAATTGTAAATATATAAACATTGACCAACTGATCTCTCTCTCTCTCTCTATCTCTCTATCTCCCCCCTTCTCTTTCTCTAGATATAGATAATGGCATTTCATTTTAATCATGGAAGAACACAGGTACTTGGATATTTTAATGAGTGAATTTGGGATTTTTTTATCAGAGAATTTGCAATTTTTAACACCAGGATTCCTGCTAGTGAGGCAAGTGGCAGGACCCAGGCAGAGGAGCTTACCCAGGGTTGGCACTGGAGACCCAGCTGGAGGGCAGATGAGGTGGCTGACCTCCTGGCCATTTGGGGCCAAGCGGACATACTTCAACAGTTCAAAGTAGGCCACCACAATGAGCATATCTTCCAGGCAATAGATGCCCAGATGGTA
This sequence comes from Alligator sinensis, assembly GCF_000455745.1. Taxonomy (NCBI): domain Eukaryota; kingdom Metazoa; phylum Chordata; order Crocodylia; family Alligatoridae; genus Alligator; species Alligator sinensis. Next base: position 1,042,047 of record NW_005842279.1, read on the forward strand.
GGGCAGGGACACACATGACAGCAGTGCCACATAAAGGCCAAAGGTGCAGCCACAGCCCACTGGCAACTGGCCCAGAGGTGCAGGCAGCATAGCTGCAGTGCCCATACCAGAGCCCAGGTGGCTGTGCAGTCCCCGTCCAGGTCTGGCAGGTTTGCAGACATGGGCCTTTAGGTCCAAGGAGGCAGATGCTGTCGCAGGTGGCAGCAGGTCACAGCCAGGCAGCAGCCTCCACTGCCAGACTGATGCAGTGGGGAGAGGCTGCAGGGGCCACACCAGGTCAGCTGCTGCAGCAGTCCCCATATATCAACTGGCCAGGCCTCAGAAGCTCCTGAGGGCACGTAGTCCTGAGCTGCTCACTAGGGCAGCTTTTTATATTGCCGAGGCCAGCACAGGTGCAGGTCCCAGCCTCAAGCTTCCTATGGCTGCAGATCTGGGAGGAGTTGGGCAGGGTCAGTTTGCCCCAAGTGGCATTATTTGCCCCACAACAAAGTGCATGCTCAGACGTGTGTGCTGAGGCACAAATCTCTGGCACAAATTTGTGCTACTGCTATTTGAGCTGCTGCAAACATATATGCCTGCATGTGTGGACATGGCTAGAAAGGCCAAAGCACAATTGGAGTTGCAGCTAGCAAGGATGTGAAGAGTAACAAGAACGGTTTTTACAAGTATGTTAGCAGCAAGAGAAAGGTTAGGGAAAGTGAGGGTCCCTTACTGAATGGGGGAGGCAACCTAGTGATAGATGATGTGGAAAAGGTTGAAGTACTCAACACCTTTTTTACCTCAGTCTTCATAGGCAAGGTCAACTCCCAGACTACTGCACGTGGCAGTACACTTTGGGGAAGAGGTGAAAAGCCAACAGTGGTGAAAGAAAAGGTTAGGGACTATTTAGAAAAGCTGGACATGTACAAGCCCATGGGGTGGACTTGGTGCACCTGAGGGTGCTGAGGGAGTTGGCCAATATGACTGCAAAGCTGCTGGCTATTATTTTTGAAAACTCATGGTGATTGGGAAAGGTCCTGGACAATTGAAAAGGGCAAATATAGTGCCCATCTTTAAGGAAGGGAAGAAGGGGGATCTGGGGAACTATAGCCCTGTCAGGCTCACCTCAGTCCCTGGAAAAATCATGGAGCAGGTCCTCAAGAAATCCATTTCTAAGTACTTGGAGGAGAAGGTGATTAGGAACAGTCAGCATGGGTTCACCAAGGTCAAGTCATGCTTGACCAACCTGATTGCCTTCTATGATGAGATGACTGGCTCTGTGGATGTGCAGAGAGCAGTGGACATGATATACCTTGACTTTTGCAAGGCTTTTGATATGGTCTTCCACAACATTCTTGCAAGCAAGCTATTGAAGAAAGGGTTTGATGAAAGGACTATAATGTGGACAGAAAATTGGCTGGATTGTTGGGCTCAAATGGTAGTAGTAATCAGTGCCTTGATGTCAAGTTGGCATGTGCTATCAAGTGGAGTGCCCCAGGGGTCAGTCCTGGAGCCAGTTTTGTTCAATATTTTCATCAGTGACCTGGAAGATGGGATGGAGTGCACCCTCAGCAAGTCTGTGGATGACACCAAGCTGGGGGGAGTAATTGATACACTGGAGGGTAGGGCTAGGATTCAGAGAGACCTCAACAATTTGGAGGATCAGATCAAAAGAAATGTCACAAGGAGAAGTGCAATGTCTTATAAGGAGAAGTGCAAAGTCCTGCACTTAGGATGGAACAATCTCATGCATTGGTACACACTGGGGACTGAGTAGCTAAGCATCAGTTCTGGGGAAAAGGACCTGGGGGGTTACAGTGGACAATAAGCTGGATATGAGCTAACTGTATGTCCTTGTGGTGAAGAAAGGTAATGGCATACTGGGCAGCCTTAGTAAGAGTGTTGCCAGAAGATTGTGGGTATTGATTGTTCCCCTCTATTCAGCACTGGTGAGGCCACATCTGGAGTACTGTGTCCAGTTTTGGGGCCCCTACTACAGAAAGGATGTGGACAAACTGGAGAGGATCCTGCAGAGGGCAACGAAAATGGCTTTGGCTCATGAGTTATGAGAAGTTGAGAGAGCGGGGCTAATTTAGTCCAGAGAAGACTGAGAGAAGATTTAATCGCAGCCTTCAAGTATCTGAAGGGTGCTTCCAAAGAGGATACAAGAAGCTACACTTTTCTCAGTGGTGGCAGATGACAGAACAAGGAACAACGTTTTTAAGCTGCAGCAAGGGAAGTTTAGGTTAGATATCTGGAAAAACCTTCCTATGAGGAGGGTAGTCTTCTCCTTCTTCTCATGTATCTACACCACATTTGACCATTTTGTTACACATGTCTGTGCTCATTTATTGTACTTTGTGATATCTTTCATTGTACATGTGCCTTCTAGCAATGGGTATTGCAGCATGTGTTGCACAGTCTGAGGCTCTGTGCTGCAGTCACAGGTGGTTGCACCAATGGTACAGCCCCACTTCTTCATTAGTTCCTTGGAAATTCCGACTCTGGTACATAGATGATTGAGGCATTGCCACCTTTACCATGGTTCATCAGCCCCTGGTGATAAGGACTTGGCAGCTGGAATGTCCATTTTTTGTTGTCACATATTTTCTTCAGCCTCTCATTCCACATCTGTAGCTATGTCTCCTTGGGTGTGGCATCAAGAAGTTGGGTGCTGGTGAGGAAGCTCCTGTGTGACTTCAGACATTTGTGTGCTGTGGGATGTTCATACAGCAGATGTCTCACATCCTCAGTTTGTCTTGATCATTCTATCCTGCTGGCCACTGTTCTTTGATGTCAGGCGGAGTGATGCCAGTTAGCAGGTACGTGCTGTTTAGGTTGGTAGGCTTCAGACAACCTGTGATGCATCAGAATCTATAATTTAGAAAGGGGTCAAGGCACCTTAGACTTTGGGTCATAGCAGAAACATTCACATTGCAACCGCTGTCAGGTAATACTTGCTAATACCTACAAAGTGTCCTAACACTCCAAGCCATGCTTTTGAGGAGGGTAGTAAAGCACTAGACTAGGTAATTCAGACAGGTTTTGGAATCTTCATCCTTGGAGGTTTTTAATTTATGACCTGGCTAGATGAAGTCTTGGCTGAGATGACCTAGCTGGGGATGGTCCTGCTTTGAGCAGGGGGTTGGACTAGGTGACCTCCTGAGGTTCCTTCCAACCCAAATTTTCTATGATTTTATGATTTTTATGATTCTATGCTTAGTTGAAATGAATCAGTGGTATGGGAAGGGCTGGAGAGTGAGTCAAGTGTTTCCATAGGTGAGTTAGTTGGCCAAAGGTTTGGTGGTCCCATGCTGATTTGGGTATCATGCCTGAAAGAGTTCCCTAGCACTACTGCTTCTGTGGCACTGCTGGGGAGAATATTTAGAGCCACTGAAGTTTAGATACATGGATACTAAAGAACTGGGGTCCTCATGCCTTTCCCTTCATGTAGGGCAGAGCTCTGTGACGAAGACATCTACTCCAATAAACTAACTGCAAATTAAGGATCAGGGAACCCTTAACTCTTTGGTCACTTCATGCCACTCCTGTTACTGGTAAATCTCCCCTTAAAAGGCAAACTTAAAAACAAATGAAGGTTGATATTACATATCTTCAAATTGTTAGGAAAAACTGGAAATGAACTTCCCTTTGGGTTTCTGCATGGTGTGCTACAGAGCTCCTCTTTCCTTCTCCAGTTTGATTATGCTGTTTTGAAGGTTTGACTCAATGCAAAATCTTCCTAACTAGTATGGACTAGAAAGCTGAAGCCACAGTAAGGTGAATTCTTAACCTGGACTGTGAGAGTTATGATGTGAGAATGCTTTGTCAGGGCTGCAGAGAAAATCTGCAACGGTTCAATAAATCTGTGGGAGTTAGGATGGGTGGCGTAGTAACTAAAGCCCACAGCAACAACTGGAGACTGGTAGGATTAGCTAAGAGATCAGAAATTAGGACATTGGAAAGCTCTACTTCTGACCTGCTGTCAGTGCTTCTGAGAAATCTCCCCTGAGCAATGGGCTTGTCTGGCTTCTGTTTGAAGACTATTGATATGTAACTGTTTCTCTCTCCTATGTTTGCACAGCAGCTGAAAGAAGAAGAAAAAGAAAAAGGGAAATGAGGGAGGGGCCGATAAGAAGGATAAGAGAAAAGAAAGGGAAAG
>NW_005842279.1:1046415-1067735 GCF_000455745.1 Alligator sinensis
GGAAAGAGAAAGAGACTAAAGAATGGGGTGCAAGCAGTAATAAAGAATGGGGTTAAGGGACCAGATAGGGAGACGCAAAAGCAATTACCCTACAACATGGAAAAATGCAGTTAAAAGAAAACAGATGCTTGTGAAGCAAGGAAAGGAAGCAGCCAGGGAAGGACAAAGCACAGAGAAAGTAAAAGTGGAAATGGATGGTGGGCTCCCTTAAGCACCAGCCAGTAGTCCTTTTTTTGCCTCCTTTCCTCAGTTGCCCAAAGGAGAGTCTGTGGGGAAGAGGGGTGGGTCTATCCTGCCTCTTCAGTATAGGAACACCTTTGGAGGCTCCTATGGAGGGAGGGGCAGATAGGGCCACCTGAGAGATCTCTGTCCTCCACTGTAGGGATGGGGCAGTGCTAGGAGATGCGCATGCACTGCTCACAGCTCTCCATTCTTGAGGTAAAGTGGATACTGTCTTCCCCATCCTCTCAAGTGGCTGAGCAATGCCAGGGCTGGGGTTCACTTATTTTCAAGGCAGCTCCAGGCACCAGGTGGAGGCAAAGAGGGCAGGAGGCAACTGGTGGAGACCTGAGGTCTCTGGGCAGGGGGCAGTAAAGCAGAGAGGACTACCTGTTGATTGTCAGGGAAGGGGGATGCGATGGCTGAGGAGGGACTCCTGAACGTTTAGATGTTCAGTTTGTTATCTGACTTGATATGGGGAAGTCTGTGGGCGGGGAAGGAGTTTTTAGTGTACATGACTATTTTGGTCATGGCATTCCTAGAGATTGCTGATAGAACTTGTAATTTAAATATACTCCCTTTCTTAGACTATGGAAGTTGGTAATTGGGAGATCATCCCTCAGGGAGCAGCTCACTTAGCTAGTTAGCAGTTAGTTAGAGACAGACAGACAAAGGGTCTGCAGGCCTTATGTACTACTCCATAAATTAAAATGTGTAGTTCTTCTCCGTGATTCCAGTCAACTAAGTCTCTCCATCATTTTCCATGGACCAAGCAAGCAGGTGAGCCCTGCAGTAGGATATTTCACAGCAAGCCGATCAGTGAGAGGTATCACAGGAAACTCCCTGTTTGGAGGCCCCTTCTCTAAAACTGGGGGGCTCATAATTCAAAGGCCCCTATACTTTTGGCTGCAGCACTTCACACAGGGGGGAGGTGTCTCCTCAGATGATATATCCCAAACCATATCCTAGGATAGCAAGCTCTCACAGGACACTTCCCTCATCCCTGCTGAGAGTCAGTGCACTTGTGATGTTAACTGAGAAAAGCCTCATCACAGTGCAGGATGTTCTCTTTTCCCTTGTTCTCTCCCCATCCCAGGCTCCTCCACAGCTCCCTGCAGAGTAGGGCTGTGCGAAGCTTCAGGCGCTGATTCTATTCAGAGGAGATTTGGTCCTATTCGGTGGCTGAATCTCCAAATCCAAATCCAAATCGAATCAGGAGACCAATTAAAAGGTTCGAATCGATTTAAAGCTCTCCAAATTGATTTGGGAAAGATTCGGAGAGTTTCAGAGATTTGGGCAGTCCCCACTTGCTGCCGCAGGGAGCTGGACATAGGCTCTGTGCTGGTAAGTAGGGGGTTGGGGCTGGGGCTGGAGGAGGGGGGCTCATGACAGAGCCCTCACCATGCAGCATGGGGCAGTGGGGGACAGCAGAGATCGCCCCCCTGCCTGGCAGCACCCGGTGAGTGCCAGGCTTTTTTTTCCAAAGAACCGGGAGCTAAGGCAGGCGGGGCAGTCATTGATGGGGTTGGGAGAGTGGGTGGGGAATGGGGCTGATTTGGTGGTGGCCAAATCTTCGAATCATATTTGGCCGAATTGATTCGGGACAGTGATTCGAATCACCAAATTGAATCACTGTCCCCCGAATCGGCCAAATCTGAGGCTTCACACAGGCCTACTGCAAAGCATATGAGGTCCAAGCCACAGAAGTATCTCTGGGCAGCCCTGTGCTGTACATACTGGGTGCATCTACATGTCGCCCTATGTCGTTGTAGTGATGCGCTATGTTGCTGTATGGCATGCTACGATGATGTAGCAATCACATAAGTCTAAATGTGATTGGCACCTACTTCATCATAATGGTGGGCTCCTGTTTTAGCACACCGCTATGGCAAAGTAGCGACAAAATCTAACCGTGCACATGGTGCAATACGGGCAGTTACTGCACTGTGCTTTAGTACTTCTGAAAGGAAGTACTAAAGCCTGGCACCATACAGTGACATGTAGATGTGCCCACTGTGTCCCAGTCCTCAACCTGTCCTATCCAGCCATGTTGTCAGGATGGCCCTACACCAGGTTTGTAAGGAGTCCTCAGAAGGCAGGACTACAGCTTGCACTTGCCAGCCTTTTTACCTAGCATGAAGGCACTAGTGTTTTAGGGGTAAGGATCTCAGTATCTCTAGTCCAATAAGCACGTTCAGCAGTCATTTGTATGGGGTTTTCCTTGTTTGTTCACTTCTTCCAGCAGCAACTCTGTTTGCGGTGGTGGTAGCATTTGAAACTTTCAGGGAGCTTAAATAGAGGAGCCCAGGTATCAGGAAGAATGTCTTGGAAAGTGGCATCAGGAAGTCAGTCCATGTGCACATGGCTGGAAGGCTTAACTGCTGCTGCAGCATCTCCAACAACAGCTTCTACAATAAATGTACCACCCACACACACTTGGGTTGTGTATGGTAAAGTATGTGGTTTTAGTTCTTGTATATTGTGTTTTCATGTAGACAAGACTGCCCCTGGTGTTCTGGCCATGTGCCCAGCACATGGCAAGCTGGGTCCCCTATCTGGACAAAATATGTAACACCGTCTGGACTCATTGGTCAGAGGAAGCGGAAGATTCTCCAGGCAGATTGGTTGGGAGAAAGGTTGGATTGTGGCACTTCCTGACTGGACAAGGCCAGGGTGATATCATGCAGGGGGGTTTAAGGTGAGCTAGGCTGGTTTGGGGGAGAAGAAGAAGCTGCCAGGGGCTGCTGAAGAGTGAAGTCTCCTCCAAGGGAGAAGGAGTTTGCAGATAGTGAAAAGGGAAACTCAGGGAGAGGAGAGAGAGAGGGAGAATTGTCCCAGTGCCTGGGAATTCCTCTCGCTTCCTTTTCTTCCTCACCTTTTTGTGGTTTTAAGGGATTAATACTGGGGAAGGGAATATTGTTTCCTTGGGTTGGCTGCCCAGAAATTAGGCCTGGCAGTTTTAAACAGGGTTGAAACCTGAGAGTTTCTGATCCTGTCAGCTTTGAGCCGGGGTTGAGGTTTGCAACTTTTTTTGCTCCCAGTGGACCCAAACTACCTGTAGCCCAGGCCTAAAGGGTAGGCCTGGTTTTTCCCCTTTCTCTTTTGATGGCCCCTTTGCTCTAGTTAGGCTGTGCGGTTGGGCCAGCTGCAGCCATTAATCAACCTGGTTTCTTTTGGAGTTTGTCCTGCAGTTTTCATTTCAGCAAGCCATATAATTCACCCCAGAAGTTTTGGGGTGCGTGCATGCTGGCTAGAGATGCAGTCACTCCCCACATAAACACAGCCTCTCTGTGGGAGCAAAGGTCAGCACTCTACCACTTCTCCAGGAGCAACGAGGGGCCCATTGCAACACAGAAGGACCTGCACTCTTGAGCAGATCCCTGAGGTGCAGTGAACCCAAGGAGCAGCTCATAGGACTCTCTGGTGCAGGCCCCCCTCTCCAGCCCATTCCTGAAAGGCAGGTGTAGGATTGTAGGCCCCTGGAACTATCCATTGGGGAGCCCTAAATCCCAGACTACTTGGGCACCAAGAGGGTGCCACCTATAGACTTTGCTCTGTAGTGAATAGTGTTTTAAAATTATATTTAATGTCTTCTTTTGTTTTGTTGTATTCTCTGTAATAATTTTCGTTTTTCGTATTTATACTACTTGCGAGAAAGTGGGTTTTGTTAATATGGATGCCCCAGCCAATTTAGTGTTCCCAGATTTTCTGGGTGGGGGCTCGAGCTGTGGGTATAATTTATGAGGTACCTCAAAATTTGAACCCAGCCTTTTTTGCTGCTGACCAGTGCCCTGACAGAAGGGTTACATAGAGAACCAATTTAGCTTGCAGACTTCTCCTGTTATTATTCAGTAGGTGATGATGAAATGGGAGCAGTAAGAAAGAACCTAAACCCAGTTCCCCCTCTGCATGTGTGTCTGGTTTTTGGAGTAGAAGGAAGGAGTGAGCCTGGGAATGAGAAATCCTGAGGGCTAGGGACCTGTTAGGTGGAAAGAAGTGGAAAATCTGGCAGCACCAAAAGATGCATTCCAGAAGAAGGGAGGACTCACAATTCCTTGCATGGGAGATGGTCATTTGTAGGTACTGAAGTGGTTTGAGAGTGCAGCTGAAGAATCAGGGCCTAGCTTATCTCTGGCTGTTCTCAGCAGCGTGGCTCAGTGGGGCTGACAGCCCAAGTACTTTCCATTGTGCCCAGCAGATCAAGTCCTTGAGCTAGCTAGGATGGTTGGGGTGGGCGTGGGGGGTGCTCCACCACCCTGGTTCAACCACTTGAGATCAAGAGGAAAGATTAATAAACAGCACTCACAATAAAAGCTGTATTAGTAAAAAAAAAAAAAAAAAGTCTGATCAGATACTTAGTTAATTGTTAAGTTGAACTTCCTTAAAGCAGCACAAAATATGCAGCTGTGTTTAATGAGCTGCTAAAATGCTCTCTGGGCAAACGGTAATACTATTGCTCTTCCAAGTCAGAAGAATTGCTGCCAGGGAGGTGCATCTGCTGTCTCCTGAAGTGTTCTGACTGACAACTCAGGGTCTGTTACTTTTAAGGCTCACAGCCACCAGTTTCATTAATACAAAATATTGAAATATTTATGCTTATCACTAGTTTGCAGCCTCCAGGGCACGCTGTGAACATGGCTTTGTTAGCTGCAGAGGAAAGCTTTTCTCAGGGGTGGGAAAAATATAGAACTGAATGCTCCCATTTGTGGTGTTGTACCCTGAGTCTGCAGGGAGCTCCAGGTTGGGAGAGCCCTGTGGAGTAAGCACAGAGCACAGTAGGTCTCTCCCTCCCCCACAGGGTAAGGATAGGTCATGCCTCAGCTTCCTCACCAGAGTGCTAGAAGAAGCAGGTGAACTACACGAGGCAAAGCCCCAGGGTAATGACAAGACCTCATGTTCTGTCCCATTGAGAGTCTGATAGCTCCTGTTTAGAAAGGCTGTAGTGACTGGACTAGTTCATGCATAAAATGAACGAGTCAGAGTTCTGCATGGGGTTATAACATAGGCTCTGAAATGGCCTCTGATGCTGTGATTGCCCTGTCCTTCAAGTCCTGGTTTCCACCAACACTTAACTTTCCTCTCCAGTTTGCAGAATAAAAAAACACAAGAGCTTTGTCAGTGACTTTTCCCATGCTTTAAAAAAAGAGCCATACATAAATCTGTGACAGCAGACACATACTGCAAGGACTGTTGTATTCAGCAACATTCACAACATTTAGCATCCCTAAATGTTCTGGATAGGTCAGTTGTGATACTATAACACTTCTGAAGTGTAGTATGCTGTTTCTGTAATGTAGTGGTTCTCACATTTGCCTCGTGTGCAAAAGGTCCCTGGTTGGAAACGGGACAAAAACAGCTACTCCCACTTACAGGCTAGGCAATACTATGCTTGCCAGCACCATAACTGAGAGACCTGGGTGTCATGATAGACCACACATGAGCATGAGCCACCAATGTGATGCTGTAGCTGGCAGAGCGAATCAAACACTGGCATGCATCTGTAGCCCAGGTAACTTGGGTATATACTCCCCTTCTCCAATTGAAGGGGATTGTTAGCTGGCAGGTGTGCTGCGGTGTGGGAACAGCAGATGGCTTAGTTTTCCTCTGTCCCTATAGAACCAGGCCAGGACAGTCAGGGGACTTAACTATATACAAACTGATTTATATTAACTTATCACAAGGGCAAGGAACATGGATACAAACATAAGTACAATGTATATATATATTTATAAGATATCTAAACCAGTAACATAAACAATACTCTCTGGGTAAATGACATAAAACCTTATACCAGTGCTCCAGATACAGGTAAGTCACAGGCAAGTATCTGATCTGAAACAGATAAACCCCAAAGATAAACTCAATCCTGAGGAGAAACCCCAATGCCCTTGGGCTTTTCCCAAGCCCTACAAAGAAGCTGGTAACTTTAGGGGGGGCCCTCTCAGTGGGACTTCCCCTTTCAAGAGCCCTTAACTAACCAGGGGTGGACTCCCCCTCCCCTGTGGGAATCCTCTTTTCCCTGCAACTCACGGCTCCCAGGCCTGGAGGGTGGTCCTCGTCCTGTGCCAGGCTGCTCTCTCTCCTGCAGTGGGCTTCGGGGGGGGTGTCGCTGTTCCCTGGAACAGGGCTCTGCCATGCAGGGCTTCTGAGGCTTCTGGCTTGGCCCTGTCGGCTGGCTCAGTAGCCCGAGCACTATCTGGCTCCCTGGACTGAACCTTGTGCTATGGATTGGAGGCCTGGGCTGCCATGTGCAGCACCAGGCTCGGTCCGCTCCTGGACCCTCCGTGCAGCGCCTCCTGCACTGATCTCCCAGCCTCGTTCTGGGGCTTGAGGATCTAAGCTGCCCAAGCACTCCAAAGGTCCTACTCTGTGCACCAGCCTGTGCACTGTGTCTCTGGCCGCACGCCAGAGGTTGCAGATCCGAGCAGACTCACGCCACTCCCAGGGTCTGGATGCCGTGTGCCATGCTGCACACCGAGAGCCTAGCTGCTAGAGCCATCTGCCATTCCCCGCTGATGGAAGTCTTCAGGGGCGCTTCTGGGCTACTGCTTCGCCCTGCTGAGCAGCTCTCCTCAGCTCTTCTAAGCCCTGCTCTTCTCTCTTCTCTGTCCCAGATGTGTTCCCTCATGCTGGGCACACAGCTCCTTTTATATGCTCCAGGGCTCCACCCCTGAAGTCTTCCGGACCTGAGTGTTGCAGTCTTCAATCAGGTCTGGGATGGGGAACTCCTCTCCTGGTCCCCTCAGGAAAGGGGCATGACTGAACTCCTCTTGCTGCCTCCTGATCAGGGGATGAGCTCCACCAATCAAAACAGCAAGTTTTCAAGCCTGGGACTCAACCCAAGCTCCAAAAGGCAAGCCTGCTACACATCTACTGCTGCATCTTGAGCAAGACTAAGTATGTCATCCAGCTCTACTTGGCCTTGGTGAGACCACAGCTGGAGTGCTGTGTTCAGTTCTGGGTACTGCACTTCAGGAGGGATGTGGAGAAGCTTGAGAGAGTCCAAAGGAGGGCCACATGCATGACTAGAGGTCTGAAGAGCAGGTCATATGAGGGGAGACTGAAAGACTTGGGACTGTTCAGCCTGGAGAAGAGAAGACTCAGAGGGGACTTGGTGGCAGCCTATATGTATATTAGGGGTGTGCCTCAGGGCCTGGGGGAGCATCTGTTCACCAAGACCCCACAGGGGAGGACAAGAAATAATGGTTACAAACTAATTAAAGATTGCATCAGATTGGATATAACAAAAAACTTCTTTACAAGTCAAGTGCCAAGGTTCTGGAACAGGCTCCCCCAGAGGTGGTAGTCACCCACCCTGGTGAGCTTCAAAAAATGTCTTGACACCCACTTTGCTGGGGTCATCTGACCCCAGCAGTCTATCCTGCCCAAGTGCAGGGTGAACCCAATGATCCTGTAAGGTCCCTGCGAGCCCCTAACATCCATGAATCTATGAAACATGTTCACACTAGGAGGAAGTGTGTCCTGTTTCTCTTAAAATGCAGCATGTAGGCAGATGTGGCAGTAGGAGAAAGGATAGGGTGGAGCAGGTGGGTTAGGAAAAACCTCTGTGAGCCAGGATCATTAGTATAATGGCACAGTCCTTATGTCAGTAATGTTCCTTGTCCAGTGCTAGAAGGAAGCAGTACTTTCAGTGCCTCTTTCAGGTATGTGGGATTTAGCTGGCACTATGGAAAACTGAATGGCAGAAAGACTGCTGCTTAGCTTGCTTCCTTACTGTGACAAGAACTTCATAAAAATGTTTGCCTTTGCTTTAGTCACAATTCCACTCTACACCCCAGGAAAAAAGCTGGCCCATTCACTAAGTAGGATTTTGTATCTGAGTTCCATCCAGCTTATGTTTTCTTCAGGGAAGTAGCTTAAAAACATACACTGGAGAAATGTATGAAGGCTGATTTTTCTCTTTTCCTTCATCTCTGTGCTAACATATGCATTTGCTTTGCTCACTAACTTCTTCTATGCTAGAATTGGGCCCCAAGATGTTAGTAACTGTTTTTAACTTCATAAAAGCCATAGGATTTAGTTATGACATCATAACACACAGTTGACCTGTGAGACTCCTAACTCCAAGATCTCATTGAGGCCTGATTAAAAAAAAGACTGGATGTTTACATGGCTAATTAGCATATATTGGTAAACATTACACAAAAAGGCCCTTATGCATGCAGATCTCTGCCTCTGAGGCTTAGGCTGAATTTTCAGAGCTTGTTCAGCTTAAGACAAGGGATCAGGGTTAACTAATGAGTGCTAGATATCCCCAACCTGATCTCAAGCTCACTTCCTCATAGACACAAGGAAGAAGGTCAGGATCTGGGGAGATGAGGTTTGAATTGTCCCTGGGAGCAGGCTGTTATCCTGTAACTCCAACAGCTGGATTATACTTTCCCCTGAAGCAGCTGGTACTGGCCACTACCAGATGCAAAACACCTCCCTACAGGGTGCATTGTGATGGCAATACCCAAGTTATTTTGTTAGAAGCAGGTCTGTCATCCATCCAGCCACCTGTTTGTCTGTCTGTCTCTGTTTACTTCAGTCATTCAGGGTTGATGTGCAGTGGATCTGGCTCAACTAGATCCTTCCAGAATCAGGTCTTCACCTCATTTCTTCCCCAGAAGAAATCTGCACAATCATGTTGGTTTCACAACATATCTTGAAACATATACTGAGATATTAGCAGACCACAGCAGGAAATTCATCATAGAGGTAAGAAGCCTGTATGCTGATGACTATGGGTACCATCTCTCCTTCACGTCCATTTAATCCTTCCCCAAATGAGCATGAGGAGAATAAAGCCAGGACTTGCCCCAGGCAACAGTGTAGAACTGGCCAGTCTGTCATTCAGGGTACGTAGGGAGTGAATACTGGAAGTTGTAGGAAGTTGTAGGGGGAGAGAGGCAGGGGACAAATCAGTCTGAATAGGCCCTGTATAAATACTCTCACACATCCATTTCTGCCACTGTGAGAGACAGGACACTGGGCTAGATGGATCTGTGGGCTGATCCATTGTGGCATCTCTTGCCTTCTTATGTACAAGGGACTTGTTTGGATATAGTCAGAACCAACCTAAATCCTCATGCACATCTGGAACCAGAGAGCCAGTCTGACTTTGAAAGGCCTGGTTAAACTTTCTTTATAAGAGTATTTCACGTGCCTTCTAATTGTAGATGTGCCCAGAAGAAGTAGCTTTGAAATATCACCAAATATTGCCATGCTCTTAGATCTCAGTGTTACTAGAAATACAACTATCCCAAGAGATCCTAGTTATGGGATCAGCACATCCCAGGTCAGAGAGGCCCAGATGAGTCTGATATACTTTGGAAAAGAATCTCCAAAGCTCTCTAGCTCCACCCAGGCACCAGCCGCAAACCAGCAGCTGAGTCTGTGAAATATTTTGTGAGCATTCTTTAATGCAATGGACTAACAAGAGTGAGGAGGAACAAGGGGAGCCAAGGATATTACAATGCATAGGTTTAGGAAAGCTGCTTACTGCCCTTTTAAAGGCCACTCATGGAGTTTTAGTGCCAAGATGGGTGACTTGAATGGACAGGAAGGGTGGCAGCTCCTTTAATGACACTTTGGCCTTGGATAGGGATTGCTGAGATGACTTTCTTTTGTGTTCTAAAATAGTTAGAGCTGAGCAGGTGGGTGCTGAGCAGGTTGTAAGTCTGATTCCAAGACTGTCATGTCTGTTCCTCTACCCCTGAGAAAGTAATATGTTGTGCTGAAACATTAACATTCATTACTTTTTGCCTCGGGCTAGCTGTGGAGCCTAGAGTAAAGGACTATAAAGCAGAAGCTGCTTGGTACAAAATGTTTATCAATATACAAATGAAATAAGTCTTGCAGAAAAATCCAAGCCTTGCTCTTGCTGTGACGCAGCTAAAAGCGCTAGAGCTGAGGATTTGTGGTACTTTATTTCTTTTTCAGAATAATTCTGTTTTACGAGCTGTTTTTCCCATATATAATAAGGGATGAAATATAACTGCACACTTAGGACACATGTTGGTTGGGGCTGATAAAGTCACTTCAAGAAGCGACACAGAAAAGGACATTTGCACACAGTCCCAACTAAGGCTTCTGAAAATTATAGAGTAAAGAATCCAACACATTTTATGAGCAGAAAAGATAATAATATATTCAGACTTTATATTCAGACCATCTGCACCCTGTTCTAGATGAGACAGAGAATATCAGTCAGACTGATCATCTGCTCAGTGGAATGTGTTTCTGAATAGATTTATAATGCTTGGCTGTCACTGCCTCTCTACAGGCAGGAAATATTCTTCTCCATTTATAAATGTTTAAAAACAACTCCTGGACTTCAGCTTCCCAAATTACTGGGTTTCTTCTGAGTCCAAGGATAAACATAATATTCATTTGTTAAGGTACCCTTGAAGCCTGGAGCATTCTGGCCACCAAGGTGTCTTTAGCTGTGGTAAAGCAGAACAATGATATTCATGGAAGTCAGGGACTGTCTGAGGTCAACTGAGGTGAACTGTAGAAAATGGCTTCTGCAGTTTGACCCCCAGAAAGCAGGAGAAGTTGAACTGCCCCAAACAGGATGGGAATAGTTAGGAATATGCTTTAAAAATGCAGCCTAAGTCATCTAGCCTACTTCCTGGCTAATGCAAGATGTTAGTGAAGGCAAGCCCCTTTGCATTCCCTGTGGGAGGAAGATTTGTCTGAATGGGAAACAGGGCTGGTCACCTCATGGTGACAGTACAACCAGCATTGGTTTGATAGGTGCACTCATGGCAATGATGATCTGTAAAGCCTTAGCTTCAGCTGATTTCCAGAAACTGGGAACAACAGTCTTACAGCCAACACTTTCCAGGTCCCACCCAACATCTGGGCTACTGCTTCTACATAGCTTTTGTTGTTGTGGGGACAGATCACTGTCCCAGTTGTTCAGTACCCTGAGCACATTCAGTCACCCAATCAGTGAGCTTCTGTGTCCATCAACTAGTAGCTTTTCACCTCCAGCAGGCAAGAAGCTGCAGGGTTTCCAAGATAGGCTTCCACACATGTTGCCAGGATATAATTTCTGGTACTAGCAAGTTCTTTATCATCTATTTCTGTAGCTGGATGGTCACTACACAGCCCACCTCGGTCCCCGGCTCCTTGCCTGTGTTTCTGGGCCCTTAAAATGATACTGCCCCTTTGCTCCCCAGATGTGGGGGACAGATGAGCACTGTCACTTACATAACAGCAGCAGCATGACTGCTGACCAGCTTTGTGGCCTCTGGATATTCCTGCCTCCCTCTGAGTGGTCCTGCTGCCAGCTCTAAGAACAGTCACTGTCTCTTTGGTAGACATCTTGTATGCTGTGCTCTGAAGGAAACAGCTGCTATCCCCTAACCAGGCACAGAGGGAAGAAAGCTGCTCTGTGCATTTCTGACAGCAGCTAGGGTTCCAACACAGATTGACTGCGACTGGCAACCAGTGGCAGGGACACACCCTGGAAGAATACTGGTCTCCCCATTTGTCAGGTCACTCCCCAATGCCTGGCCATCACCATCTCAGTCTTACTGGACTTAACATCAGCATCAGTTGTGGCCTTTAATTTTGCCTTTTAAGGGGAGATTCACTAGTAAGCCTGAGCAGCATGAAGTTATCGAAGAGTTAGTGTTACCCTGGTCCTTAATTTGCTGTTGGCTTACTGGAGTAGATATCCTTACCACAGAGCTCAGTCCTATATGAAGTGAAAGATGTGGGGACCCCAGTTCTTCGGTGTCCATGTAGTTAAGCTTCAGTGGTTTTAAATATTCTCCCCAGCAGTACCTGCCAATGGAAACTCTTGACTGGGCCAGGTGTTTTTCAAGTGTGATGCGATGCAAGCTGCTCTCCTCAACTTTATGAAAGTCCTTCAGACTTCCTCGCTAGCCCTCCTAGCAGACCCAGATATATATTGTTAAGGATGGAGACAGGCTGAAGCCCTCCGGATCCCTTCTCTCTGTAGTGACAGAAGTTATAATTTATAGGTGATCCCTAATTAAGGGTAATGAGGAAGTTGGTTAACTAGAAGATGGTCTCTCAGTTAGTTAGAGAGAGACAAAGGTCTGCAGAGGTTTGCTGACTACTCCACAATTGAAGTTTGTTTTTTAATTCTTATTCATGTATGCCTGTTAAGCCCAGTGATCATTACGTTATCTAGAATGAGAGAGTGGATCCACCCTGAAACAGCCTCACCCCTTCCAGTTGCAGCTTGAAGACATGCCACCAGCACCACACACCTGGTGCTGAAGTTGCTTAAAGGGCAGCTGGCACCTGTGGGAGGCCTTATTTTCCTTCAGCCCCAGGGAGAGAATATCCACTACCACTGCCTGTGCAGTATCTGTGCTGTACTCAGTTCTGCCCCTGAACCGCAGGACCCAAGAGATCCAAAGCTTTCAGGTATAGTTCTGTTAAGGATGCCCTGACACAACCTTCTCCAGAGACTTAACCAGCAGTGGATGTTATATCAGAGGGGCAGAAAAACTGTATCAGCAGCAGAGACAATTCTTCCCTGCTGGCCTTCGACACCAAGAGAGCCATGAATCCGAAGGAGAAGCTGTAGGACAAAGTCCCCTTGGTCCCTTAGTGAGTGCCATATTTGTAATCTAAACCAGTTGGATTCTCCTTCCAAATTCCATTTGGCAGCAGAGATGCAGATTGCTCAGCCCCAAAACATAAATGTTAATTACTTTTTTTTTGAGCATCTCTGCTCTTGCTGCTGATTCTGAGCCTTAAGCACCAGTCTCCCACGCACGATAGCATCACCACAGAGGGCCATAAGCAACTGGAGCAGATGTAGCTTTAGAAAGAAATTGTTTGCAAATTGCAAATGTCACCAGTAACAAAAGTCAGGGTTAGTCAACACATAATGGGAGTGAATAGTCTCCAGATAGAGCATGTTTTAAAGCTTTCCAAGAGAAATCAGTGGGTCTTTAACTAGAGACAGCTCTGTGTGTGTGTGTGTGTGTGTGTGTGTATTGCAAGTTTATCTATCCCTGTTATTTGTTCTTCAGCGAAATAAATATACTCTATTATTCTATCAGTTCTGCTGTTCACAGCCTTTACAGATTATACTGTCTGACTGAGCTAACAGTGATTTATGCTTTTTATTGTCTGCTTTGAAGAAAAGCCCTCTGACAGAAGATGGAATGAGAATGGGACCAAAGCAGCATCCTGGCTTAAGAAATCAAAACAAAAAAATCCCTGTATGCAGCCCCTGTGGACCAATCAGACTGTTTGCTGGAAATAACTTTGCTAACCTCGTAACAGCCAGGTGCTTTCTCCTCAGTACGGCCTTGCCATGGAGGCACTGAGTAACAAGCCAGTGTTTTATTGACAAAGCACAAAAGTTTGGGCATAAGACCAGAGAGGCCTGAAGCCTACCTAATTGCCATAGCTACCAAGACGGTGCTATATCCTAAGGGAAAAAAGGTCACATCTGAGGCAGCTACATACATCTTGCATAGAATTCCTCCCTCCTTCTACACATGATCAGGCCCCCACTATACTACAAATATGGCTTGCCTCACTGTCCCACTGTTGCAGTGCAGACTGGAAGCATTTGGCAGTTCCTTCGATTTGGTAATGTCCTTGGGTAAAGTCCCATGGAAGTCAGTGGGAATTTTATCAATCACTTCAGTTGGGCCAGAATCTCATCTCTTGTGTGACCTATTATGTTAGGATAAACCATGATAGTCACTCCAAAATAATGAGGAAAATAATGACCCACCATTTTTCTAGATCTAGGGCTTCTAACAGGCATACATAACCCATAGAGGGACTAAGGGGCCCAGGTATTGTAAAGACAGGTCTCAAGTTATTCCCAATCTGTAATGCAGTCAAACAGCTTTGTGGATGTCATAAACTGAAAGAACATTGCTAGGTTATTTTCTTAAGGTCAGGATAATCCCAGAAATAAGTCCAGACCTGATATACTTCTGAGTCATCTCATGTTATACAGAATGTACATTTCAGCTTTAACCACACTCACTTGGCTCTTTGTAATTCAGTTTACTTATTAGCATTACTGTAGCACCTATGAAGCCTAGATAATTACAGACCGGAATCCCACTGTGCTGGGTATTACACAAATACAGAATGAAAAGAAGGTCCCTGCTTCAAAAAGCTAAGTAAGACAGGAAAACATAACGGCAAAAGACATATAACTAAAGGCAGCTGATACTAGGCAGGTGCAGACAGGCAGGAAATACAAGGACATGATGGCTGGTTGACATGGCAATGGGCTTACTCCACCAGGAAAAGGCGTGCTTTGGGATGATAAAGGGATAACAAAATAGCTCAGTGGAGGTTTATGAAGAACTCCTTCCAGGGGTGCAGGACAGCATGGGAGAAAGCATGAAGGCACTTGTTTGAAAATTGGTTCATGAGGACAAGTCTCCATCTCCCACTTGTTCAACCAGAGGTGGGAATGGATTACTTGACAGTCAGCAAAAACTAATGGGAGTGGATAGGTAGACTGGTACCTTGAAAGTAAAGAGAAGCATCTTATGTTTGATGTTAAAGACAAAGGGGAAAAAGCAGATGGCTCTAGAGAGAACAATCCCTTGGTCAGAGCAACAGCTTAGAATAATGGTGCTCAACCTTTTTGCCCAGCCACTTGGCAGGGGCCAGTTCACAGGCTGGATCAGGCCCCGCATTCCAGGATTGGGCTCAGGACTTTGGGCCCTGTACAACCACATCAGTCCCTGGCTGGCCCTATATGCTGGGATCAACTTCACACACTGGGATCAGGCTCTGGCACCTCATGCCACCCCTGCCCAGCCTTGCATACTGGGATTGGGCCCCATGTGCCAGCCATGCTGCTTCCATCTGGCCCTGTGCACTGGGACTGGGTCCTGCGCACTATGATCAAGTCTTGGTACCCTGTACTGACCCCATCTGTGGGATTAGGTCCTGTGCCACCTCTGCCCAGCCCTACATACTGGAGTCAGACCCCATGCACTAGGATCAGGTCCCATGTCACCCTTTGCACCCAATCTAACACTTAAGGCCACACTATCTGGTTCATGGGGCTCCCCACAGGTCTGGAAATTTGGCAGCAGGGGAGTGGTAACTACTCCCCTACTGCCAGATTTTCAGACCTGTGGGGAGCCCTGCAGGTCAGATGACATGGCTCTTGAGGTCAGATCTGGCTCACAGGGGCCAGAAAGCCCCTGGCTTAGAACAGTGATCTATGAAGCAGAATTCTGACTAAGTATGAGCAAGGGCAAGATTGCCTTTGCCAAGGACAGAGAACATGGCATTGCCATAACTGGATGTGAGAAGGTAAAAGCCTTGGCATACGTTTTAGCTCTATGGATGGATAGAAAAAGATTTGCCCAGGGGAAGTCGAGAAAATAAAAAGCTTTCAAAATTTAGACATGGCCTGGAGTCCACATCAAGGATGTTGCAACAGTGACAGGCCAAAATGACAGGCAGTGTGTCCACAGCAAATTGAGATGGCTGAGAGAAGCTAAGAGCTCTTGTTTAGCTTTGTAGAGCCTGGTGCTAAGAGCTGGACTTCCACAAGAAGAAATCAAAAGGCTGAGATTTTAGTCTGAACCAAAAGAGAGAGAGGGTTGGGACACATTGCTGTGTATTGTCAGAGCTGTTTATTGTCAGCACTGAAATGGTAACCAAATTTTTTAGATAAGGCACAGAGGGAGAAGAGAAGGGGTCTGAGGACCATGTCCCACAGATAATTGGGGATGAGATGGATCATCTAAATAACATGCTGAAAAATAGGGGGCGAAGATGGAGTCAGGGTAGACTGGGAGGGCTTGATTCCAAGAAGAGCACAGTTGATGGTGACAAAAGCAGCTGACAGGACTGGAGTACTAAGACCACTGTATGGTTCCAAGATTTTGCTAGGAGGAGGTCACTGGAGACTCTGAAGAGAGCAGTTTCAGCATGTTGTCAGTGGAGCATAAGGAGCAGAAGCTACCTTGAACAAGGCCCTGTATGGCACCAGAGAAGAACTCCAGGCAACCACTGTAAAGGAGCACGTCTAGTCTGCTTAGAGATTAAAGGGGGACCTGGAGGGGGCAGGAGTTGGAGAAGCTAGTAGGGCAAAGTGTGTTTAAAGCTGCAGTGACTGAAACTCGTTTGCACCATCAGGGGAAAGAGCCCAAGGAGATGACTGGGTGACATAGTTTGAACTTTGATCTTTGCAGGTATTCGTTTTAAGCAAGTGCAATCATATAGAAATGGCTGCCCCATAAATATGCAGTCAGCATAGTTAATGTAGTCTTCCATCAAAAATTGTTCAGGAGTTTTTATACAATGCCTGTGTCCGATGAAAGAAAAGCTGACTGCTTCTAATCTTTTTCCATCAAGACCACAATTTCTCCTTCAAGGAAATTAATAGAATTTTTTTAAACCCACTGCAATATTTATTGTATTAGAATTTAAATCTCATATCTTAGGGAGCAGTGCTTTTTAAAAGCATTTTTGAAAAGAGGACAACTGTCTGCCAACTGGAAAATGAAATAGCACATAATACCTTACTGCTAAACATCATATCATTTTTACTCATCTCTGGCTTCCATAAAACAAAATGAATGAAGAAGAAGATTCTGATTTAGAGACTAGTCTTCCCAATGACATCCAGGAGGATTGGATTGAACCTGAAGTATTTTTAGTCAGGGTAAAAATCAATCCCAATGGCTATTCTAAAAGGAAATAAACATCAGGTGGGAAATGGATTAGCTCAGCAATCAATTTTTTAAAGACCATCTCACTCTCTCCAGTCTAGCTGGAATTTGGTTTACTGATGTATGGTTCCCCCTCACCACTTCTCAGTGGTCTGATCTCATTAACAATATACATTTCCTATAAGGAAAAGCTTCTTTATGGTTCATGTGACCAGACTCTGGACTCCCAGCGGGGGTGCTGCAGGCACTTACCCTGGAGATCTTCAAAAGGAGACCAGATGAACACTTTTCTGGGGTTATTTGACCCCGGCAGTCTTTCCTGCCCAGAGATAGGGGGCTGGACCCAATGATCTCATGAAGTCCCTTCCAGCCCTGAACTTCTATGAATCTGTGAAAATTCTTGTCTAAGGGGAGACAGCCAAAAAAGTACTTAGTCCCTTCTCTACCTGTCCTCCCTCCCCAACATTTTATTCATAGCTGGAGAATTCTCAGCGGCATTTAGAAGACCAGTGAGAAGAACTGTGGAATCCTCTAGATTGGGATGGCTAACTTGTGGCAGGTGGGCAAGTGGTAGGTGGGCATGTGCAACCATTTTTTGTGGCACTTGGCAGATCAGGCAAGCAGCAGAGCAGCAGGTTGAGGAGAGAGTGAGCATCAGATCAAAAAGGGAGTGAGAAGCAAAGCAGGACAGGGCTGGGAAAAAGCAGCAGGCGGGGAAGGGAGTGAAAAGCAGCCAGAGAGGGGATGAGAGGCAGGGAAGTAAGACTGGGCTGGGGACAAAGCAACAGGTGCAGGAGGAGTGAGAAGTCCATGGATTCCAGGATGGCTGCTGATAGGAGTGAATTTAATCAAACACAAAACTGTAGAAGTAGAAACAGCAATGAAAAACATATAAAATTTTCATTTAAAAAGTCAGGACAAACTGACCTGGTAAACAAACACAGTGGACCATGCAGGGGGAGAAAGAGCAGCTGCTTCAGGTGGGAAGCAGAGCTACAGGTTCAGTAAAAGGTGAGGGACAGATGGTGGAGGGAGGGAGTGAGAGGCAAAGCAAGATGGGGCTAGGAGCAAAGCAGTAGGGGCAGGAGGGAGGGAGATACATTTTAAAGGAGTTGACAAGAATTTACTGCTATAAGATTATAGGGGTGTGTGAAATGGGCTGTATTTGATTCAGATTTGGATTCGGCCTGAATTGGGGACAGTGATTCGATTAATTGATTTGGATTCCTGTCCCTTATTTGATTCGGCAGAATCCGAATCTAAAGATTCAATGCTGATTTGGAGAATCAGTGATTTGGACACAGACACAACTTTAAATGTTTTTTCTACCTACCTTGAGGTACCAGGCACAGCTCCTGACTGCTGTGATGCTGGGGCAGATGGAGCATCCCACAGGAGTGCGGTGGGGCCTTCCGCATGCTCAGCAGCGAATGTGGAAGTGGACCGGAAATAGTTCCTGTCCACTTCTGGGTCCACCGGGGAACATGCTGGGCCCCCCATCCTGCACCTCCCTGACTCAGGGGTTGGCCACAGGGGGACCCCAGGTGCCCTCCCCAGACCCAGGAGGCACCAGTCACTGAGCCAGGGGCCCCCCCTGTGCACTCCCCAGCCAAACCAGCAGTGGACCGGAAGTGCTTCTGGTCCACTTTGAGGTCTGCTGCCAAGTGCGCTGGGGAGCCCCCCATGCTCCTGTGGAATGCTTCATGCGCCCCAGCATCACAGCATTCACGAGCTGCCTGCTACCTTGAGGTATGTAGAAAAAACATTTAAAGCTGTGTCTATGTCCAAATCTCTGAATCTTTCCAAATCTCTCCAAATAGATTTGGAGGGTTCTGATTTGATTCAGAGGGATTAAAGGGTCTCCTGATTCGATTCAGATGCAGAGATTCGGCCACCGAATTGGGCCAAATCTCCACTGAATCGAATCAGGGACCGAAGCTTCACACAGCCCTATAATAATATGCCAAATGAGCTAACAAGTGAGTTTGCAAGATTCAAATTAGTCTAGGCTTGACATGGGTCAGAATGCTAAGGCACTGAGAACAGAGGAGCAACTAACTCCACTTCGATGAAAGGATATTGCTCAGGTGGGCACTGGGTAAGATGAGAGCTGAAAAGCTACATAGTGGGCACATCAACATGTTCATTAATGCATCCTTGCTACTGTGCATTATGTTTAGTACCTCTAATATAAGGTACTAGATAAGTGTGCAGTAGCAAAGGTGAACTTTTTTTTTGGTGATGCTTAATAAGCAATAGACTAATTCTATTGTGCATTAGTGAATTAGCAGGTATTTTGCCATGATGTGATAATGCATAGTAGAACAGTCCACTGCACATTAACGCAGGTTTTGTAGATGCTGTGATACTGTGGCTAGTTCCCATGAGGAAGTATTGAATGAGGTGCTGGGGACATGCAAGATTAGATGTATCAAATTGTCTGCAAATGGTAGGATCCTAGTTTCATAGTTGGTAGGGTCGGAAGGGACCTGAGCAGATCATCAAGTTTGACCCCCTGCCATGGCAGGAAAAAGTACTGGGGGTCAAATGACCCCAACAAGGTGTTCATCTAACCTCCTCTTAAAGACCCCCAGGGTAGGAGCCAGCACCACTTCTTTTGGAAGTTGGCTCCAGGTCCTAGCCGCCCTGACAGTGAAGTAGTGCCTCCTGATGTCTAGCCTGAATCTACCCTCTGCCAGCTTGTGACCGTTATTTCTTGTCACTCCTGGGAGTGCTCGGGGGAACAGGGACTCCCCCAATGCCTGCTGGTCCCCTCTGACTAGTATGTAACAGGCCACTAGATCCCGCCTCAGCCTTCTCTTGTGGAGGCTGAACCGGTTCAGGTCCCTTAGCCTCTCCTCATAGGGCCTGCCTTGCTGCCCCCACTCATGTGGGTGTCCCTCCTCTGGACCCTCTTGATGCTGTCCACATCCCTCCTGAAGTGCGGCGCCCAGAACTGGATGCAGCACTCCAACTGTGGCCTGACCAGTGCTGCATAGAGGGGGAGGATCACCTCCTTGGACCTGCTCGTGATGCATCTGTGGATGCATGACAAGGTAGGTTGGCCTTCCTGACCGCGTCCCCACACTGTCGGCCCATGTTCATTTTGGCATCAATAATGACTCCAAGATCCTTTTCTGCCTCTGCACAGATGAGAAGGGAGTTCCCCAGCCTGTAGGTATGCTGCTGGTTCCTCCTCCCCAGGTGCAGCACCTTGCACTTGTCAGTGTTGAAACCCATCCTGTTCTCATCCACCCACCCCTGTAACTTGTCTAGGTCCAATTGCAGCCTATTCCTTCCTTCTAGCGTGCCCACGTCCCCACACATCTTAGTGTCATCAGCAAATTTGAACAGGGTGCTTTTTACCCCCTCGTCCAAGTCACTGATGAAGATATTGAACAGTGACTTAGTTCTCATGGGATAAAGAAGATATAGTTTCCAATGCTCTTTTGTACTTAGTACACTTGCCAATTTATAAATAATACCAAGTTTTGAAGTGAAAATCTCACAAATTTCAATGAAAAAACTCATATAAAGTACTCTATGGTGATAGAATGTTGTAGTAGTGTTAACTTCCTGCATCTGTTAGCTATGTCTTGACGTTTTGTTAAGAGAACTAAAATCATTTTGTAATGATTATTTAGTTGTAGAAGTAGCTGATGATGAAAGCAATGAATGGCAAAATGAAAAATTAGGAGCCCTGAATAAGGATAAGTATATCAGTAAAGAATATTACACCTGTGCCAAACAACAGTCATTTTCAGGGCAATTATTCTTTTAGACTTTCTCAAGTCCTAATGCAAGTTGATGATTCCTTGACAATGCTTCATCAGATTAGAGACAGAAGGATCTTGAACTATTTCATTGTTCAGCTGATGGCACTTCTGAAAAGAGTTGAAGACTTGAGAATTTCTGAGCAGTATTCAATTTCCTCCTGTTAGCAGGAATAAAGGGCATTCTGCATTTCATAAGATCAGGCAGTTCATAAATTACTTACTTTTACACTGCATAAATTAAAAGGGCATGAGTCCCAGTACTATCAGTGTCTCAAGACCTTTCTTTTTTTTTTTTGAAGTTGCTGCGGAAAGTGTTTAAAATTTTTGTAACCCTGGGTGTGACACTACATGTGCCCTCACCTGAATAATGGGATCCTGGGGTACTCAGTAGCCAGTAGCCCCGCCCAGCCCCCCTGGGAAGCTGCTGCAGTGCCCTGAGCAGAGAGCCTCCACTTACAATCAAGCACCCTTGCAGACAGTTCTCAAACTATTTACAAGATTTAATTATTTACAACATAACAAATAATCGTTAAATAAGCACATGGATATACCGACTAATAAACCCTCAAAAACTTATAGATTCATAGATTCATAGATGTTAGGGTCGGAAGGGACCTCAATAGATCATCGAGTCCAACCCCCTGCATAGGCAGGAAAGAGT
>NW_005842279.1:1068212-1079455 GCF_000455745.1 Alligator sinensis
TTAACTGGAGTGGCTTCGAGTGCTGCTCTAATTAAAGTGCCTCCTACTATTTTTAAGCGCTGATACACGGGGTGCAGGAGGCTCCTGGAGCATGGTAATTGCCAGGTTCCAGCAGACCCAATTAATCGAGTCTGCTCTGATGTGCTGGAATTCCAGTGAGTTGGAGCAGCCTCCACGCTCGTGTATAGGCGCTCCATGTTCCACCAGACCGTGTCATATTCAGTGAACAGAATAGACAGTGCTCCAAATTGTTTCATAGTTTCATAGTTTTAGGGTTGGAAGGGACCTAATAGATCTTCTAGCCCGACCCCCCGCCAGGGCGGGAGAACAACCCAAAAACACAAACAAAACCACTCACCCTAAAAACAAAAACGGGACTCAAATGAGTCCAGCCAGGTAAGTATCCAGCCTCTTCTTAAAGATCCCCAGGGTAGGGGCCAGCACCACCTCCCTTGGAAGTTGGTTCCAGCTCCTAGCCGCCCTGACTGTGAAGTAGTTTTTTCGGATGTCCAATCTGTACCTCCTCTCCATCAACTTGTGCCCATTATTCCTTGTTATGCCAGCAGGGGCTAGGGGAAACAGCGTCTCCCCCAAACCCTTCTGGTTCCCCCTAGTGAGTTTATAGACGGTCACCAGGTCCCCCCTCAGCCTTCTCTTGTGGAGGCTGAACAGGTTCAGGTCCCGCAGTCTCTCACTGTAGGGTCTGCCCTGTTGTCCCTGGATCACGCGGGTGGCCCTCCTCTGGACCCTCTCCATGTTGTCCACATCCCTCCTGAAATGGGGCACACAGAACTGGACACAATACTCCAGCTGCGGCCTGACCAGCGTCGCATAGAGGGGGAGGATCACCTCCCTGGCTCTACTCGAGATGCACCTGTGGATGCACGACAAGGTCCGGTTAGCCCTGCCAACCATGACCTCGCATGATGAAGTCACTGATGAAGACATTAAAGAGTATCGGTCCAAGGACCGAGCCCTGCGGGACCCCACTGCCCACACCCTTCCAGGTCGAATCCGACCCATCTACCACGACTCTCTGGGTGCGACCCTCCACCCTCCAAACTTATTTACACAGTCTCTCACTTGCCCACGGTTTTCTGGGGATCCCATGTGCACTGCCCCTGGCGGGGTATCTCAGGGAGCGGGACTGTCTGTGTCCCTGCACGTGGTCTGTGGACGCTCCCTGGTGCTGGTGCCACAGAGCTGTACATTTTCCTTGTACTGGTACTGGGCACTTTCTCTGTGCCAGCATTGGGGAAAAATGACAGCAGTGGCTAGGTCTTACAGCCTGCCTGCCCGCTCCCCTCCTGGTCAGCCTCTGATCCAAGCTGGGTCAATCCAGGCCACAGCCTTCAAGGTTGCTGACCACTGACCTAGGGCATGCCATTTGAATTTTATATTATTTTATAATGTTTATTTTTGTACTGGATTTTATTTATACATTTCATATTGCATAAGTTATATTTAACATTGCTTTATAAAAAGTTGAAAAGACAAAATCAAAACAAAATGTTTTCACTACGTCAATATGAAATGTTTGGATGCTTATGCTTTTTTTTTTACAATCTTTCATTTCACTGGAAATTTTGAAATTTCAGCTTTTTGCTCTGATTTGGAATGGATTTTAACAGGAATTTCCTAGGAAATGAGTTCTGCTTCCCAACCAACAAGGCAACACAATGTTGACCCAGTGCAGGTGACACTGACTAGTCATGGTGAGTTGTTAAACAAAGCAGGCTGGGAGAACGTGTAAGTGACATCAATTT
Source organism: Alligator sinensis (assembly GCF_000455745.1). Taxonomy (NCBI): domain Eukaryota; kingdom Metazoa; phylum Chordata; order Crocodylia; family Alligatoridae; genus Alligator; species Alligator sinensis. The sequence continues at coordinate 1,069,979 of NW_005842279.1, forward strand.
CAACTCCCATTAGAATTCCTTGGACTCAGTTTTGGTTTTGTCTCATATACTTAGGCTGCGTCGACACATAGTGTAGACATTTAGTGTGGACACGTGGTATGGACATTTGGGGACAACTAGCAGTGGTGTACCTTGCGCTGCTGCTACTTGTTCCTGGGAAACGCCCATGCCACACATGCTTTGGCGCTCAGCAAGTTACACTGGTGGCAGTAGGGGAGACTGGGCTAACACTGGGCTGGCCCAGCAGCCTTACTTGGGGTCCTAGGGGCCTCCTGGGGCTGCAGCAGCAGCAATTCTACCGTGTGGAGCCTGGCTGGCAGCCACAGTGCAGCTCTAGCTGGCCTGGCTCCGCTTTTGAGTGGTGCGCAGTTCTCATGCATGTGCTACTCCACCTTTTTTTTTCTGCGGGTTTTTTTGACCCCTGGATATTCATTAAGCAAGTACTAAACTACATGTGCAGTAACTACTGTGCATTTATGAATGTGTAGATGCACCCAGTATGAAATACAGACACTGAGCCAGGTCCTATGGAAGCCAAAGGCAAAAAGTCCTATCTACTTCAGTGGAAACTGGATAAGAACAGAGCACCAGAGGAATCTCCATAGGGTCAGTGGAACAGACTGTACCAACCACTGTGCAGCAGCCAGTGAGGAACAGCTCCAATGGCATGAGCTAGCATCAGGGATGTAGAGTGAGAAGTGGTAGGCAGAGACATAGCAGTATAGGACAGGTCCCCCTAATAGTGAGCCCATGTCTGTTGATACTTGCTGGGGGTTCATGTCCCCTGCAAAATGAAAGTGTGCCAGAGCTACAGATGAGTTACAGAGGCACAGTCAGATGAGTAAATGAAGAGCCAGAATGGGACAAAGACAGAATTTAGGCACCTGTGTTGCAAAAACAGACGCAGAAGAGCCCCATGCCAGTGGATGTTGTGGACAGCAGAGATCTCCCGGGACCTGAATTTGGCTTCTGAGCATTTGCAGCAGTGCCCACTTCACCGTGCTTTTCAGCAGTCTAGCAGCTAACTCCTGCATCAGCACTGTCCCCATCACAAAGGCTGGGGGCAGGGGATCGGGGGGGCAGTGCTCAAGAGGCCAGATTTGCCTAGGGCACAAGTGGCCAGCCTGCATCCCACATGCCACAAGTGGCGTAGCAGCCTGTGTGTGTGGCATGTGGCAGATCAGGGAGGGGGTAGGCAGTGCAGTGGCAGATAGAGCAGGAAGCAGAAAGCAGAGTAGCAGATCAGACAGGGGAAGAGTATCAGAGTAGCAGTTGGGGAGGGTGCAGGGCTCATTTGTGGTATGCTTGCCAAAAAGTTTGGTGCCCACTGGCCCAGGGTATGTCTATATTGCCATAGTAGGATGCCAGGGAACACTGTATTGAGACACGGCCTGCCTGCTCTGTGCACGCTTCCTACCAAAGCATTAGTGTACCTGACATGGCATACCACTGAAAGCCAGTGCCTACAAGTACCTCTCCAACCCTGCATGGAACTGGGAAAGTGACTTCTGTCTTCAGAGGTGTGACAGGAGGCCATCCCGAGGCTAGTCAAATCACTGGCCCACCCACCTGTACAGGGCAGTCTGCCCATCTGGCTTGCCTTTGATGTAACTTTGGAAATAATTTTTCATAAGGTGGGAGGCTGCCCATTTTACTGCCTGAATCCAAGGGTGTAATACACGACTCCGTACTGCCCCATGCCTTGCAGATGGCATCACTGTATGGCTCTGGCCCAACACTGGGCCCCATTACATTCCAGTCTGATTTGTTGGACCCTGACCTGGATTCCTCCTAGTCAGGCAGCCTAACCTCTGTAAACTCCTTAGACCCCTTTCCTTCTTGGCAGTGGCCCCCTCTGGGACTTTTGGCCTTGTAGGTACTGGCCTTGCCTCTAGCCCAGTCTAGCCCAGTCGGACTCCAGGCCCTTGGCACTGGCTGTCCTTCGCGGTGGGCGCTCTGGCTCTTTGGTCTGGTTCTGGCCCCAGCATTGACCAGTCAAGGGTTTTCTGGCTAGGTTCTTGAGCAGCTAGCCCTCCTCTCATACGGGTCCACCTTCTTGGGCCGCTCCAAACACAGCTGACTCAATCTCTAAGGCCGGCCTATGCACAGTCCTTCAGGCCCATGCATGCGGACCCTACTCTATGCAGCCTACTCACTCTCAAATGCCCCCTCACCAGGGCTACTAGGTCTGATGCCCCTTAGGCCTCAGACCTTAATGATATGCCTGGACCTATTCCCTCTGTGGGGTAACCCACCAGGTCATGGGTACTGAGGCTATATGGTGCCACATACTCACCTTTTGATAGGGAGTCACTGGTATGGCATTTCCTGGAGACTGCCCTGCCACTGGCAGCCCCACCACACCACCCCATCCTCCCTAGCAGGGTGTAGTTTCAGGTCATTCCCCAGGACCAGGAACCTCCTCCATCCCCATAGGTCCTGCCCTTGACCTCCAGGTGTTCTGGGAGCAGAGGAGCTCTAGCTGGGCAATGTTGTCTCTCTGGCTCCCTGCAGCAACTGCCAGCTCTGCTCTGAGAGTCTGGGTTTATACTGAGGCTGTGAAGAAATTCCCCCCTCCCTGCCCCTCCCTTGGGTCATTCCAGGAGTACCCCTCTCTCTCTTCCTTGCTTGCTTTTTGGCTCAGGCTGGTCGACCAGGTGACCTGGCCAGATAAATTCCTGAGGGGAGTGGGGAGAGCCTCTCTTCCTCTGGCAGGCATTTTGAAAAGCCACAAACTGTCACCTGTATGAATTCCTGTAAGCAAAAACTTAGAAATTAGCCAGGAGTTAGGATTTACATTTAGGCCAACACATTTTAATGGGACTATTATGTCCAAGATGGTAAGATTCTGATTGGTTATGTTTGCTCAAAGTGTATTCGGACTTCCTTGTTCTACCCACCTCTCTTCCCCTGATCAATAAAGGTATTAGGTTACAGCATGCCTGGCTGTTTCACTGTGGAGGGGAGAGGCAAGCCTTATTCCCAGCCTGGCCAGCAGAACTTGTCTGTTTAAGTTCTCTCAGTCCTACCTGAGGTTATCTTGGGAGTCTTCAGGTTGACAGAGGTACCTAGAAATACTACCAGTGGGCAAAGCACCCCCAAGGCTTGCAGGGTCTGTGTGCCCCGGGCTGCACAGAGTCCTAACAGAGACCAGTGCTCGGGTAGTGGCAGTGTAACCCCAGGCTTGTGGCTGTGCTCCAGGAAGTGGGACAGCTGGTGGTTGGCACTCTGTAAGAGACTCCCGAAGTGACGTTTTTGGGCCTGGTACAGTGAGGTGGGTGGTTCTGCATAGTAGTACCTCCTACTGTGCCCAACACCATCCTCCAGTCCAGGAGTCCTCTTGCAGTCATGTGACCACCTTGTTAGGCCACAGCTGCACCTGCCAGCTGCTCTACAGCCTGATCAAGTCTCTTAAAGTGGCAATGTGCATGGAGACAAGGCAGCATATCTTAGTATGGCTATTCTCTATTCTCAGGTTGGGGTGTTAGAGATGAGCCCTGATATTCCTTTAAATATCTTGGTCTCATTGTATTCCATTTCAAGAAGGACTTACATAATTGCTTTTTTAAGAGGGACATAGTCATCTTGAAATGAATGAAATACAATAACTACAAAAAGGCAATTGTGAGCTTTTTGAGAAAATCCTCCTTAATTATCTTATTTTGGTGGAGTTCTATAACAGAGGCACTTGTCCAATTTCAACAGTCCGGAGGGGCAGGGGATGGTAAGTGACCTCTTAAAAAAAAAAAATTCTACAAAAGAATTGGTGTAGCATGAGCTGCAAATTAGAGCAAGGCTTTAAATCCAGCAGTCACTTCCAAAATTATTGTGCAGAATGAATAACTATGAGCTTCTTTGAGGCTACATATAATAAAAGAAGGAAAGGTAAAGATTAATAAGAATTCATCCTAAGGCAAGGATAATGTGGAGGTGTATGGAATGATTATCCAGAAAGAGTTCTCTACCTTTGCTGTCTGCTTGTCATGTATGAAGCTTTTCTAAAATGTGAAATTACCTGAACAGAGCCAGATATTGTGGGCTGGAGCCTTGGAGAAAACACATAGCTGCTTGTTTGAGACTTGAATGATAGAGCATTGGAGGTTGACATCAAGGGTAGATGGAACAGGGGGAGTTGACCTCGGGATACTGAGTGACAGACAAATATCAGGCAGGGAAGACCATGAAGAGCCTTGGAGGTGAAGACAAGCAGCTGACATTTGATTTGACAGAGAAGCGGGGGAAGAGCGCAGGAGTGCATAGAGGGAATGAAAATGTCAAAGCTACAAGTGAAGAGAATGGCTTAACACTCAGCAGGGCAGGACTATATTTATCAGAGCTACAGAAAAGGATTTTGCAGTAAGTAATACCTAAGATAATGGGAGCATGGACAAGAGTTTTAGCCATGCAGTTAGTTAGGAAAGGCTACCCCTTAAAGATGTAGAGAGCAAATCTGCAGGGTGTCAGTGCCAGAATGTGGGAAGCCAGACCCAAGAGGAGACTGAGATGGGAGTTACTAGACTGGATGGTTGATGATTGTCAAAGCTGGAGTCAGAGTAGGTGAGCATGGTCCAGGAGCAGGCTGGGTGAGGAGAAGTCAGGAAGGTAAAGTCTAGGGGCAAGCTGGGTCAGGAACCAAGAGATCAAGACCTGAGCCAAGCAGTGGTTCTCAAACTTTTAAGACTCCAGGCACCCCTCCATAACTTTTGTGAATTGAGTGGCATCTCTTTTCAAAAATGAATTTATTTATTACAGGGCTTGCCTCCTTGCAGAGGGGGCAGGCAGTGTGAGGAGGGATGCAGCAAGGCAAGGACAGGTGCAAGACCTCCCTATCTGCTTATCTCCTCATACCCAAAGCCTCTATGTTTTCATTTGATTATCTCCTCACACCTTGCTTGTCTTCTCCCACTTCCTACAGCACCCTTCAAGGGATTTGGTGCCCTGGCACCCTAGTTAAGAATCACTGGAGTAGTCTCACCGGACTGCAGTCTAAAACCAGGAAGAAGTCTGTTTCTCTGACGCTTCCTGGTCCTTTCACTGGTCTTAAATACGGGAAGAAGCTGGTCAGGTGTTATGACCAGGGATCTGTTTTTCTCCATTTCCCATGGAAAATTGGAAAAAAACATGGATTTTCTCTTTTACTGGAGAAAAACATGGATGTATAATTTCAACAGAGAAACAAATGGATTTTGCTTTTTTGGGAAGAGCTCCCTGCAGGTTGGCAGATTTCCAGCCTGCAAGGGGCTAGGGGGAGCAGGAAGACAGCGGTCAGGCAGAGGGCTCCATGTGCATGTATATACACATGGCCAACAGGCAGCCTGGAGAGCAGCTCCTGCAGGTACATCTGGCAGGAGGGGGTGGGGAGATTGTGGCCCCTGTAGGGAGGGAGGGAGTTGGGCAGGTCAGGACTGGGGTTGTGGCTGCTGCCCAGCCAAGTGGCGTGTGGGACTTGGGACCCTGGGCTGCAATATGCAGCTGCAGCCACAGCGGGGAGTGGTATGGGGCTGCAGGTGGCTTGTCCAAGGGTGGAGGGGTGGGGCCATTCCCTACTGCTGCACACACTCCTGGGGGGGCGGGAGGGATATGTGCAACCCAGATCTGCACATGGGGTGGGGGCAGGCTGCCCGCTTGGGCTCTCCACCCTTATGCCCGCCCCCAGGGCCTCTGTGTCTCAGCAGGTAGGAACCAGTGTGGCAGGGCAGAGAGGGGTCAGGTGGGGAAGCTCCTTGCTGCTGCGAGCTTTGCACTGTCCTGGCAATGCACCCCATGCGTAGCCTGCAGCAGTGAGGGGCACAACCCTGTGTTGCTGCCCCCACTGCTGCAGGGCAGTTAGGGGATGCCTCCACAGGGCGATGTGGGGCTTGCAGCAGCAGCACCAAGCTTCCCCACCCAGCACCACTCTGTCTTGCTGTGCTGGGTCCTGCCCGCTGGGCTGCAGAGGCCCTTGGGGAGGGCAGCAGGGCAGGGAGCCTGAGGCTGCAGCAGACAGTCCACTGTGCAGACCTACAGAGAAGTCAAGCTCAAAGATGAAGTAGTGTTCTGCCTGAGTGACAGACAGAACGGTGGTATTGTTGTTCCCTATGAGGGAACATGGGGAGGCTTGGTGTGCAAAGATTAAGAGCTTTGTTTTGAGCTTGAACTGATGGATAGACATCTGCAAAGAGATGTCAAGGTACCAATTTGGCAAGGTTTTCCAGTGAGAGGGAGGGAATACGTTAGGAGCAGAAAGACAGGTCTCTGTTTGCCTGTGCAATTGCTATTTTCCTTCTGGGAAATCAAGGAAATTTACATTATAAATATTTTGATCCCTGTAGAGAGCATTTTTTTGCAGATTCATTTCCTATCAGCTGTATTTCCCTTTTGGATAAGAGAGGGATTTGAAAAATCTTTATTGAATAAAACAGTGGGTTTTCTGCTTTGAAGCAGAGAAGTTTTAGTTTGAAGCTCTTTTAATCAACTTAAGTTGGTGATCCTGCCACTGAGGATGATGAATACTGTAGCCAAGCTATCCATCTCACTCAAGAGCCTATTGTAATGTAGGGAGGAGTGTGCCAGCCACTATACCCTGGGGTATTATTATACATTAAAGTAAAGGACTTCCACATTCATCATCAAAACTAATAAACAATCATTTGTTTTCAATCTTGTATGAAACCCTTTCAGGCTGATGAGGTAGGTCCACTGTCAACAAATCTCACATTCCTTGCAAAAATAATGCACTTGCTTTTCTTTTTACTGTGGCCCGTCCTTCCTTTTAAAAATGAATGACCTGAAAAATAGAGTGTAGATTTCCTCCTACTTGTGCCAGCCCAGAGGGGTGTATAAACTTGGAGACAAATGGAATAGAGGTTACCTTCCCATACAGTGACTGATGTTCCTTGAGATGGGTAGACCATGTGCCTTTCCACAGTTGGTTGGTATGCAGTCACTGCATTGAAGCCAGAAGTTTTGCTAATTAGCAGTGCCAATTAGCGTGCTGCACACTTCCCCTCACATCCTCATACTTCTTGCCTTTTGCAGAGCCACTACAATCAATTCATTTTCTACCTCAAGTGCCTGTGGGAAGAGGACTCTGAAGGGCAGGTCATGGAATATGTATATGAAGTACCACACTTAAAGAACACTGGCTACTCAATAGATAAGTGACAACTTTTTCTCCTTTGAGTGGTAGCCTATACATATATTTCACTATTTGTAACTCCCAGGGTATAGATTTGGATATGGGTGAAGGGCATCTGAATGTCTATCAGACCCAGTGTGGTCTTACTAAATTTCACATTGCTCCTTGAAACTTGCACAAGTCCTCAAGGCTCTGAGAACCTGCCTACAGATGACCTGCTCTGCACTTCAAAGTCACTGCTTGGCAAATGTCTCAAATTGGTAAATTCCTCAGGGGAGACACAGAAGCCAAGTATGCTCTTGGTGCTTGAGCAGGCACTCTCCCTGCAGCACTTTCCTGGCCAATGTTGACATAGTTTGACATGCTGTTCTGTCCAGCTGGATATTCTCCAAAGTGATATGAGTTTACTTCTGATCCAGTCAGACTAAACTACAAGGGATCTCAGCAACTTCCTCATTCTGTCAATTTACAGCACAGCCCAGCACATATCCAGGGTAGACAGTAACAGCTCTGTTTTTTCCCCACAAGTGACCTGACTATTTTCCATATTAGAAAATGGCACTTTCAGGTCTCCACAACCTAAATTAAAAAACAGCTTCTGACTCAAGGCTGAAGGCTGCTTCCAGCTCTGCTTTCCATGGGAAAGAGATGTTGGGCCAATAGAACTATGAAAAGTTTTAAAATGCTGTTGTTAAAAATGTTTCACTTAATTTGTTATCATCAGTCTGTTCTATTTCCACGGAAACAGGAACTGGCAGGTGGTAGCTAGGGAGAGGTGTGAAACAGCGAGCCCTTACTTCCACAGGGGGGCTTTTCTGATGCTAATAGGATTAATTGCCTGAGTAAAGACTGATGACACAAAGGTGACCATCAGGGTTAGGCCCCACATGTTTCATGCACAGTGCTCTGTGCAGTAAAAAAGGGACTCTATTTGAACAGCAGTGATTGGGATCTTTATTTTAAGTGCAGAGTACTCAGTGCTTCTGGTTACAGTGCTTCTGGTTGCAGTGCATTGTGTGCTCAGAGCTGTTGCAAAATTCCCCAAGCACATGGAGATCCCTGGTGACACCCTCCAAATCATCCCCGCTACAACTCTGCTTCCAACTTGAAGGAAACCTTCAGGTTGTTACATTATTGCCTGTCATAAACAAAACAAAACCAACAAAAAATGAAAAAGATAAGTGAGAGAAAAAGTACATTTGTTCGGTTCTGTGTGTGATAGTCTTATATTACTTTGGGTCAGAGGTTGCCAGCACACAGCCCACTGTGGGGATGTGGCCTGATGCACCACCAGTCCAATATGTAGCCTCCTTGGTATCATAGTCATTCAGGTATGTTGGTTGTCAAACCAGTCTCCTTGTTTGGCACAGTGCTTCAGGGACAGGATTTGGTTCTTTCCTCTTGCGGTCTTCCTGTTAGTGATCATCTTCCTGGTGGCCACCTGTATTCTTTGCTGCATGTGACTTCTGACCTTTGGCTAACTCAGGGGTGGGCAGTTATTTTGGGTGGAGGGGTGCTTACTGAGTTTTGGCAAACCATCGAGGGCCGCATGTTAGGCAGCAAGGGGCAGATAAATATTAATTTTCTAAATTTTTTAGGGGCCCTGCGGGACAGATAGAAATGGCCTGGTGGGCTGCATCCAGGCCCCGGGCCGCATTTTGCCCACCCCAGGGCTAACTGATGGCTGAAGCCCAAGCAGAGTCATCTGGGCATTGGTTTCTTCTGTCCCTGCATACTGGTTCTCTGATATCACTGCTCCACAAGGAGGACAGGACACAGGACTTCATGCGACATCCCCTGATAGTAGCTATACAAGAGAACCAACTGTGTCAAACTACTTTCAACCTACCTATCTACCATCTAACCATCGTAAATATATCATGATTTATTTTACTGGCGGTAATATTTGAACACTCATGGCGCACGGGCCAGGTCCCGGAGGACTAAAAAAGGGCCAATGTGGTCCCCATTTTCAAGAAGGGGAGGAAGGAGGACCCAGGCAACTATAGGCCAGTCAGTCTCACCTCCATCCTTGGCAAAGTCTTTGAAAAAATTATTAAGGCTCACATATGCAAGAGCCCGGCAGGACAAATTATGCTGAGGGGAAACCAGCATGGGTTCATAGCAGGTAGATCATGCCTGACTAATCTAGTCTCTTTTTATGACCGGGTTACAAAATGCCTGGACTCAGGAGTAGGGGTTGATGTCGGATACCTAGACTTCAGGAAGGCCTTTGATACAGTATCCCACACCATACTGGTAAACAAGTTAAGGGGCTGTGACTTAGATGACTACACAGTCTGGTGGGTGGCGAATTGGCTAGAGGGTCGCACCCAGAGAGTCATAGTGGATGGGTCGGT
>NW_005842279.1:1080255-1091820 GCF_000455745.1 Alligator sinensis
CCTGCCTATGCAGGGGGTCGGACTCGATGATCTATTGAGGTCCCTTCCGACCCGAGCATCTATGAATCTATGAATCTATGATGCAGCCTGGCCTTCTTCAAAGGGATAGTGGTGCCTACATCATACAACTGACCATTGAGGGCTTCACATCCTTCAAGAGCATTGTCCTGGAACAGCTTACTGCCAAATACCATCCAGTTTCTTTATTGGTAAGAGACCCACATAGAGGTCCCCACCAAACTGAAGCTCAGAAGCTACGGCTTGGATAGCCATGTTTCAAGTAAACATTATGGCCTCACCTCTTTCATTAAAGCTGGTAGCTGGTATGAGAATCCTAAAACATCTCCAGCAGACAGCACAACATAGTGGGCATCTGTAAAACTAAGCAATTGCAACATCAGGAATGTGTATAAACCACCTAGAAAAACTCTTCAAAGACATACCAGTCCTACCAATACCAGCAATCTACTCAGATGACTACAACAACCACCATACTGAATGGGGTTATTCTGAGTGCAATCTGGATGGTCGCACTCTCTATGAATGGGTTTTGACCGGCAACATCAATCACCTATATGACTCCAAACAGGTAAGGACATTCCACTCAGGCAGATGGTGAAGTGAGACAAACCCTGACCTAACATGGTGTGCTGGCTTTACATCACAAATAAATATTGCCACCTTAAGAAACTTCCCTTCATCCTAACATCGTATGTCTTTGATCACTATTACTTTAATCACTGAGACCCATCTAATCCCTAGATGGAACTTTAAAAAAGCGCAATCACCTGATTTCCTCAGCAAAACAGAAAAGTTAGCAGTCAAACTACTAGACCTTACCAATGTGGAAAACTTTAGCGCTACCTATGAGACCTTTCTCACAGGTTTGACAAAAATAGTAAAGATGACAATACTGAGTGGCCTCAGGGTAAACTACAGTCCCTCCTGGGACCAAACCTGCAACAACTATCTACAAACAATCATTACCTCAAACAACAGCAGCATCCCCACTGAGACAACAGGAAGACTCCAAGACCATATTAACACCATGAAAAGAGAATGTTGGAGGGAAACGGTAGAAAATACTAGGGCTGTGCGAAGCTTCAGTCGCTGATTCAATTTGGTGGAGATTTGGCCTGATTTGGTGGCCAAATCTCTGAATCCCAATTGAATCAGGAGACCCTTTAATCTCTCGGAATTGAATTGGAACCCTCCGAATCAATTCAGAGAGATTTTGCAATTTGGACATAGACATAGCTTTAAATGTTTTTTCTACATACCTCAAGGTACCAGGCGGCTCGTGAATGCTGCGATGCTGGGGCAGATGGAGGGTCCCACAGGAGTGTGGGGGGGTGGGTCTCCAGTGCGCTCATCAGCAGACCAGGAAGGGGACCAGAAGCACTTCCCGGTCTGCTGGGGAGCATGCAGCCCCACCCCCACACCACTCCAGCTTGGTGACTGGTGCCTCCTGGGTCTGGGGGCACACCCAGGGTCCACCTGCAGCTGATTGTGGAGTAGGGGCAGGCTGCACGCTCTATGCTGGACCCAGAAGTGGACCAGAAGTAGTTTTATTGGTCCTATAAATAAAGTTCTGTAAATAGTTAAATTCTGCTGGGTCACCACAGTCTCTGCCTGCTCTGTAGGGGAGATCGGTGAATTTTTTTAGGCTAAGCAGCCACACTCCTACGGCACATACACACCTCCTGACATCCCTTCAACTGAAGAGGGTATACCAGCCACCTACCACCCAGGTTATGTCAAACAAATCCTTCATCCTCTCCACCAGTGGAGGAGATAGAAGTGGATACAAGCATCTGCATAATGGGTTACCACAAGGATCAGTGCTAGCACCCACCCTTTTTAACATCTATATATCTGACATTCCACTCACCACAGCTAAAAAGTATGCCTATGCAGATGAGTTGGCTCTGTCTACCTTTGACAGTCCATCCCAAAAAATAGAAACTGCCTTGTCTCAGAATACAGTAGTCTCTTACTTGCACCAATGGAGACTCAAGCTCAGTCACATAAAAACAACCAGAGTACCTGGGAGTAACTCTGGATAGGAGCCTTACCTACAGAGAACATCTACTGAAAGCATCTAAGAAGGTCAACTCTCACACAGTGCTATAAGACAACTGGCAGGAGCAACCTGGGGAGCCAATTTCACCACCATTTGCACTAATATATGCACCTACTCAATACTGCTGTCAAGCATGGGGGCACAGTAGCCACACCAGCAAAGTTGTTGTTGCCCTGAAGTCAGCAATGAGAATAGTAATGAGGTATACAACATATACTTTGTTGACATGCTGCCAGTACTATCCGGGACACTACCTCCCCAACTAAGAAGAAAGAAGGTAACTCTTGGCATTGCTCAGCACACCCAGCAAAACCAGGAGCATCTGCTTCTTGGAATCTTGGAGCAACCAGTACATAAGTGACTAATGCTGAGACACTCATTTAGGCAGGAGGTGCGGGTACTGTTGCAACAGTGTGGTGGTGGGAGCAGTGCCTATGGGCACTTGAACAACACCACAAAAAGTGGGATGAGACTGATTCTCATTTTAGGTGCTTCATAAGCAACCCAACACCCTATCCACCTAAGTATGAGCACCCCTGCAATTTATGGATTAAACTAAACAGGATTTGCTCTGCAGCTAGATGCTTTAATGCTATACTCTATAAGACTGGCATAAAGAACAGTCCAATATGTGAGTATAGTGATGCACCAAAGACTGCTGACCATCTCCTCACATGTGTGCAGTACACTCATGCACCCAGGATGAGGACCTGGCAAGTGTCAGTGATAAAGCAGTTGTGTGGCTCTGCCACATTAATGATGTATACAGGAGGAAATATAGTATACAAGAGAAGAAAAACTGCTCCGCAACTGTCTACAGTTCTTCCTCCACCAGTGACTTACAATGTTAAATACTTCATAGGACTGTTGCCCAAGAACACCATGGACAGTGGCCTTTTACCTTTGTTATATAGTCAGCTTGAGGCTTAATCTAGCTCCATATGCCAGAAACCATCTTTTACATTCTCAAACTTTTTTGCCATCTATAGTTTGGGCAGTATATTCTCTAGAGTGGGCAATGGATAATGGTTTCTTTTCAATGTCCTGCTAAGTGTTTTGGATCTATACAGATCCTCAGTTTGCCAGAAGGTTTTCTTACTTCTATCAGGCTACTGATCCAGTTAGTGCTGATTTCCACTGATTGCGTAATGCCGCTTCTTGTTAGGCTTGTTAACTCCTGTTCAAGTGACTCCAGCAGGGCCAGGGGTACAGGCTGCATTTTGGCAGTTGTACAGGCTGTACTTGTGGGTCTATTTCTAACCTGACCTTTCCCTTTAGGTGTCCGTCTCCCTCAAATATGTCTTTTTGCTGCTGTAAAACACCTGACAAGGACCATACTGTACTTCCTCCCTCCTTTCCTAGGTCCATGGCTTGCACTGCCTGGCTGCTTAACAGTGGACAGCATTCTTCAGCATGGTCAACCACCATGACTTCTAGCTGGTATTGTTTTCTGCTTGGTGGGTTTTGTATTGATAGTCTGCATTTACATTATGGTTTTATAGTTATTTCATTGTACATTACCACATGTATGTGCTCACATCTCTCCAATTTGATATTACTAGTGAGTCGTTTTGCAGAACTTACATTATAGCTGACTCCATAATCAAACTGGAATCTGACTGGCTGCTGCTCCGCTGACAATTGCTAATATAGGAGATGGCTATTTGGCAGCTTTCTTCTGTAGTGCATGTATGCTCAGAGTATTTGTATCTGCTAAAGGCAAAAAGAAGACCTCATTTTCCTTCTAAAAAATGTCAGTATCCTCCTCTACTGCACATATTGTGGATTTATTTCTCTTGGGGTTATTGCAGCACTGGGACACAAAATAGTTCTTTTTCTCACAACCCAGGCATCTTTGCCCATAAGCTGGACATTTCCCTTTCTATCTTTCATGTCCACTTATACTTCCCACAGTACCAACACTGGCACCTGATGACTGCATTCTCAGTTTTCCTATCTTTGTTCCATCTCCTGTGTTTCTTTAAATTGACTATTTTTAGTGAACCAGCTATTGTTTTGATCCTCTCCTTAGATAATTCAGCTGTTCTTGAAATCTGAGACACTTATCCAGAGTCAGATCAGGCTATCTCAACAATCTCTCTCTCAGCTTTGGATCAGATGTCCCACAAATAACTCTGTTTCTAATAAAGGAGACTTCTATGTTTCCAAAAGTACATGTAGACGCCAATGTTTTCAATTCTGTTATAATTATATATTCCTTCTTCTGGATCTGACTCCAGTTAAAAAAACCAAACAAACAGTACTCTTCCACAGTCTCATTTTTTCTGGGCTTGCAGTACTTACCAACAGCCCTAAGCAGCTGCTGTAATGCATAAGGCCCCTCAGGTAGAAGTGTTGCGTTCACTTCTCTCCACTTTATCCTAATGAGGTAATGGAAAAGCTTTACCTTCATTTTCTCATCCTTATCTGCCATGTTCGGCTATATGTAAAATGTCAGCTCTTTCTTCCGGTGTTTCTATGCGACTGTCAAGTTCTTTGACAGCAAATCCAAATGCACAGGGCATCTGAGTCTCTCCATGCAAGCTGCTCTCTTTCCTGAATAGGTAATGCTTTAAATCATATGGTTTTTTGCTATGGTTCTCAGCCTCTGCCACCACAGTGCACTATGCAATAAAAGAGAATTATGCAATCATAGAAAATTGGACATAGTACTCCAGATGTGGCCTCACATCCAGATGTGGCCTCACCAGTGCAGAATAGATGGTAATAGTCACTTCCCTCGATCTGCTGGCAACACTCCAACTAATATAGGCCAGTATGCCATGAGCCTTCTTCACAACAATGGCACGCTGTAGGCCAAGGGTGGGCAATTATTTCAGGCGGAGGGCCACTTACTGAGTTTTGACAAGCTATTGAAGGCCACATGGGTAGCCCCGCCCCTTGACAGGTGCCCCTCTCCCTGGTCGCCATCTTGTGAATGGATGTCCTGTCCCCTAACCCCTGACCTTTGCCACTAGAAGTCCACATCTAAAACATTCGTTATTTTGATTTCAAAAAATATTTTTGTCCTGGTTTACATGTGTTTTTATAATGTACATAGAGGTGATTGTATATAATAGCTTAAAATGAAGTCTTACTCTGGTATATTGTGGGGGGGGGTGGTTATAGGTTTGGGGGGGCTGTGGGTGTGTAGGTATGTGGGGCAAGGGGGAGGGGGTGGTGTGTCTGTGGGGGTGGATAGGTGTGTGGGTCTGGGGTGAGGGAGCATGTGGGTGTGTGGGTGGATATGTGGGGTGTGGGTAGGTATAGGGTTTTGGGGGAATGTGTGGGAGGGTGGCTGGGGTGTGTGAGGTGGTGTGGGTGTGGGGAGTCTGCATGTATGGCAGTGCGAGGGGGTGTGTGGGTGCATGTGTATGGTGCGGTGTGTGTGTGGGACCCATCCTACACACGCACACGCACACGCACGCACGCACGCACGCCTGCACGCACCCTCCTCCCCCTGGGTACTGGTGTGGGCCCTGTGCTCCCTGGTTGGGTGTTGCAGCCAGGAGCCATGTGGTCCTGGAGCAGTGTGGGGGCAGGAAGCCAGGGAAATAACTGGGGGTGGGGTGGGGCTGGCTTGCTGCGTCTTGCTGCTGGCTCCCCCTGGGTCCTACTGCCCCTGGCTCCTGTCATCTTTGACAAGCAGCCAGGAGCAGATAAATATTAATTCTCTAAATTTTTAGGGTCCCCACGGGCTGGACAGAATGGCCTGGTGGATTGGATCTGGCCCGTGGGCTGTATTTTGCCCACCCCTGCTTTAGGCTCATATTCAAGTTTTAGTCCACTGTAACCTCCATGTCCTTTTCTGAAGAGCTTCATAGATTCATAGATGCTAGGGTCAGAAGGGACCTCAACAGATCATTGAGTTCAACCCCCTGCCTACTCAGGAAAGAGTACTGGGGTCAGATGACCCCAGCCAGATGCCTATTCAGCCTTCTCTAAAAGACCTCAAAGGTAGAGGAGAACACCACCTTCCTTAGAAGCCCATTCCAAATTTTGGCCACCCTTACTGTGAGGAAGTTTTTCCTGATATCTAGCCTAAATCTGCTGTCTGTCAGTTTGTGACCATTGTTCCTTTTTACCCCAAGAGGCGTCCTGGTGAACAGAGTATTTCTGATCCCTTGCTGTATCCCCCTAATGAATTTGTAGGTGGCCACAAGATCACCTCTCAGCCTTCTCTTGTGGAGGCTGAAGAGGTCCAGGTCCCTCAGTCTCTCCTTATAGGGCTTGTCCTGTAAGCCCCTAACCATACGAGTGTCCCTCCTTTGGACCCTTTCGAGTCTATCAACATCCTTCTTGAAGTATGGCACCCAAAACTGGACGCAGTACTCCAACTGCGGTCTGACCAATGCCACATAGAGGGGAAGTATCACCTCCTTGGATCTACTTGTCATGCATCTGCTGATGCACAATAAAGTGTGGTTAGCTTTGCTGATGATTTCATCACACTGATGACTAATGCTCATCTTGGAGTCCACTATGACTCCGAGATCCCTTTCTGCTTCTGTGCTGCTGAGAGGGTCACTTCGCAGCCAGTAGATGTCCTGGATATTTTTGTGCCCTAGGTGCAGCACTTTTCATTTGTCTTTGTTGTACTGCATCCTATTGTGTACTGCCCACTTTTCTAATCTGTTCAAGTCTGCCTGCAATCGTTCTCTGCCCTCCAGAGTGTGCACTTCACCCCACAATTTAGTATGTTCCACAAACGTGGACAGAGTACACTTCACACCCACATCCAAGTCACTGAAAAAGATATTGAAGACTACAGGTCCAAGGATCGAACCCTGTGGGACCCCACTAGCCACATCCTTCCAGGTCGATACCGACCCGTCTACTACCACTCTCTGGGTTCAGCCACTAAGCCAATTTGCCACCCACCGGACCTTGTCAACATCTATGTCACAGCTTCTTATAATTTATTTATGAGACTAGGATGAGATACCATATTGAAGGCCTTGCTAAAGTCCAAGAAAATGACATCCACCTCTACTCCTGCATTTAAGCATTTTGTGATCCTGTCATAAAATGAAACCAGATTGGTTAGGTATGATCTACCTGCTACAAATCCATGCTGGTTTCCCTGCTGCATTATTTTTCCCGCTGGACTCCCACAAATATGATCCTTCATAATCTTTTCAAAGATCTTTCCAAGGATAGAGGTGAGACTGACTGGCCTATAATTACTCAGATCCTCCTTCCTCCCCTTCTTGAAAATAGGGACCACATTGGCCCTTTTCCAGTCCTCCAGGACCTGACCTGAGTGCCATGAGTGCTCAAACAGCCATGCCAGTGGTTCTGCTATGACACCGGCCAATTCCTTCAGTACTCTCGGATGCAGCTCATCCGAGCCTGGTGACTGGAGCCAGTTCATCCAAGTGACTCTGCATCTAGTCAGCATCAACAGTTGGTAGGCTGGTGTCCCTCTGATGCCCATCTAGGAACCCATTAAGAGACTTATCTTGAGCCCTGTTCAGGAACACTGAGGCAAAAAAACTCATCAAATAGCTCAGCCTTCCCCCCCTCCCCACCATCACTAATTGCTCCTCTTTGTTCAGTAGCGGTCCTATGCTGCCCTGCACCTTCCTTTTACTCCCTACATACCTAAAAAAAAGACTTTTTGTTGTCTTTAATTTGTGTTGCCAGCCTTAGCTCTGTAGTTGCTTTGGCTTTTTTAACTGCTTCCCTGCCAGTGCGGGCCAAGTAGGTATACTCCTCATTGGTAGCTGCCCCCTGCTTCTACCACCTATATGCCTTCTTTTTTGCCCTTAGGCTCCCCTGGATTTCCCTGTTTAGCCAAGGAAGTTTTTTGGCTCCTTTCCCCCTTTTCCCTCATACTGGAATAGTCTCCCTCTGTGCCCGTAGGATCACTTCCTTTAGGAACGACCACCCTTCCTGGACTCCCATCTTACCAATACTCTTCTCTTGCAGTGCATCGTTGACTAGATTCCTAAGCACACTGAAGTTAGCCTTCCTAAAGTCAAGCACTTCCACCCTAGTAGTTATCTTACCCACCCTATGCCATATGATGAATTCGATTGATTGGTGGTCACTGTCCCCAAGGTGACCATGAATCTGCAGCTCCCCTACCAGGTTCTCCCCCTTAGCCAACTCCAAATCCAGTAAGGCATTCCACTAGTGGGACCATATACCTCCTGCGTTAGGTGAAGGTCCTGCACACAGGTTAAGAACATACGTGAATGGCTGGATTTGGCTGACTGCTCCTCCCAGCAGATATCAGGGTAGTTCAGGTCCCCCATGACAATCACATCCCTAGACTGTCCGGCCTCTGAGAGCTGCCTCAAGAATTCCAAGTCTAGCTTCTCCTCGTGGTGTGGTTGTCTGTAGCAGACCCCCACCACCAAGTCCCTTTCCCCATGACCTCCATGTATCCTAACCCACAGTGCCTAAATTTTCTCCTCTTCTGATCCCATTTGGATTAGGGTAGATGTATAAGACTCCTTCACATAGACAGCAACGCCACCCCCTTTCCTCCCTACTCTGTCCCTTCTGTACAACCTGTAGCCCTCAATGTGTACTGCCCAGTCATGGGTAGGGTCCCACCAGGTTTCCGTTAGTCCCACTAAATCGAAGTTATTATCTGCAAGCAGAACTGTGAGTTCTTCCTGCTTGTTCCCCATGCTCCTAGCATTAGTATAGGGCACTTGAGCCCTCCGAATGGTGCCTTTGATACCCTCCCCCCTCCATTCTGATGCCCAAAGGGCCCCTTGGTACTTACCTGGGGTGTACTGCTGCATGTAGGTTCTAGACTGTCTCCATCTCCTGTCTCCTCATCCCCCATCATACTTAGTTTAAAGCCTGATGTAGATGGTCAGCCAACCCGTGGTGCTTAGCTAGTTGGTCCCCAGCCTGTATTGGTTTGTGGGATTGTTCCATCTTAAGTGCAGGACCCTGCACTTGTCCTTATTGAACCTCATGAGATTTCTTTCAGATCAATCCTCCAATTAGTTGAGGTCTCTCTGAATCCTAGCCCTACCCTCCAGTGTATCTCCTACTCCACTCAGCTTAGTGTCATTTGCAAACTTGCTGAGGGTGCACTCCATCCCATCTTCCAGATCATTGATGAAAATATTGAACAAAACTGGCCCCAGGAATGACCCCTGGGGCACTCCACTTGATACCAGCTGCCAACTAGACATTGAGCCACTGATTACTACCCTTTTTGTCCAATGATCCAACCAGGTTTCTATCCACCTTTCAGTCCATGCATCCAACCCTTTCTTCCTTAGCTTGCTTGAAAGAATGTTGTGGGAGACCATATCAAACCTTGCTAAATTCAAGGTATATCACATCCAATACTCTCTGCACATCCACAGAGCCAGTCATCTCATCATAAAAGGAAAATCAGGTTGGTCATGTGTGACTTGCCCTTGGTGAACCCAAGCTGACTGTTCCTAATCACCTTCTCCTCCAAGTGCTTAGACATGGGTTTCTTGAGGACCTGCTCCATGATTTTTCCAGGGACTGAGGTGAGGCTAACTGGTCTGTAGTTCCCTGGATCCTCCTTCTTCCTTTTCTTAAAGACAGGCACTATATTTGCCCTTTTCCAATTGTCTGGGACCTTTCTCAATCACCATGAGTTTTCAAAGATAATGGCCAGCAGTGCTGCATTCACATTGGCCAACTACCTCGGCACCCTCAGGTACATTGCATCTGGCCCCATGGACTCGTACACGTCCAGCTTCTTAAAAAAGTCCCTAGACTGTTCTTTCACCACTGTTGTTTGCTCACCTCCTCTGCAAACTGTGCTGCCTGGTGCAGTAGTCTGGGAGCTGACTTTGCTTGTGAAGACTGAGGTAAAAAAGCCATTGAATATTTCAGCTTTTTCCACATCATCTGTCACTAGGTTGCCTCCCCTATTCAGTAACTGACCCACACTTCCCTGATCTTCCTTTTGTTGGTGATGTACTTGTAGAAACCCTTTTTGTTACCCTTCACATCCCTTGCTAGCTGCAACTCCAGTTGCACTTTGACCTTCCTTATTTCATCCCTGTGTGCCCAAGCAATACTCTTAAGCTCCCCTTCTAGTTGTTTGTCCAAGTTTCCACTTCTTGTAAGATTCCTTTTTGTTTTTAGCTCACTGAAGATTTCCCTGCTAAGCCAAGCTGGTTTTTTGCCATACTTCCTAGTCTTCCTGTGCACTGGGATGCTTCATTCCTGCACCCTCAGTAAGGTTTCTTTAAAATACAACCAGCTCTTCTGGACTCCTTTCCCCTTCAGATTGGCCTCCCAGGGGATCCTGCCCATCAGTTCCCTAAGTGAGCTGAAGTCTGCTTTTCTGAAGTCCACGGTAATTACTTTGCTGATCTCCTTCCTTCCTTTCCTCAGGATCCTGAACTCAATCATCTTGTGGTCACTTCTGCTCAAGGGCATTTTTACACGTGCCCCAGGGATAGGGTTGGGGGGCGCTTTATTTAGAGCAGCTCCAAGAGCCACTCTAATTAAAACACCTGCAGCATCTCATGTAGCATTTTCCCTGCACTTCAAAATGTTGGTGGGGGCACTCATAGAATGAGCTTTAATTATAGCACCCTGCCACCATTTGAAGTGCGGGGATACTGATACATGAGATGTCCAGGCTAGCTGTAGCGCTATTTAGCAAGTTCCAGCTGTGCTGTGGGGTGACTGTAGACATATGGGGAGGCTGCGCTGTGCTGTAATTACAGCATGTCAGAGCAGCCTCCCCATATGTCTACAGTCACCCCAAGTTGCTATACACTTCTACATTCCCCACCAATTCTTCCTTGTTTGTGAGCAGGAGGTCAAGATGAGCACAGCCCCTAGTTGGCCTCTCTAACACTTGCACTAGGAAGTTGTCCCCAGCACTCTCCAAAAAATTCCTGGATTGCCTGTGCACTGCTGTATTGCCCTCCCAGCAGATATCAGGATAATTGAAGTCCCTATGAGAATCACAGCCTGTGGTCAGCAAACTTCTACTCACTGTTTGAAAAAAGCCTCATCTGCCTCATCCTCCTGGTTTGGTGGTCTACAGCAGACACTCATCACAATGTCAACCTTGTTGGTCTCTCCTCTGACCCAAGCCCAGAGAATTTCAATAGGCCTATCTTCAGTTTCATACTGGAGCTCTGAGCAATCATACAGCTCTTTTACATAAATTCATAGATTCATAGATGTTAGGGTTGGAAGGGACCTCAATAGATCGAGTCCGACCCCCTGCATGGCAGGAAAGAGCGCTGGGTTTAGATGACCCCAGCTAGATGCCTATCTAACCTCCTCTTGAAGACCCCCAGGGTAGGGGAGAGCACCACCTCCCTTGGCAGCCCATTCTAGACTTTGGCCACTCTAACTGTGAAGAAGTTCTTCATAATGTCTAGTCTAAATCTGCTCTCTGCTAGCTTGTGGCCATTATTTCTTGTAACCCCCAGGGGCGCCTTGGTGAGTAAATCCTCACCAATTCCCTTCTGTGCCCCCATGATGAACTTATAGGCAGCCACAAGGTC
>NW_005842279.1:1091849-1092094 GCF_000455745.1 Alligator sinensis
GTCCAGGTGCCCTAGTCTCTCCTCATAGGGCTTGGCCTGCAAGCCCTTAACCATACGAGTGGCCCTTCTCTGGACCCTCTCCAGGTTATCCACATCCCTCTTGAAGTGTGGCGCCCAAAACTGCATGCAGTATTCCAACTGCGGTCTGACCAGCGCCCGATAGAGGAGAAGTATCACCTCCTTGGTTCTGTTCATCATGCATCTGCTGATGCACGATAAAGTGCCATTAGCTTTTCTGATGACTT
>NW_005842279.1:1092244-1092717 GCF_000455745.1 Alligator sinensis
CCCTCGTCCAAGTCGCTGATGAAGACATTGAAGAGTATCGTTCCAAGGACCAAACCCTGCGGGACCCCACTACCCATACCATTCCAGGTCGATACCGACCCATCCACTACGACTCTCTGGGTATGACCCTCTAGCCAATTCGCCACCCACCAGACCGTGCAGTCATCCAAGTCACAGCCTGTTAACTTGTTCACCAGTATGGTGTGGGATACCGTATCGAAGGCCTTCCTGAAGTCTAAGTAAATGACATCTACCCCTACTCCTGCGTCCAGGTGTTTTGTAACCTGGTCATAAAAAGAGACTAGATTAGTCAGGCATGATCTACCTGCTATGAACCCATGCTGGTTTCCCCTCAGCATAATTTGTCCTGTCGGGCTCTCGCATATGTGAGCCTTGATAATTTTTTCAAAGACTTTGCCAAGGATGGAGGTGAGACTGACTGGCCTATAGTTGCCCGGGTCCTCCTTCCTCCC
>NW_005842279.1:1092743-1119815 GCF_000455745.1 Alligator sinensis
GGCCCTCGGGGACATGGCTCGTGCACCACAAGCATTCAAATACTACTGCAAGTGGCTGTGCAATGACGTCAGCCACTGCCTTCAGTACCCTCGGATGGAGCTCATCCGGGCCTGCCGACTTAAACGTATCCAGTTCCTCCAAGTGCCTCTGCATCATCTCAGGGTCTACGCATGGTGCAACTCCTCCTCCTCTTCTCCCCTGCCTGTCCTTCCTGAACAGTTTAAA
The DNA here is from genome assembly GCF_000455745.1 of Alligator sinensis. Lineage (NCBI taxonomy): Eukaryota > Metazoa > Chordata > Crocodylia > Alligatoridae > Alligator > Alligator sinensis. The sequence continues at coordinate 1,092,970 of NW_005842279.1, forward strand.
TCCACCCATGACAGTGCTCCAGTCATGCGAGATATCCCACCAAGTTTCTGTTATTCCAATCATGTCACAGTTCTGTGACTGCAAGGACTTCCAGTTCTTTCTGTTTGTTTCCCAAGCTCCGTGCATTCATGTACAGGCACATGAGGTAATTAGCCAATTGCTTTAATTTCTCAGGTAGAATGAGAAGGCCTCCCCTTTTGGCCTTTCCTGCTTGTGCTTCCTCCAGGTGACCTGCTTCTCCATCTGTGCAGACATACATTGATTTGCAGGATATGTCTGCTTCTGCCTGGGCACTTCACCTTGACTGAAAGAATTGAGGAGAGCACCACCTGGGCCCCTGTCCCCTTCACCCTTGCACCTATAACCCTATTGTCACTTTTGATCTGCTCAGGGTCACCCCTGGCAATATCATTGGTGTCCACATGGATAAGCAGCATGAGGTAGTAGTCAGAGGGCTGGATGAGTCTCAATAATTCTTCCATGACAGCTCATATCTGGGCTCCAGACAAGCATCAGACCTCCCAAGACAACAAGTCAGGTCAGGCCAGCAGATGGATATCTCCATCCCCCATAGAAGGGAGTGTCCAACCACCACCACCCATCTTTTCCTCCTTGTGGCAGTGGTCTCAGTCCTCTCAACCTTGCAGATGCCTGCCCTGGCCTCTTCCACTAATGGAACATGCTCCTCCTTCTCTATTGCTAGGGCTCATCTGTTCTCCAGGGAAACCACTACAGGTCTCTCGCTGGAGCCGGGGTTCCCGGCTCTGGCAAGAGATGCATGGGCAGAAGCCCGTTACATCCCTGTTGAGCCCAGGGACCCACAGGACCCCCCAGCAGGACCCTGACCTGTACCCTCAGACCAGCCAGAGGTAGGTGGGGCCTGCGGCAGGGAGGGTGGGACCCCAACCCAGTCAGCTGCAGGGCAGCTGAGTGGAGCCGGAGAGAGAGAACCCCCGCAGCTGAGCTGGAGCCTTGGAGGGACACCCCCCCCCCCCCCCGGCTCCTACTTGGCCCAGCCCCCAGGGAGCCACATGACTGGAGCCTCGTGAACAGGATGCACAAACAGGCACACTTCTGGGCCCACATGTGAGTTAGCACTGGAGTTTAAGCAGGAGGGTGAGCGGGAGGGCCCGAGGCCCTGCCAGTGAGCCCTAAGGAAGGTAATCACAGCAGTAGCCAGACTACCAGCAGCAGAATGCAGATGGCCACACGCCACACCCTGAGGGTCCCCTCAGAGTCTGAGGTCTCCCCCTCTGGCACCTCAGAGGCCTCCACCCAGATGGAACCCATGGGTCCGGGCTCCGCGCAGATGGAGCCTCTGGCCCTTGGCTGCGGGGGCTGCCTGGCACATTTCCAGGCACATGGGCCTGGGAGCATGGCCACCTCCCTTTGTGAGGTTTGCTCCACTTTGGAGTCTCTGGGGTGCCAGATAGAGGAGGTCCAGGCCGCAGTCCAGAGACTGTGCACCATCAGGGATGGCAAGCAGGAGATAGACTCCTACTGCCAGGCCCTTCACCCTCTGGAGGCTGAGGGTAGACCAAGTTCACCTCCCAGGATAAGGGAGGACTTGAGGATCTCCAACACTGTCCAGCCAGGGGGTTGGACCAAGGTAGTCAATGGCCCTAAGGCCTGCTGCACTAGGGTCCCCTCTCTTCTGGAGCTTTGCAACAGATATGAACCTCTTGCAGCCCCAGTAGAGCCTGCAGAGCCAGTAGAGCCTTCAGAGCTGCCAGCTCCTACAAGCAACAAAGGCTCACTCACAGCTACCATGCCTGCTCTCCCTCAGGCCACAAGTAGAGTGGTTGTCATGAGAGACTCCCTCCTGAGGGGGACTGAGGGTGCAATCTGCCGCCCCGACCCCTTAGCCCGGGAGGTTTGCTGCTTCCCAGGAGTCTGTATCTGGGACGTAGCTGAGAGGATCCCAAAACTCATCCGGCCCACCAACCACTACCCTATGTTCCTTATCCATGTGGGCATGAGTGATATGGCTCGGAGCAATCCCAGCTGGGTCATGAGAGGCTGCAGGGCTTTGGGAGCAGGGCTTAGGTGGGGGCGCAGGTGGTGTTTTCCTCGATCCTCCCAGTTTTGGGCTATGGGCTGAGGGAACAGAGCTCAGGGAACCCACCCCTACCCCAGCCCCGGTATGATGTGCAGGGAAGACTAGGGCCTCCAATGGGACACTTGCTTTCCTGTACACCAATGCCAGGAGCCTGGGGAACAAACAGGAGGAACTGGTCCTCCTGCTAAACAAGAATGACTATGATCTCATAGGGATAACAGAGACCTGGTGGGACTCCACCTATGACTGGGCCACAGGTATAGCTGACTACACCTTGTACAGGAGAGATCTTGTAGACAAAAGGGGTTGGGGTGTAGCTCTCCATGTCAAGGAAAGCTACATGTCCCTGGATCCGACATTGGCATCCAGGGTAGATGACTGGAGACCCTCTGGGTTAAAATCTGTGGTGAACATGCCACATGGGGACACGATGGTAGGAGTCTACTATAGATCTCCTAACCAGGATTAAGAGCTCGACCAGAAATTCATCAGGGAACTGGTTGAGGCTGCATGCTCCCGGTGCATGGTTGTCACAGGAGACTTCAACTACCCAGACATCTCATGGGAAGAGCACTCGGCCAAATCCAAATGGTCACAAAGCTTCCTCATGTGCATAGATGAACTCTGACTCAAGAAGTCTATGGACCGATGAGAGGCAAAGTGCTGTTCAACCTGGTACTGGCAATGGGGGATGATTGAATCAGCGACCTAATGATCAAAGGGAAGCTGGGAGACAGTGACCTTGAGCTGATCACATTTATTATCAACCATAAAGCTGGCAAGTCAGTCAGCAATGTAGAAGTCCTCGACTTCAGGAAAGCTGATTTTGACAAGCTCAGGAGGCTTGTGGCAAGGCCCTAAGGGACCACGATCTGAAGGGGAAGGGAGTTCAAGATGAGTGGTTGCTCCTCAAGGGAGCGATCCTGGATGCACAAGCAAAGTCTATCCCGTCTCGGAGGAAAGGCAGTAAAAGGGCTTTGCAGGGAACTTGTGGACCTCTTGCATCTAAAAAGAAAGACCTATAAAGGAGGGAAGACTGGATCCACCACAAAGGAGGAGCATTCTGCACTGGTCTGGACCTGTAGGGAGCAAACCAGGAAAGCCAAGGCTGCAGCTGAACTCCAAATGGCTACACATATCAAAGACAATAAAAGGTCCTTTTTTAGATATGTGGGGAGCCGGAGGAAAAGCAAGGGTAACACTGGACCCCTGCTAAACCATATGGGATAACTGACAACCGACATTCAGGAAAAAGCCAACCTGTTTAATGGGTATTTTGCATCGGTTTTTCACCAGCCCCAAGGGATGGCCCTGCTCAATACAGTACGGGACGGCCAGGGTGAGGGAGAATTGTTATCCTTCATCAATGTAGACCACGTGAAGGAACACCTTGAGAGGCTGGACACCTTTAAGTCAGCTGATTCAGACAGTTTACATCCCAGGGTACTAAAGGAGCTGGCAAGCATCATAGCTCAGCCACTGGCATGGATCTTTGAGAACTCATGGTGCTCAGGTGAAGTGCCCGAAGATTGGAAGAAGGCCAATGTGGTGCCTATCTTCAAGAAAGGGAGGAAAGTAGATCTGGGGAACTACAGCCCCATCAGCCTGACCTCTATCCTGGGGAAGATCTTGGAAAAAATTATCAGAGAGACCATTCTTGACGAACTGGCTTATGGCAACATCCTGAGGGATAGCCAGCATGGGTTTGTTGTGGGTAGGTCTTGCCTGACCGATCTCACCTCCTTCTATGACCAGGTGACACAACATCTGGACAAGGGAGAAGAGATTGACGTCATATATCTTGATTTTAAAAAAGACTTCAATCTGGTGTCCCATGATCATCTCATAGAAAAATTGGACAACTGTGGCCTTGGCTACATCACAGTCCGCTGGCTGGGGACTTGGCTCTAAGGTCGGACCCAGAGAGTGGTAGTCGACAGAAGTAAATCATTGTGGTGCACTGTGACCAGTAGGGTCCCCCAAGGATCCATCCTTGGACCTATACTCTTTAACATCTTTATTAATGATGTGGACATTGATATCAAAAGCGGACTGGCCAAGTTCACTGATGACATCAAACTTTGGGGTAAAGCATCCACACTTGAGGACAGGATGGTGATCTAGGCTGACTTAGACAGGCTCAGAAAATGGGCAGATGAAAACCTGATGGCGTTCAACACCAAAACATGGAAGGTATTTCACCTTGGGGAAAAAAGCCCTGCAGCATGCTTATAAGCTCAGCAGTGCTACGCTTGCTAGCACCATGGCTGAAAGCATCTTGGGGGTCATGATTGACCACAAGATGAATATGAGCCACCAATGTGATGTTGCAGCTGGTCAAGTGAGCAAAACTCTGGCTTGCATCCATAGATGCTTCTCAAGCAAATCCCAGGATGTCATCCTCCCACTGTACTCAGCCTTGGTGAGGCCGCAGCTGGAGTACTGAATCCAATTCTGGGCTCCACAATTAAAAAAGGATGTGGAGAAGCTTGAAAGAGGCCAGAGGAGAGCCACGAGAATGATCAGAGGGCAGGAGAAGAGGCTCTATGATGAGAGGCTGAGAGCCATGGAACTCTTCATCCTGGAAAAGTGCAGGCTCAGGGGGGACATGGTGGCTGCCTATAAGTATATAAGGGGTGTGCATCAGGCTCTGGGGGAATGCCTGTTCACCAGAGCGCCCCAAGGGATGACAAGGTCAAACAGTCACAAACTCTTCCAAGACCGTTTCAGGCTGGACGTAAGGAAGAACTTCTTTACTGTCCGAGCCCTCAAGGCCTGGAACAGACTGCCTTCAGAAGTGGTGCAAGCACCTACTCTGGACTCCTTTAAGAGACATTTGGACATTTATCTTGCTGGGATCCTTTGATCCCAGCTGACTTCCTGCCCCTGGGGCAGGGAACTGGACTCGATGATTTTCCGAGGTCCCTTCCAGCCCTAATGTCTATGAAATCTATGGAGACTTCTGCTTGCTGCCAGAGGTCACAAGTTTCCAGCTTCCACCTTCCTGGGAGTTCATCTCCTCTTCCTTCTCTAGTGCTGCCTTTGCCAGTCCTTCCTCTGCAGTCCTAGAGGTCTCATCTGGTATCAAATAGATGAAGTCTTCATGGCAGAGGATGCTTTGGAGCCTTGCCATCTCCTCGAGGGACACCACCAGGAGACACTGCTAACACTGCAGGTACTCCCCAACCTGGCTATCACTGGATGGAACCTGCAAGCTGTAATCTGCACAGCACCAAACCAGATCCTGGGTGGAAGCCTTAATAGAAAGCAGTCCTGCCTGGACAGATCCCTTATATGTGCAAGCAGAGGAAGAGCTGGCACTGGCATTGGCGGTGGCTCTGGCATTGCAACATCCTCCAGCTATTTTTCAGGGTCTCTTAATCTGCCATGTCTTTCTTCCTACTCCCGTCTCCAAGCAGACCTTCCCTATTAAACCTCCCTGTGATTTGGCCTGTTCACTGCTCCTTGGTCCCCAAAAGTTCCCTTTTTCCTGTTAACCTGTTTCCTCTCTCCAAGCTTAAATTGAGGGAAGGTGAGAGAGAGTTTCCAGGCAAACTCCCTAGTGAACTCCTCCTTGCTCTGGACTCTAGTTAAACAAGGGGTATAAGTATTAGTCTACCTGCTGAATTTTAGTTACTTATACTAAATATATGTAGGTTAGTTGCACTTAATTAAGGAAAGAACTTACCTTAAAGGCTTCCCTTCAAAGATGGAGGTTGCAACCTGACTTGTGAACTGACTTGCAAACTGCTTGCAAACTGCCTTGTTTGCTGCCTCTGTTCATTTGCATGAGTCATTTGGACTACAACAATTGGGATCGTTATTTTAAGTGCAGAGTACTGAGTGTTACTGCTTACAGTCATGAGGTGTACTTTATGCTCAGAACTATTGTAGAATTGTCCAGACGTATGGAATATCCTGGTGTTACCGTCCAAATCACCCGTGCTACAACTTGTGTTCCAGCCTCCAGGAACCTGCGGGTTGTTACATATAGTACTAAATAGCCATTTATAGGATACAGCAGTCACCACTAGTCACATCAGAAGGAAAGAGAAATCAAGTCACAGATAAGACAGGGCAACTGAGCTGGGTCTTTAGTCACAGAAAATTGTTACATGGCCAGGCCCAGTGCTGGGCTGTACCACACACTTACCAGCCAACTATACCAAGCAAGGGCTAGACTTATGGAGCCACTGAGACAGGCAAAGAGATGGATTCAGTAAAGTGCAAAATGCTGGAAGAAAGCTGTTCCCGAGAGTGGCTGTAGTTTGAGGTCAGCCTTGTCAATTAGGTAGAGTTAAGGTTAACCTTCATAAAATTTGCTGATTTAAAAAGAAATGAGCCAGTAGAGTCCAGACCTGTACCAGTGTGGTGGACTGGCTGGCAGCAGCCCAACTTGCTGGCTCGGAAGGGCTCCAAGCGATTGGTGGGGCATTCTCACCAATCAGGTGATGGCAGGGGATTGCCCTGCCCCTACCCAGGGAGGAGGGTCTGAGAGGGACCGAGATCTTGGGAGCTGCACAAGGCAGCTCAGGTCTCCAACCCCTGGCACAAGGCCAGGCAGTCAGTTCACGGGTCGGTGCACAGAGGGTCCGGGAGCAGACCCAGACCCCGGAGCTGCACCAGGCGGCTAGGGTCTCCAGTCCTGAGCACAGGCTGGGTATATGGCGCACAGCTGGTGCACGGAGGGCCTGGGAGCAGACTGAGACCCTAGCTCTGTACCAGGTGGCTCGGGTCTCCAACCCCTGGAACAAGGCAGGGCCAGAGATGCATAGGACCCTGAGCAGGCCAGAGGTCGGGAGAGACCCAAAGCAGCTGTGACCCCTCTGCCAAGGGGAGAGACACCTCATCCTGGAAGACGAGGACAGCCTCACCAGGCCTTTGGAGGAGTCCTGAGTTGCCTGGGAAAGGGATTCCCATAGGGGAGGAGGGTCTTCCCTGAGTGATGAGTAGTTGGGATATTTAAATTGGTTAAAGGAGCAGCTGGGGTATTTGGGGCTCCCCCATCCCCTCCTCTCATTTAGGGTCCCTCCTTTTCCTGGGGTGTTGCTTTGTTTTTTTATTTCCCCCTGAGCTCTGTGCCTCATATTTTGTGAACCCAGCACCTCATATTTTGTGAACTTGTGCCTCATGCTTTGTAGATTAGTGTTTCACTAGAGTATAAAATTGCATGACATTTATAGAGACCCTTTGTTTCCCAAATCCCTCACCTGCACCCAGAGTATTTGCATAGAGTTGTATATATATATTGCACATAGTTCCCCTGTCCTTATTATATATGTTCCATTTTTAACTCTTCTTATATATTAATAAATTTGTATATATCTAAGTCTTAAGATGTGCTTTATAGGGGAAGGAGGGAACTGTGTACAGTAGGCAGTTTCACCCCACAGCACACCTGCCCTGCTAACATTCCCTTCGACTGGAGAGGGGAGTACATAATTGAGTACTACCTGGGCTACACCAGAAAGGGTAGGCAAGTGAAACTTTACATTGTTGACAAAGGAGCACTTGGAACCACAAGATGATAAGAAAAATGAAAAACAAGTTTTTCAGAGCAGCCAGTAGAAAGTAAATGTAAACAATATCAACACACAGGTCTGGTAAGTGTGAAGTGTCCCTTTGAAAGGAAAAAACAAGATTTTGTTTATTTTATTAATTCATTAAATTTATATACCACCCCTCCCAAAACAAGGCTAAGGGCCACTTACTGTAAGTGACAAAATGGCTTATAAAAATCAAATAAGATAGTTGGTATTTGCAAGGAAAAATGGAACCTGTCATGAGTATTAACTGCAATGTGCCACAGCTACTATTTGGCATAAATGGTAATGACCAAACTATTAACCTAGGGGAATTGAGGACCAAAAATTAAGGGGATTCTGGAAGCTAAGATAGGCAAGACGGGAAGCCCCAGTGCAAGTTTAGGTGGCCGTTTGCAAAGTGGTATAAATATAACACTTCTTGGATTACTGCTTTTTGGGAGAGGAAACACCAGGATGGTGACAAATCACTACTAACCTTTACTAATTCCAGAAATACCAACCTCTCATTCCTTCTTGTAGAAGAAACTGGGCCCAAGGGCAGCTGAACAAGCAATGAATGCCGGCACCATTCTGGATCCTTGGGGGTACCCTCCCTTTTTATCATGCCGGCTACGCCTTGATGCAACTCTTCTAGTGTTTAGTGAGGCAGCCCAAGGGTTCCAGAGTGAGCCTCAGTTCACCTTAGCCTGCTGGTACTTCCCATGCTCAGTCTTGCCTCTCAGGCACTAACTTATGGCCCTCCTGGCCCTATCAATGCCTCATGGCACAAGTTACCTTCGGGACAGTATTTGTGGTCTTTATTCACCCCTATAGGTATGCCCATGCCTAGCAGGTGCCACTCCATATTAATTCAGAGTGCACCCCCTGGCTCCAATGCATCTTCTGGCCCCTCAGACCTTGAACCTTTGTCTGGGCTTCAGCCTTCCCAGCCTTGGCCCTTTTATTCTGGTTGCACCCCTCAGCCCAGCTCTACTGCCCTGGGGCTTTGCTTCTGGACCCCCATCCCTGTCCCACACCAGCAGGCTCTGGGCCCCTGACTTTAACTTGGCTGCAGCCCCTCCTGGGCTTCAGCTTCCTTACACAGGCCTCAGCCCTCTGTGGCTTAGCTTTAGTTTATAGGCCAGGCTTTATCATGGAGAGCCCCACCAAGCACACCCTCTGTGGCCTCCATCCTTCCCTACAGTCACAATCTGGTCCTCCGGTCCCAAACTTAATCATAGCATAAATACAAGAGAACTCCTTCACAACTAAAATTCACCCCACTCTGGGTCATTGCCTCACTGAAAATTGTAAATCTCCCTTAGCTCTCTCCTTCTCGGTTTATAGGACAGCTTGGGTGCTGGCCAGTCTGTCTCCTTCAGGAGCTCCTCTCCTGCATGAAAGGCCAGACTGCCTGCTTGGTCTCAGGCACTGGGTTTATGTGCCCCAAATCCCCACCCCTTCCTGTCATGTGGCTCCCCAGCCACTCCTATCCTTGCTTATGGTTACCATTAGAGCTGTGCAAAGTTTTGGGTGGTGATTTGATTAGGAGGAGATTCGACCTGATTCGGTGGCCAAATTTCTGAATCTGAATCAAATCAAAGGCCTGAATTGATTTGAAGCTCTCCAAATCTTCAGAAAAGATTTGGAGAGCTTCAATGATTTGGACAGATCCCAGTGGCTGCAGCAGGGAGGTGCAGCCGGACTAGGAGCTGGTAAGTAGGGGTGGGGGAGGGAGTGTTGGAGGAAACCATGGGGGGACCCCTGCCAGGCCCCATCCCCTGCCTGTCTGCAAGCAGAAACTGCAAGTTTCCTCCTTTAAAGAGGAAAATCCATGTTTTTCCGCAAAAAATGGAAAACCTGAATCCCTGGTAAACACACAAACCACTAGGGCAAGCCAGGAAATGCAGTTCTCATGCAGAGCCCCCCATGCAGCGTAGGGCAATGCAGGGTGGGGCAGCAGGGATCACACCCCTGCTCAGCAGCACCCACTGAGTGGGGGCTTTTTTATCTAAAGCGCTGGAAGCTGGGGCAGCCATTGCTGGGATGGGAGAGCAGGTGGGGGATGGGCCTGGGGGATTCAGAGATTCAACTGCTGCCAAATCTCCAAATCACATTCAGCTGAATTGATTTGGGACAGTGATTCAAATCACTGAATTGAATCCCTGTCCCCTGAATGGCCTAGTTACCATATTTCCAGTTCCAAGAAAGAGGGCACCTGTCAGGGGGGAGGGGGAGTTATATGATGGTGGGGGGTAGTTTCTAACTATTACTGTAAATAACAAGTGTTATTAGCTCAGAAATTAAATGTAAAACAAAAATAATGCCACAGCCCCCCATACCTGTCATTGCCCCTCACTCCCAACCCACAGTTCCCTACTCCCCCCAGGCTATGCTGGTGCCTCTCATTCCCAACCCGCATCCCCCCATCCCTGCTGCTGCCCTGCAGTCCTGACCCACAGTCCCCCACTCCTCCTGGTGCCCCTCACTCCCAAGCCACAGACCCCGCAGCCCTGCTGGTGCCTCTCAGTCCTGACCTGCAGCCCCTGCTCCCCTCAGCCCTGCTGGAAGAGGCCCCCAGCTGCTCCCATTCATACCAGGCTGAAGCGTGTTGGATGCAGCGGCTCCAGCTTGCGTGGATGGCGGCAGAGCAAGTCCAGCCCCAGTGTGGGCTGAAGGGAATAAAACGGGGGGCCTGTGTCTGGGGCTCCTGTGCAGACACATATGGTATCCCATGCCTCCAATTGCCCCAAGCAGCTCCCTGTAGGCTGGAAGGCTGCCAAACTGCAAACGGAAACTGGAAGTTTCCTCCTTTAAAGAGGAAAATCCATGTTTTTCCACAGAAAATGAAAAACCTGGATCCCTGCTAAACACACACGCCACTAGGGCAAGACAGGAAATGCAGCCCTACCAGCAAAATACTGGACATTTGTTAATATTTCAAAAAACCGCCTGGATGGAGATCAGAGGACCCAAAATGAGAACATGTCTGGGAAAACCCAGATGTATGGTAACCCTATCCTTGCTGTCCTTGGCCTGCTTACTTTCCAGCAGCTGGACTTAGTCCAGCTGTTTGCCCCACATAGCAATTTTGGGTTTGTTGCACTCTCCCCTTAAAACAACAGGAACCTCTGCCTCCCTTTTACACTTCTCTGCTGATTATGCAAGTAACATCAGGGCTTGACACAGGCATGGGTGAACTGGGTGGCTGCCTGGGGCCCAGACAAATGGTAATTTTTTTTCCATTGTCTGATTATTATCATCATTATCTCTGGTAAAGGGGGGCCTGATACTAAAAGTTAGCACAGGGCCACCAGATGTTTAGGTACAGTGCTGAGTAACACAAAAACTGGTTGTTCTGTTTTGTCTCTTTATTGTTTGTCTAAACACAGCTATGTTATTTTACTCAACATTATTAATAAAGTGTGTCAGCTTACTTGTGTAGTCGGGGGTGTTAATGACAACCTTTACTGTAGCAAAAATCAGGGGGATGAGCCACTGCATACTAAATCCTAATTAGCACTAACAATTAAAATTATCAATTAGTTTACATGCTGTAGAGTAAAAGTCTCCCTCCAAGAGGGCCGAGTGTGAAGAGGAAGATGGTGAAAGCAGGTGGAAGGAGGACAGAGAGGCTGTTACAAGACTGTGTTTGCATGTGTTCATGCAGCTAGCAGGTGAGGTGCTATGCATTATGAATGGCTTCTTGAACACAGCTTTTTATATCAGCTGCTAGCAGAAAAGCGTATATAGAAACAGTCCATCCAAGAGCAGGCAGGCAGCATCCTGGGAGTGACACTGGGAGCCCAATTTTATTCCACTTATTGGGTGTCTAACGGGATTTAGGTGCCAAAGTATGATTCTATTCCACCCTGCTCAAGTCCTGACAATCCATTAGTGGATCCTGACTTTTGTAATCCATTACTTTTGTAACACACCTTCATCTGAAAAAGAAGCAGTGAGGAGGAAGAGGCTCCACCTGTAGTGAAAGAAGTTGTAATTTGGAGGTGCTCCCTTACTTGGAAGACTAGAGGTTGGGAGTTGGGAGATGGTTCCTCATATCAGTTAGAGATAGGGCAGAGGGTCTGCAGAGGTTACTTATTACTCCAGAATTAAAGAGTGTTATTCTTCTCATTCAGGTATGCCTGTGTTTTAATGACCCTGGTGATCACTACATCACCCACCTTTTCAGGAACTCAGGTAGGATGGAACAGAATCACACTTAGATGTCTAAATCCTTTTACATACCTAATAGGTGGAATAGAATCTGGCCCCGGGTGATCAGCTTTCCCTTTTCCTTAGGATTTTCTCTTGAGGATATTCTTGAATGAAAACAGCCCCTTGGTGGCCATTCACTCAGTGCCACCTAATTTTCATGGACTTGTAACTGACCCTTTCTCCAATGCTTGCTGGCAAGAGCTGCAATGACTCCAACCCAAGATGTGTGAGACAGGCTGGAGCATGCTTGTGAAACCAAATCTGAACCACAGGCTCAGAGCCTGAAATAAATGGAGTCCATGTCATCTCATTTAAAGAGACGGTACTGTGGTGGTCACAGTTCTTTTGGTCTGGTTGCCTTGGTTGTCCAGTTAGAACCAGGGGCGCATAGGGAACTGATCTGGGCTTACTGCAGGTGTGGTCTTTTTCCCTGTAGCCTCAGGGGTTTGATTGCCCTGATAACTCAGTTGGGACTGGCTGAGCTCTGGGCCCCAATTTGAGTTCATTGCAACACCATGCATTGTGGGCTGATTGGTGTTCTGGGACACATCAGAGAAGGACCGATTCCCATTTCTCTGGGCGCGTCCACACATCTGCTGCGCAGTAAAGCATCACCGTCTACACACGTAGATGCTTACCGTGCAGTAAATTAGTTTAATCCGTGGTAAATTTACTACCTTCACTATCGCACGCAGGCCCTGTGGACCGTCAAGAGGGAGCCACGCTAGTGTCGTCCCTGACAGGACACACTGCCACGTGGCAGAAGGAGACCATGGACCTCATGGCACTGTGGGGTGAATCTGAGGTCCTGAGCCAGTTCATTCAGAGTGAGTGCTCCAACACACATGTCTATGAGGGCCCGTCAGGAGGTCCTGCACACCTGGCATGAAGCACCTGCTCTCCACTGGGGCTGGCAGGGCAGAGTTGTGGAAGACATGGGCATTGTGGGCACTGCCCACCCAGCCAGTGCTCACAATGGTGAAAGTGCCTGGTCTGGAGCACAATGGAGTAAAAACCCCATCAGCTGTAGTAGGGGTGGTCACTGCAAGGCAGGCAGGTGATGGGGTTGTGGGTCCTGTCCCGGGCCCCGATGCACTGCGGGAGGCCCAGGACACAAAACTACGCCACTACCTCCAGGGGGTGATGCACCCAGAGTAAGGTGTGCCCCAACATGTCTTGGAGGGTGCCGCACACCTCCAGGATAGCTTCCCCAGTGGTTGCCTTGACTATGCTGAAGAAGTGGCTGATGTAGCGTAGGCTGGCAGGCACAGCTAGGTTGAGCAGGGTGATAGCAGGTCTTGGTGAGAAGGGGATGCCGCATGGTGGTGGCCTGCCACTCCATGTGCAGGGGGAGCTGCTTGAGGAGGTCCTGGAAGGTGGCCTGCATCATCCACAATGACTCCAGCCACTGCTCATCATCCCAGGTGATCTGGACTACATGCAGCCACCAGTCCTGGCTGGCTGGGTGGGCCCACAGGCAGTGGGGCTGGAGCCCCAAGAGCTCATAGATGAACTGGTGGTGGCATCTAGGTGTGTGTTGTTGGGATCTCTGCTGGGGTCTGGGCAGCAGCTCAGGGTCTGGTTGGGAGCAACACAGAGGCAGGGGGCCTGAGACACCACAGTGAGATTGGCCACAAAGGTACACCACACAGGGGGGCCACCAGGGCTGAGAGTGACCTGGGTCAGGTATCAGCCACCACAACAGTGAAGCAAGCAGGGTGGTGAGCAGAAGTCTGGAGCACTGGACATCACTCCTGGGGCTTGGGGGTGGAGCAGCCATCACATAGTGGGCACAGGCTCTGACAACAGAGCTGCAGAGGGCTGTGCCAGCACGCTGCAGCCTGCTTTGGGCCAGGAAGGCAGGTGACCAGAGAGCAGCACGCAGGACTGGCTTTTAAAGATGGCCACCAGCCAGGCAGCTGTGGTCAGAGCCTTCATCTCCCCCTGCCTCGTGAAGTGGGCTGGTGCATGTCTGGAGTAGGCTACTGCCAGGAGCAGCAAATCTGCTCCCAAATGCCCGCCCATGTAGATGCCTGCCCAGGGAAGGTTTATTCCACAGTAAATTACTGCAGAGTAAACACATATAGCACTAATTGTACATGTAGATGCACCCTGCTTGTCACAAATTTTACTGTGGTTTATCTCACTGACTTTGCTAATGTTCCTCCTGGCTTGCACTTACACACAAAGTTAGTCAGGCCCTGAATTGGGAACCATGCTTTCTGTTACAAAGTTGCTTTGTTTCACTGACTGGCCTCTGAATAAGCCAGAGTTGGTCACACGGAGATTTTCAAAAGCACATAGACAGTTAGAAGCCAAAATCTAATGGGCCGTGAGTACCGATGTTCCATTTCATGTTTGAAACCCTTCCTGTGAATCCTGTTCATAACTGCAATTACCATAAGAACAGTGGGAATCCAAGTCAGCCCCCAGAAACATTAGCTTGATGGTCTTTTGTTGTTCATGAATGCAGAATACTTCAGCATAGCACAATCACAAGAGGATGCAGCTATTGGCTAAAGACATGCAGAAGGCATGATACTGAATGACAGCCAGCATGGCTTCATCGCGGGCAGGTCTTGTCTGACTAACTAATTTCTTTCTATGATCAGGTGACCCATCACCCAGATGAGAGAAAAGTGGTGGATATCATATACCTCGACTTCCAGAAAGCCTTTGACCTGGTATCCCATGAGGTACTGATCAGAAAACTGGAAGATATCGGGCTCAACTGCAGGACTGTCAAGTGGTTGCAAAACTGGTTGCAGTGTAGGACTCAGAGAGTCCAAATGAATGGATTGGTGTCGTCCTGGTAAGATGTGGGCAGCGGCATACCCCAGGGGTCGGTACTTGGCTCAGTGATTTTCAATATCTTCATCAACGACCTGGATGAGGGGGTGAAAAGCCCATTGGTCAAGTTCGCGGATGACATCAAGATATGGGGGTGTGTGGACACACCCGCAAATAGGCTGCAGATACAAGCAGACCGAGACAGGCTGGTAGGTTGTGCAGAACAGAACCAGATGAGGTTCAATGTAGAGAAACACAAAGTGCTGCATCTGGGATGGAAGACCCCCCAGCATACCCACAGGCTGGGCATCGCTAACGTGACCAGCACTACAAATGAAAGGGATCTGGGGGTAACAATAGACCCCAGCATGAATATGAGCTGGCAGTGTGACATAGTAGCTGCTAGGGCCAAAAAAACTCTGGCATGCATCAATCGATGCATCTCCAGTAAATCCAAAGAAGTAATTCTCCCGCTTTACTCAACATTGGTGCAGCTGCAGCTGGAGCATTGCCTCCAGTTCTGGGCACTGCACTTCAACAAGAATGTGCTAAAGCTTGAGAGGGCCTGGAGAAGGGCCACCCATATGATCAGGGACTTGCATGGCAAGCCATACGAGAAGAGGCTGAGGGATCTTGGACTCTTCAGCCTAAAGAAAAGAAGGCTGAGAGGGGACCTGATTGTGGCTTACCGCTATATCAGAGGCGTACATCAGGGGCTCGGTGAACAACTGTTCACCAGGGTGCCCTTGGGAAAAACTAGAAACGATGGCCAAAAACTCCTGGAAGACAGTTCCAGACTGAACATTAGGAAAAACTTATTTACAACTAGGGTGACCAGACTATGGAACAAGCTCCCCACAAAGGTGCAGTCAGCTACCTTAGAGGTCTTCAGAAGAAGACTGGTTGGTCACCTGGCCAGGGTCGTCTGACCCCAGATATCTTTCCTGCTCATACAGGGGGCTGGACCCGATGATCCTTCAGGGTCCCTTCCAGCCCTATTATTTTATGAACCAAATGATTAAGGGAAACAGAGAGAAAAAGCAACAACATAAAACTCAGAATAGAGTTGGCTCCTTCCTGCAGTACAGCAAGAGTGCAATGCCAGCAAGCCAAAGATGTGAACTGTATGAGCTTTTGAAAAAGCATTCATAGAGCATCAGCAATGGTTTTATACATGTAGTTTATTCATGCCAAGTTGTACTTATGCATTGATTATATTGATTTTTTTATTGGTAATTTCAGCAATATCTCTCACCCCATTCTCATTAAAAAACTAGGGGGCTGTGGTGTCGACACCTACACAGTCAGATTGGTCACTAACTGGTTGGAGGGCCGCACCTAGAGAGTGGTGGTGGACGGGTCTTATTCGACCTGGAGGAATGTGGGCAGTGGGGTTCCACAGGGCTCGGTCCTCGGGCCTGCACTGTTCAACATCTTCATCAGTGACTTGGACAAAGGGGGTAAAAAGCACCCTGTTCAGATTTGCAGATGACACTAAGTTGTGGGGGGAAGTGGGCATGCTAGAAGGGAGGAATAGGCTGCAATCGGACCTAGACAGATTACAGGGGTGGGCGGATGAGAACAGGATGGGTTTCAACACTGACAAATGCAAGGTGCTGCACCTGGGGAGGAAGAACCAGCAGCATACCTACAGGCTGGGGAACTCCCTTCTTGTCTGTGCAGAGGCAGAAAAGGATCTTGGAGTCATTATTGATACCAAAATGAACATAGGCCGACAGTGTGGGGACGTGGTCAGGAAGGCCAACCGCACCTTGTCATGCATCCACAGATGCATCTCGAGCAGGTCCAAGGAGGTGATCCTCCCGCTCTATGCGACACTGGTCAGGCCGCAGTTGGAGTACTGTGTCCAGTTCTGGGCGCTGCACTTCAGGAGGGATGTGGACAACATGGAGAGGATCCAGAGGAGGGCCACTCGCATGATCAGGGGGCAGCAGGGCAGGCCCTATGAGGAGAGGCTACGGGACCTGAACCTGTTCAGCCTCCATAAGAGAAGGCTGAGGGGGGATCTAGTGGCCATTTATAAACTAGTCAGAGGGGACCAGCAGGCATTGGGGGAGTCCCGGTTCCCCCGAGCGCTACCAGGAGTGACTAGAAATAATGGTCACAAGCTGGCAGAGGGTAGATTCAGGCTAGACATCAGGAGGTGCTACTTCACTGTCAGGGCAGCCAGGACATGGAGCTAACTTCCAAGAGAAGCCCCTCCCCCCCACACCTCCCCAGCTTGGCGATCAGCTGTGGGGGGACCCCGGGTGTCCCCCCAGACCAAGAAGGCACCAGTCATGGTCCCCCCGGTCTCCTTCCAGATCCGCCAGGGACCACACGGGAGGACCACGACTGGTGCCTCCTTGGCCTGGGGGGACAGCTGGGGTCCCCCCACAGCTGATTGCCAAGCTGGGGAGGCGTGGAGGGGGGGAGGGGCTGTGTGCTCCCTGGTGGACCCAGAAGTGTACTGGAAGTAGTTCTGGTCCACTTCCAGGTTCACTGCCGAACACATGGGGAGCCCCCTGTGCTCCTGTGGGATGCTCCATCTCCCCAGCATCACAGTGTTTATGAGCCGTGCTGGTACCTTGAGGTATGTAGAAAAAGCTTTTAAAGCTGTGTCTATGTCTGAATCGCTGATTCTTTGAATCAGCATCGAATCTTCAGATTCAGATTTGGCCAAATTGAATTGGGGACAGTGATCCGAATCAAATATGACTCCAAATCGAATAGGGCCTGTTTCAGTACTAAGCAGTAATTTAAAGGAATTGAGAACTTGGCAAGGCTAGAGGATGCCAACTCATGACCATATGTTGGGGTAATTATTCTTTCTGGAAATAATTAGATGATCTGCAAGCAAAACCACAGAGGGGAGTTAAATTAAATACATTTTTATAAGAGTTCACAGTGGGATTTGAGTGTTTTTGAAAATCTCCTCTTCGCTGCAATGAATCTTAATGGCAGTGACAAGGAACACATTCCCATGCCCCCAGATAAGGGCTACATGCTAAGTCATGCTACATTCTATTACTGAATAGCAGTAATAGGAAATATTGCCACTCACACAATTGTCTACTGCAGAACATGAGGAACAAGGACACAAGGCAAGAAGGGACCTCCTGACTCACTGGTCCAGTCCCCTGGTGTCATACATGTCTCATTTATACATGTATCAAGCTCCATCTTAACACTAGTTATACTTTCTGGTGCTCCTCTCCCCCCACCCTCCTCCCCACCCCTTAAATTATATTATGGAACTGGGCCACACTATTCATGAAAATGCATTATCAATGTTTAAAATGCTGCATGGTGCCCAAAGTAGCTTACAGGTAGGGTAATTGGCTCTGTCATCCAACAGTGGTAGTTAGCCTGCCTGGAGCACCACATGGATGCAGCTACACTGCTTCTGGTTTAGGAGGTAGCCTGCCTGAAGCACTGCAGTCTGCTGGATGGCATCCCTGCCAGGCACTGGAAGTTTACTATGCAAGTGTGACTTGAGATGCGACTTTCATGGCACTGAAGTTTACAGATGGATAGTGACTTCTCTCTTTATTTGCCTGTCAAGACCTGAAATCAGATTTTCACATAGTTTCACCTCTACTGTGCAGACAAATTATGTTTCTTTAACTGAGGCAAAAGAAAAGGGCCCCTTGGAATTAATGGGCTGGAAAATGTAGCTCACTGTTGGGCAAACAGCTCCATGACCTGCTCTAGGTGTTAGTGATGTTATCACTTATTAGAAGAGACAGAAACTTGATTGCAGATTCTGGAAAACCTTTTCAGTAATGTTTAAATCTATGGAAATTGTTGAAGACCCCTGCCCTCTAGCAAAGCAAGGGTGAGATTTCTTGAGAATGAAACTATGCAATTTAGAGACATGAAATAGGAAATCTTGCTGGGTTATAGGGAAAGCTTTTCCTGCCATTACAGCCAGTTAGAATATTTGTGAGAACATTAAAGCAAGCTAATGCAACAGAATCCCCTTTCTTATCTCTATCAAACTCCTGCTCTTAGGCTTCAAAAGCATGCAGCAGGGAAAAGCAATGGAAATTCATTCTGTCCTCCTTCTCTGCCAATAATCTAAGTGGCTTTTCTCTGGATGTATGTTGAGGGAAAGGTGCTTGGCCAGAGCTGTATGAGGCAGGAAGGCCAGATCCCCAAAAGGACTTAGGTCTCACCACGCCCAGCTTTTGGGGCTCTGTTGCTGAGTGGTCCAGAAGCAGCTCTACAGTACACATTTTGACATGTTTTGAGTGCGTCTAGTAGGAGGGTGGGAGTGACCTCCTGAGCCATGAAGTTCAGTCCTCTGCAATCACTGGCAATCTTTAACAAAAGGAATGCCCCAAAATTGCTACTGAAAAGGCCTACCCACAACTTCAAGGAACCAAATCTGAAACACCAAGAACACCTTATAGCATGCCACAGGTAAAAGCACAGGGCAAGGGATCCCTGCCAATGCGCTGACAGAGAAGTACTTGGTTAATATATGCCCAGGAATATGTGCTTCAGAGTAAGGCAAAAAACCCTGCAGTCCATGTGAGTCTGACCATGGGGTAAAATTCCATGATGATCTCAAATGTTATCAGTAAGATCTTGAGTGGGAAAGGTAGACCCTCTAGCCAGGTAGTTCTGGGTTTTCTAAAGATTATCAAGACCTCAGTGCACCCTAGTCACCCCCAGTCTTAGCTATGACCTGCACCCAAAACTTCTGAGAAAGATTAAATAAGACCCGAAAACAATACTCCCGCCACCCACCCTTTCTCCCCACCTTCCCCCAGAAGCCTGTAGTATTCATGAAGGGAGAATAGTTTCTTCCTGGCTCCAATGGCTGTAGCAAAGGCACAGATAGTACATCCGTAGACTGATGCCTTCCCTATGTTTGTCAAATATTTTTCCTGTGTGCCATTTTGTGAGAGTTTACAGTAAAATACCCTGTCAACAACTGGACTCACTCCATCCATCACTAGACAAACTAAGAATGTGTGTTCTGGTTCTAAAACATGAAGCAAAACATGTTTAATTCCATTGCTAGTAGATTTCCTTATAGAGTCCTTCCTTGAGTTGGCAATTACAAACCACAGCATATATCCCTCCAAATATTTCCTTTGCAAATACTAGGCCTGATTCTTAGTTATGCTGCTTGGTCATGGTCAAGGGGTTTTGAAGTAGAGCAAATTATATTAAAACCCATTTTAAGTTCCCATTATCTTGTTACCTCAACAATATTAAGGAACTGTACTGTATATGAGAATAAGGCCTTATACAAAACATGAAATGCTCCTATTACAAGAATCATATTTAGTGAGGAGAGTCACAAAGTTGAATGGCTTTTCAAAGTTGATGAAACTTTGCATGAAAAGAAATGTGAGGGGCAAGGATTTCTTAGGGAGATATATTTTCCTGAACCGACCATATAGTTGGGATAAAGTTAGACAAGTTTTCAAATGCAAGACATTCTTCCTTCAGTCTCTGATCAAAGGGCCACAGGCACAGCATAGAGAAAAATAACAGAGGGGAGGGGTGTGAGAGATATTCCTAGGGGTAGCAGACACACAGGATGCAGGCACAAGTTACATTTTTTGTGCAATTGGGGCCCCTGAACATGTGGTATAACCATGTACACAGCTGCAGAATGCTTTTAAAATAGCCCATCATGTGAAACATTAACCCTCCTCAAATGAAGTATGAGATAAAGGCGCTCTGCTTTAGAGCATCTTAGGGAACTTTTGTTCCGTTAATTTTTTGCGTAATCAGGGCTGGGCTGCATCAGGGGAAGAGTGGGAAGGAGGGAGGCTGGCAGCTCTTGAGAGGAGAAGCTTGCTGTTGCTAGCTTACCCCTCTATTCCCACCCTCTTGCTGATGACAATCCCAGAGCTGGAGGGGGTGGAGTAAGGCTACGGAGAGGGGCAGCTCCTCAGATCACTAGACCAACTCAGCCCCTGCCCCACCCAACAGGTGAACATCTGTTCAGTCAGCGGGGCACTCTAACTCATGGCACTTTGTATAAAGCTCCATGTCTTAGAGCGGGGGCCTGAACATCTGCCAGCATCTATAATTAACAAAAGAAAAGAAACTGAATACTGGAAGATCAAGGCCTATCAAAAGGGAGGAGGGTCATACTCACCCTTTCCAAGGGGAAAGAATTCAGAAGTTGGGTAAATACAATGTGCCATAAACCTGATATCAATTAACTCCTTTAAAAGGTGTTAGGTGGATTTCCCTAGAGCCCAAGGATAATGAAGTCAGAAAGGGAATGGTTGTTCTGTAAGAAATGTGCTCCTAATGGTGTGTATCTCGGTCCTTTAAATAGTTTCTGGGAGAGTTCCTTCTTGTGCTTAGTTGCAGTTTAGTTTCACCTAGCACTTGGTGCAAGGGATCAGGTACAGAATCATAGAAAATTAGGGTTGGGAGGGCCCTCAGGAGGTCATCTAGTCCAACTCCCTGCTCAAAGCAGGACCGTCCCCAACTAGATCATCCCAGCCAAGGCTTTGTTTAGCTGGGTCTAAGGATAGAGATTCCACAACCTCTCTGGGCAACCTGTTTCAGTGTTTTACTACCCTCCTCATGAGAAAGTTTATCCTAATACCTAAGCTAAACTTTCCTTGCTGCAACTTGAGCCCATTGCTCCTTGTTCTGCCGTCTGCCACCACTGAGAACAGTCTACCTCCATCCTCTTTGGAACCAGCTTCAGGTAGTTGAAGGTTGCTAATAAATTCCCCCTTAGTCTTCTCTTCTCCAGATTAAATAAATCCAGTTCCCTCAGTCTCTCCTCAGAAGTCATGTGCCCCAGCCTGATAGCCACTTTTGTTGCCCTCCACTAGACTCTCTCCAATGTGTCCACATCCTTTCTGTAGTAGGGGGCCCAAAACTGGACACAGTACTCCAGATGTGGCCTCAGCAGTGCCAAAGAGTAAAGGGTATCTGTGTGTGCACTAGAGTCACTGCTTCCTGGAGTCCTGCCCCAGAGAGGAGTGCAGTTTATTATAGCTAAATTTGGTTAGAACTGGAGTTCCTGTTTTGTGAGAAATTTTGAAATTTCATAATTTATTTTCAGGCCATATGGGGATGAAAAACAGTTTTTTAATTTCTCATGAAACATTTCTGAAACACTTTTGTTTGGGAAAAAGTTTGTACTGGAAATTTAAAAACTTGGTTTCAAATTGAATTTCATTTTAAGGGATTTTCACGGTTATACTAGAACCCTGCTGTTGCAAGGTTTTACAAACAATTAATTAAAGTATATGTTGGGGAGATCCATTCTGATCTACCTCAGAAATGAACTAGAATGGTGATGAATAAGTTTTCTGTGGTTTGTAGAACAGATTTTATGCCAGCTGTAAGCTTTCTTATCTATATAGTACCTAGACAAAGTTCTTCCTTACTTCAGACAGGTTGATGATCTATCTGTTTTGCACCCTATTGTAGAAGGTTGCTGACTGCTACTCTAGGGGTGCCTATACACATGAGTGGAGGCTGCTCCAATGAGCTGTAAATACAGTGAATTGGGGACGACTCAATTAACCGAGTCAGTTGGAGCATGGTAATTACCACTCTCCAGCAGCTTCCAGCGTCACATGTATCAGCAGCCCCATGCTGAAAAATGGTGGTAGGAGCGCTTTAACACATGACACTCCCTGCACTTTAAAGTGGCTCTTGGAGCCTCTCTAATTAAAGTGCCCCTCCTGAGCACGTGTATAAATGCCCTAGTATTTTATTCATGGCTGCCAGAATTGTGACTGACCTGTGTGTAGATAGCTGTTAGAGTTCTGTAAATTTTTACATTTCCCTGGAGTGGAGCCTGTACTGTGTGCATGCTAACAGGGATACTTGGCAGTAGCTCTTAGGGCTGTGCAAAGCTTCAGTCCCTGATTCAATTCAGCGGAGATTCGGTGGCCTAATCTTCAAATCCAAATTGAATCAGAGGACCTGTTAATCTTTCCAAATTGAACTGGAAACGTGCAAATCAGTTCAGAGAGATTCAGTGATTCAGACATAGA
The DNA here is from genome assembly GCF_000455745.1 of Alligator sinensis. Lineage (NCBI taxonomy): Eukaryota > Metazoa > Chordata > Crocodylia > Alligatoridae > Alligator > Alligator sinensis. The sequence goes on from NW_005842279.1 coordinate 1,115,559, forward strand.
CACAATTTTAAATGTTTTTTCTACATACCTCTAGGTAGCAGGAGGCTTGTGAACACTGCGATGCTGGGGTGCATGGAGTGTCCCACAGAAGCACAGGGGGCTCCCCAGCACACTAGGCAGCAGACCCGGAAGTGAACCAGAAGCACTTCCGGTCCACTGCGAAGCATGATGTGGGGCTCCCCTGCGCCCCGCCAGCTCAGTAACTAGTGCCTCCTGGGTCTGGGGAGCACCTGGGGTCCCCCCATGGTTGACTGCTGAGCTGGGAGGGTGTTGGGAAGCCCACAGTGTGCTCCCCGGTGGACCTGGAAGTGGACTGGAAGTAGTTCTGGTCCACCACTGATCATGCAGGCCCTCCTCCCTGCAGTCCATCTGCCCCAGCATTCACAAGCTGCGCCTGCTACCTCAAGGTGTGCAGAAAAAACATTTAAAGCTGTACCTATGGCCGAATCACTGATTCTCTGAATCAGCATCAAATCTTCAGATTCGGATTCAGCTGAATTGAACGGGGGACAGTGATCTGAATCAATGAATTGAATCACTGTCCCCGATTCAGGCTGATTCTGAATCAAATAGGGCCCGTTTCACACCTCTAGTAGCTCTCCCTTGTAAGATTGTTTGTTAATCTTACTTTCAATGGACAGCAGATTGTCTGGACTGTGGTTCTCTGACTTGTTGATCAAGTTACCAAATAACACAATCAGTATGACATTGTCCCTGCAGGTATTCTTTAGTTCAAATGAACCTAGCCTGTTGCATCTCTACAAGGCACTAGATTAATGCAGTGTGCTAGTACTTCTGCCTTTCATTTCAAGGTTAGATTAAATGTAATGAACACTGCAGAAACTTTTAAGTGGAAGCAAACAAACAAACAGTCAAAGCTGATATAGGCTAAGTGGATCCAAGCTGAGTCCTTTGCACTGAGATACACATCACAACCAAGGGGAGTGCCTCTTGAATCCAAAATTCAGTATTCAGACCCAAACAATGGGGAAGACGAGAGGATTTCTCCATGACAAGAACTAGAGGAGTGTGAATAGAGCTGACTGGAATTTTTTTCAGCAATACATTTTTGGTCAGAAAATGTCAATTTGTCAAAACTGAACAGTTTCAGGAATGTAGCAGGTTCCATTAAAGAAAGTTACTCAGCTCCAGGATGGACCTGCTGATCAAAATGAGAAAGAGAGAGTACAAGTGAGTGGGAAACTCCCTCCTTCTCCCTTCCCCTTCTCCCCCACTTTTTAAAACCTTTATGTAGCAGCATTAAAAATGGATCCACCTGAAGGAATAGGAAAGGCTGACATGCAGAGGGACAAAGTGTGAAGAGACAGAGTTTGTCCCAGCAGGGACACTGTTTGCCCTGGGGGTGAGTGAAGCTGCTCTGGAGGTAGCCCTCTTTGTAGTGAGAGGCATAGGCGATGCATAGGGGAGACACGGGGGGACATGTGCCCCCCCCACCGGAGACTGGCCTTCCCTCCCAGCCCTGTGCATCAACCAGCAAAGCCCAGAAGCATGGGAAATACCCAGAGTAGCACACAGGCATAGCTCTGCCTATATCATCCCTGACCAGTGTCCAACCTATTCTTGAACACCTCCAGTGATGGAAAGTCTGTGACAGGGGCCGGAAATTATTTTGGGTGGAAGACTGGTTACCGAGTTTTGGCAAGCTGTTGAGGGCCACATGGCCCTCAACAAGGCCCACATAGCCCTACCCCCTAACAGGTGCCCTGCCCCTGGTCACCATGTTGTGACCCCACACACACCACCTCCTGCTCCTGGCCTTGGTGTGGCCCTCTGCTCCCGTGACATGGTGATGCAGCCCAGGGCCACATGGTGCTGAAGCAGGTGTGCAGGGAAGCAGTGAAAGCTGGGGCAAGCAGAGGCCTAGGCTTGGAGGGATGGGGGTGGGAGGGGGCTAGGACACCCTGCTGCTGATGCCTGCTGGCTCCCGCTGGGTCCTACTGCCCCTGACTCATGTCATCATTGATAGGCAGCCAAGAGCAGATAAATATTAATTTTCTAAATTCTTTTAGGGGCCCCATGGACCGGATAGAATGGCCTGGTGGGCCAGATCCAGCCTGCAGGCTGTATTTTGCCTGCCCCGGTTTACAACTTCACTAGGTAGTCTGTTCCACTGCTTCACTGTTTAAACAGTGAGGATTTTTTTTTTGATATCCAATCTACACCTATTTGCTGCAACTTCCAGCTGTTGGTCCACATACTACTCTCTGCAGAAAGATAGAAAAGGTGTTCTCCCTCTTGTTTTTGGTATCCCTTCAAATATTTGAAGTGTGTTATCATTTCCCCTCTTAAATGCCTTTTCCAAAAGCTGTACATACCTAGCTTTTTCAACCTCTCCTTATATGGCTTGTCTTCCAAATCCTTTATCATTTTTTTATCTGCCCCTGGACCCTAACTTCTCTATGTCCATTTAAAATGTGGCTCCTGAAACTGCACACAATTCTTTACTGTCTGAGTCCCCAAGGCCTGGAATAGACTTCCTCCAGAGGTGGTGCAAACACTCTGTGAGCTCAGGCTTCCCACCCTGCTGCCCTCCCCCAGGACCTCCATAGACCAGTGGGTGGGACCCAACATGGCAGGGGAGAGCGAGGCCAGGCAGGGAAGCTCCTTGCCACTGTGAGCTTCATCCTGTCCTGGTGATGCACCCTCTGCCTGCCGAGCAGCAGTGAGGGATGTGGGGCTTGCAGTAACAAGGTACTTCCCGCCCAGCCCCTCTCTGCCCTGCCAAACCATGCCCTGCTCACTGGACTGTAGAGCCCCTGGGGCAGGGTAGCAGGGCAGGAAGCCTGAGACTGTAGCAGGTAGCCCACCCCTGCCCTGCACTCAGATCTGGGGGGCATGTGCCCCCCCCCCTTCCCCCTGGGAGTGTGCGCAGCAGTGGGGGGCCAGCCCTCCAGCCCCTGGACAAACTGCCCATGGCCCCATCCCACTCCCTGCTGGGGCCTAATAGCTGTGCATTCCAGCCCTAAGCCCCAGGTACTGCCCAGCTAGGTAGCAACCCCAGCCCCAGCCCTGCCCATCTCACTCCCTTCTTCCTTATGGGGGCCTCAATCCCTCCTTCCCCCACCAGACTTACTTGCAGGAGCTGCTCTCCAGGCTGCCTGGCAGCCATGTACATACACATGCACATGGCTCCCTTCCTGACCACCCTCCTCCTACTCCCCCCAGCCCCTTGTTGGCTGGAACTCTGCCAGCCTGCAGGGAGCTCTTTGCAAAAGTGCAAAAATCCATGTGTTTCTCCATTAAGATGAAAAATCTATGTTTTTCTTGGGTAGAAGGTGAAATTTGCATTCCCCCACCATGGGAAACAGAAACCAGATCTCTGCTTAGTAACTGTTTGGTTGCAGCTTAATTGTTTTATGAAGACTGAGGCAAAGTAGCTGCTCATTAGCTCTACTTTCTTTGCACCTCCTTCACCAGATGCAGTTCATTCTTTATCTCTGCCTTCCTGATTTTGTTCCTGCAGGTTCTTGCTGCTTCCTGGTAAACTTCCTTGGGGACCTTCCAATTTTTCCCTTGCTTATATGCATTCCTTCTGCATTTTAGACATCCTAGAAGCCTCAAATACAAAATGAGATCCTTTCAAGGGTGCCATGCAATGCTAATACTGCTAGATGGGCAAACATGACTCACAAATTGAGCTAGAGTTTTCAAATAGGAATCCATATTGTTAAAACATTCTTCCCTCCTATAGTATTTCTGAGTTCTTTGCAACAGATGAATCACTTTATTATTTTTCTGTAGTAAAAAAAGAACTGGCATTTTCTGAGGTGTGTATCGCATCTATAGAGGGGTGCTTCAAGTCTGAAATAGTTGAGAACAACTGGGTTACACACTGAAGACCAGCCACCTGTCAAATGAGATACATGCCTGGACCAAGAAGCAAAAGAATTGTAAAGCATTTTCGAAGCCAGTCCCTGCAAGCCAGTTTCTGCAGCTTTTTAGGGCTGCCATCTTGGCCTAGGCCAGGAGGAAATTGCCCAGGCAGATCATACTCTCTTCAGCAACTCAGTATGGGATAGAGAAAATATACCCAGTCTCACAGATGTCCAAGTCCAGTGTGCCAAAGAAGGCACTCAGGTCAACACAGAGTGGCCACAGTTGGGAACAGTCCAGGAAGGCATAGAAGAGAGAGTTTCCTGCATCTCCTCCATACAGAAAAAGCAGGTCACCAACACTGCCAGGTCTAAATGGTAGAGGAAGGTGCCTGTGGCCAGAGGCCCAAGTGGCAGGGGGCCC
>NW_005842279.1:1119855-1127755 GCF_000455745.1 Alligator sinensis
GCCACTGGAGGTCACCAGTTCTTTTAACGATGGGCAGTTTGTACAGGGTGAACCAAGCCAGAGGGGTTGCTCTTGTGCTACTGCCACTAGGTGGCACTCCATTCCATGACATGTTTGGATGGGCAGCAAGGACATGGGCATAATGCGCTTTGACTGTTCACATGCACAGTGCTTTCTCAGACAAGATCTTGAAGCAGATCCCATCACTTCTATTGGGCACAGGTGGCCTTTCTATTAAGCTGCCATTGAGAAAGGCTTGTTGTGTGTGGAGGTCTAGTACAGGAAGTGAATATGTAAGGAGGGCAGCAGAGAGAGAGACAGAGATAAAGAGACAGAAAAAGAGAGAGAGAGACAGAGCACAGCATAAGCAGCTTTATAATAGCCAGTAGTCTGGTAGTAAGCCACTGATCTGGGATGAGACCCTGATTCAGCTCCTATTTAGACCAGGAAAGCATCCTATCCACTAGGATATGGAGTGAGACTCTACTACTGTTGGAGAAGTTTCACTTTGCACAAAAATTAAGTATTCATTGGTCCAGAAAGGTTGGCTTCATAAGCCAAAGGTCCTTACCTAGAAAGTGGCAGAATCAAGCTCAAGTCCTTGGTCCTAATCAGTCTAAGAAGAGACTTGAGCCTGGGACTTCCCTTTTCTGGATGAGCATTGCAGCCATTCTGGAGTGGGAGTTTCTTCCCCTTCCTGCCTTTTCTTGGTGACAAACTTCATGGCTTCATTTCATTCTGATTTAAAATGCAAGAATTTTCAGAATCCCAGGAAGTTTCCTTTCCAGTTCTAATTAGTAATGTAGAATACCCTAAAACCACATGGTAGCCAAAGATCAATTACTAGGGGTACTGAGGAGTTAGGGTCACATACCAATGGGCTTAAGATATTATACACACAAAACTGAATACATCAGAATTCATACACCAGAGATAATGTAAGAGGCAGATAGACATTAAGGTTTATACACTAGGAATAAACATAACAGAGGAATAACAGTCACCCAGTGGTAAAAACCCTTCAGCAGTAAATAACTAAATGACAAGTAAAAAACACTAACAATGAGGTCTTCACACCAAGGAATCCTGGAGCTTTCTCTCCCTTCTGAGAACTCTCAGACCAGCCTCTGATTTCCTAAACACCTGGTTACTATTGATCCCAGATTCTACACTTGCATCTCCTCTGTTGTGACCTGTTGTGACCTGTGAAATTGGCTCCTCTGCACACTCAGGCCCTCCCCTGCATGCCATGCCAGCTGCAGCCTGTCAGGATCAGTCCTTCTACAGCCCCTGGAATCTCTGGTGCTCAGTTTGCTGATCACAGCCTCCCTCACTTGTGTGCTTTCTCTCCCTGACCATTGTTTTGCATGCCAAACCCCAGCTTCACTCTGGGCTTCCTTCCCCTTTCCTAGGAGTGTGCTGGGAAATGGAGTCCAAGAAGCCAATGCAGTCTGTTACAGTAGTAAGTCTAGGTAATGGAGTGGATGAACTGAAATATAATATCTTTCTCTCTTTGCTTAAGATAGTTTTTCTTCACCCAGACCCCAGTTCAAAAATATCTGAAGTTCCTCTCCCTAGGCCTGTGCAAAGTGGCTAGTATTCACTTTGGATTCGGATTCAGATCACTCTCTTGAATCAATTCAGTTGAATCTCATTAGAAGATTTGGCTGCTGCTAAATCAGCCGAATCTCCGAATCAGACAGGCCCCACCCCCTGCCCACTCTCCCAGCCTGGCCCCAGCTCCCTGCTCTTAAAAAAATCCCTGGGCTCACTGGCTCCTGCCAGGCAGGGGGAGGGGGGGCATGATCCTTGGTGCCTTGCATGGGGGGCTCTGCCACCAGCCCCCAGAAGCCTTGATAGCCACTGCAGCAGCGAGTGTGGAGTTTGTTTGTCTGTTTATTAAACAACCGAGAACTGGGGCCAGGTGGGGCAGCCATGTGGGGCTGGGAGAGCAGGCAGGGGTCAGGGGGCTTGTGGCAGAGCCCCCCCATGCAGTGCGGGGCAGCAGGGATCCTCTCCTGCCTGGCAGCAGCTGGTGAGTGAGGGCTTTTTTTTTTTTTTTTTTTTTAAGAGCTGGGAGCTGGGGCTGGGTGGGGCAGCTATGGGGAAGGGTAGGGGAGCTGGGAGAGCAGACAGGGGTCAGGGGGTGCTCAGGAGGTCTGGGGGAGCAGGCAGGGGATAGAGCCTGACAGGGGTCCCTCCATGGTCCCCTCCTCCAGCCCCCACTCCACCACCCCCTACTTACCAGCATGGAATCTGGGTCCAGCTCCCTGTGGCAGCAAGCAGGGACTGCCCGAATCTCTGAAGCTCTCCAAATTGATTCGGACCTTTTCATTGGTGTCCTGACTCAATTCGAATTCAGAGATTCAGCTGCTGAATCTCCTCCCAATCTGATCAGCACCCGAAGATTTGCACAGCTCTACCTCCCCCACAAATTAAGGATCAAGTCTTTTATGAGGTGAAATGTCTGCCAACTGTTCTCTCACAGTTGTGAGGATAGTTACAGAGAGAACTCCATTAGCAAAGGCTTTCTGTTGCTGGATGAATTCTAATCCGGGAGTCACCATACTTGCACAGAAACTTATAGCAGGTAAGTGACTTATCTGTTCATACCAGGAATTCGGGACAAGTCATAGGGGTATGATCTACTCCCAGTGTTCCTGAGCTGGTAACCAGACCATGTCAGCCAGCAGTGTCTGTCACTGGGGTCTGCTTCTTAGCACTCTTGGGCTCCCCATCAGTGAAGACCCTCATTTCTTTTTTGGCTGTCACTTCTACTCTTGTATACTCAGTAGTGTCAGGGAATGGGGTGGGAGTTACCTCAGAGAACTCCAGTTACAGACAGGTAAACAAGGCATCTGGCTGACATACATGGACAACTGAACAATGCTCAGTAAAAGAGAGAGGCTGCTCCAACCTATAATTTTTATGCATCTTCTCAAAACTATACTGAGAAGACACTCCTCAGGATGCCTGGGCCTTGCTGGAACATGATCAAGTAGTCAAAGATATTCTAGCCGAGTTGCCTCAAGAACTCTGCTCATGGGTCCTGTAGGCTACTGGTGCCCTTTACTGAAGGTCTGGTGCTGGGGAAAGGGGTGACACTTTGCACCCTTCTTTTGGTCTCTATTAAAGGAAAGAGTATTTTTTGCAGTACATGCAGAGGACAGCAATACAGCAGGGAGAGCTCAAGGAAAGCCCTTCCTACCAATTCACTTGGTAACTGTGCTGGCATATCTATGTTGGTTTAGTGTGTGTGAGAGAGAAGATGGGATTTGTGGCTGATAGAGCTGCACCAAGCAAATGCTTCTAGCATGGAGCCCAGAAAAACCTCACTTTTACAGGCACAGCTTGCTCTGCTTTGGGAGGTGATGGGGTGGGGGAAGCCTGATGAATAAATTATACGTGTAGTTCTGCTGGTGTGGGCTGACTTACCAGAATCATAGGAAATTAGGGTTTGAAGGGACCTCAGGAGGTCATCTAGTCCAACCTCCTGCTCAAGGCAGGACCATCCCCAACTATATCAGCCCAGCTCCCTGAAGAAGCATTATGTATGGGTTGGTCATGAACTGCTTCCTGTCAGTCACTACCACTGTCCAAATGAGTTTTGCCAGCAAAGAACTAAAGGCAGGCAGGTGACGGGGATGTGGGTTTCATCCAGGGCCCCAATGCACTGGGGGAAGCCCAGGGCATAGAACACTGCCACCACTGCCAAGGGGTTATGCACATGGAGCACTGTGTGCCCCCACACATCCTGGAGGATGCTGCACACCTCCAGGATGGCCTCCCTGATGGTGGCCTCACCCACACCAAAGAGGTGGCCCTTACAGTGGAGGCTGGTGGGTGTGGCCATCTTGAGCAGGGCAAGGGCCAGCTAGGTGTCCACAGGGAGGGGTAGCCACATAGTGTCCTGCCACTCCAGGTGTGTGCTCCAGGAGGTCCTGGAAGGTGGCCCAGGTCATTTGGAAAGCCTCCAACTACTGCTCATCATACCAGAGCTCCTGGACGCTGTGAAGCCATCACTCTTAGCTGGCTTGGTGGCTCAGGGTATTCCCATGGTGTTTCACTTCAGCTCCAGATGCAGGAATTTGAGTCTTGCCCTGTACTTTCATCCAAGGCTGACTCTAGTTCACCCATGTATAAACAGGTACCTGGTTCTTCATGCTGGGGAGTCAGATGGACACAACTGTAAGCTCAGTCAGCCTCACTGGAGCAAAGTAGAAGCACTCTCCAATGTGTAGATTCCCTGCTGATATCTTAAGATCCCTTCATAGTCTCTGGCCTGCACCTTATTTTTCCTATTATTTTGTTTTCAGCTGGTTTTGCTTTTACAGCTTCATTTGATTTACCTCAATACATTCAAGTACAACATACAGGTAAAGAGAAGTGGCACACAGCAGGTATAACCCCCTGCTCCCCCAAGAAGTAATTTCACATAATTAAATTTTTGGCAGAAAGTATCCAGAAAATATTGATTTTTTTTTTTAATTGAAAATCTTCACACCTGGAAACAAAATAATAAAGCATCTTCCCCCCCCACCCAAATGTTAACTAATTTCAACCTGTGTTCAACCTAAAATGTGAAAAACTTCCATTCAGAAATGCTGTCACAATACCTCCTGGGAATAGTAGTTCAGGGCTCAGGTGCCCTATTCATTCCTAGGGGTTTGCTTCCATGCCCAGACTACCCAGTGCACCACAGCCATGGGTTACAGGTTTTCCACATCAAGAGAACAGCAATCTAGGGCTAGGGACATACATTTAAAAAAAAAACAAGCCTGAATTGATTCAGTCTTTACAGGTTAGTCTAACCTGCATAGATTGAACTGATTTGCACATGGATAGACATCTACTTTCAATTCAGGAGGACAGAAGGGTGATCCAGGCAGATCTTGACAGTCTCATGAAATGGGCAGATGAGAACCTGATAGTGTTCAACACCAAAAAATGCAAGGTTCTCCACCTTGGGAGGAAAAACCTGCAGCATGCTTATAGGCTCGGCAGTGCTATGCTGGTCAGCACTACAGATGAAAGGGACTTGGGGGTCATGATTGACCACAAAGTGAACATGAGCCTTCAATGTGATGCTGCGGCTAGTAAAGCGAGCAAAATGCTGGTTTGCTTCCATAGATGCTTCTCAAGCAAATCCCGGGACGTGATTCTCCCGTTGTACTCTGCCTTGGTGAGGCCGCAGCTAGAGTACTGTGTCCAGTTTTGGGCTCCACAATTCAAAAAGGATGTGGAGAAGCTTGACAGGGTGCAGAGGAGAGCCATGTGCATGATCAGAGGTCCGGAAAACAGAACTTATGATGAGAGGCTGAGAGCCATGGGGCTCTTCAGCCTGGAAAAGTGCAGGCTCAGGGGTGATCTGGTGGCCACCTATAAGTTTATCAGGGGTGCTCATCAGGATCTGGGGGAATGTCTGTTCACCAGAGTGCCCCAAGGGACAACAAGATTGAACGGTCACAAACTCTGCCACAAACGATTCAGGCTGGACATAAGAAAGAATTTCTTTACTGTCCGAGCCCCCAAGGTTTGGAATAGACTGCTGCCGGAGGCGGTTCAAGCACCCACTTTGAACTCCTTCAAGACACATTTGGATGCTTATCTTGCTGGCATCCTGTGATCCCTGCTGACTTCCTGCCCCTTGGGCAGGGGGCTGGACTTGATGATCTTCTGGGGTCCCTTCCAACCCAAATGTCTATGAAATCAGGAAATGCAGGCACATACCTGCAGTGGCTCAGGCCAGAAGCTCGGGGGCACTAGATTGAGCCCTCCCTTCCCTTCCACAGTGCTGAGCTGAGGTGGGGGGGGCATCATTTGTCCAGGCCCAGGCAGGCCACCATGACTAGGGAGGGGTTTGAACCCCACCCTGGCCTGCGCAGTCTCTGGCCAGGGTGGGGGAAGCAGCTGTTGCCAGGCTTTCCCCGCCACTGCAGCTCAAGGGGCAGAGAGTCTTGCTAGACCCTGGCTCTAGCTATCACTCTGAGGCAAAATAGGGGGAGGGAGGTGCTGCTTGTGTGGACTGCCTGCATCTGTATTATCCTGCTAGCTAGTGCTTAGTATTTGCCTAAACCTCAAACTGACAGCAGTGACAGGTCCCATTCATTGCAGTCTAGTCATTTCTCACACCTCTCTATGTCCCCTGTTGAACACTGACAGATTGCGGGATGGGGAAGCTGCACTCTAACCAGGCTCAGTAATTGATGCGTAGAAGCAATCACCAGCATTAATCGCTGCACAGTGAAACAAGGGTTTCAGGGTGTGAGATTCCTCTGGCTTTGAAACAAGCCAGCAGGGAACTTATCATTAGGGATCCTAGTTTTCTCCAATTAAAAATTGCAAATTCTCTGATTAAAAACCCCAAATCCGTGATTAAAATTAAAGCCCCCCCACAGCCCCTCCCCGTAGCACTGCTGGTGCCCCTTGCTCCCCCCCACCGCCTCCTCAGCCCTCCTGATGCCCCTCACTCCTCCACAACAGACCCCCAGCCCCACACACACAGGCACAAACACACACGCATGCATAGACACTGACATCCACCCCAGCAGGTAAGTGAGTATGGGGGACAAAGGAAAGGTACTGGGTGGGGCAGATCAAGACAGGGAGGGCAGGGTGTGCCCCTGTGCCCCCTCCCAGGAGCTGGGCCGGGGGTTGAGGGTAGGGGTGCCCCTCTGCAGGCTGCACATGTAGCATGAACTGAACTAATGTAGCTGATGTTAACATAAAGTGTAATAGTGAAATGTAACTATGTTAGTCTTGTCCTGCAAGCAACTTGAAAACTCCATTTTGTATCCTTCTGCTTGACATAAGTGAATGAACTTTGCAAACCTTTATGTATGAGTGTGTGTAAAAGGGTGATGGTGAAAGAATGGCATAGAGACGGGAGAAGAAGATTCAACTGTTTATGCAAACAACAAGGCACCAAATGCAAGTTTCCAACCACTAACTAACTAACAAATGGATGAAGAATCCCTTTGAAGCTCGAAGGCACAAAGGAAATAACAGAAGAAATTCTGCCAGACAGGCAACAAAAACATCCAAGGCTAAGATAACCTGAAGACACAAGAAGAACAACTGCAAAAACAGAAGCTGGGTATGGAAAAACCCCAAAGCACTGAAACAAAGGATGCCAATCCCTATAAAAGAACACTTTGAAAATGCCAAGTTGAGTGAATCTCTTTCTTTACTACTGTTTCATCGGAGCACAGATGCACCTGTTCACCCTGCTCCAGCTTTTACCTTCAAATCTGCTATCTCCAAATCATCACCATCTACTCAATAAGCCTGGGTTGACCATCCTGGACTGATACTGAGCAACATTGCTGGTAACTGTATCTGGTGTATATGTGGATGAAATGGTTGTTTTGTGTATGTGTATGCCTGTGTGCAATGATGTATATGATAATTTGTTTGTTTGTATGAATGGTGTTTCTGAACCTCTATGTCTAACTCATGTAATCAATAAACGTGGCACTTTGTCTTATCCCCTTTTATAAAGTCTCGCTTGTGATTTGAACAATTGGCAATTTGAGTAACAGGTTCTCAGAAGCTGGAGTAGCCCACAGCAGTGTGCGCGCTGTGCTTTCCTGTATGGGCTGGATCCCTAGAGCCAATGCAGAACACACCCCTCTGAGCCTTACTGCTGTGCCCCGTGCTGCCTTCCTCCAGCTGGCTGCACAGCTTTGCGGGCAAGTGGCGTGGGGCGTGGGTGCAATGGTGGCCACCGTGTGCAGTCTGTACAAGTGTGGCCCAGCTGGCTGGCCAGCAGGGGAGGCAGGGGGGTAGGGTCACATGCGGCAGCCACCACTGCACCACTGCTTGTGCCCCGTGGCTGTCTGCATGGCTACGTGGTGGTGCAGGGTGGTGACTGTTGCGGTTGTATGCTGGCCGTGTGACG
>NW_005842279.1:1127871-1154273 GCF_000455745.1 Alligator sinensis
GCGCCGCCTCGACCTGCCACCACCCCGCTGCTGCTGCTCTGCAGCCGGACACACAGCTCCATGGGCACAGTTCCACAGGCAAGTAGCAATGGTGGTGGCTGCCACATGCAAGCCTTGTCCCCCCCACCCTCCCCGGCAGCACACAGCTGCCACAGCCATCATCCCTCACCACCACTGCCTCTGTGGAGCTATGCCCATGAAGCCATGTGGCTGGCCATGGGGGGGCAGCAGCAGCAGCCCTTTCATGCAAGCCATCCCCCGCCAGCTGGCCGAGCAGCACATGTGCAGGCTGCACGTGGCAGCTGCCACTGCACTACCACTGCCACGCTGCTCACAAAGCCGTGTAGCTGGCCACGGGATGGCAGCATGGGACATGGCTGTGCGGTGATGGCCACCATGTGTAAATCCCCCTAGCTGGCCAGTGCTTGTGTGGCCTGCAGAGGGGCAGCCCTTCCCTCACCCCCCAGCCCTGCTCCTGGGAGTGGGCTGAGATGTGGGGCAGGGAGGTTCTGCAGTGTGCTGCTTGTGGCTGGCAGTGCCCAGCATGCCTCCTGCTCCCTCAACCCCCAGTCACCTTCCCCCCCAGCCCTGTCCCACAACCCCTAAGCCCCACTTTCCTTCAGACTCCAGGGGTGAAGGGTGAACCTGAGCCTGAGCCCAGCCTTGGCTGACTCAGAGGCTCAGGACCCACCCTTCCCCCTCTCCCTCCACCTCTGGGCAGGGCTGCAGGTTTCCCACCCTTCCTGCAATCAGCTCTTGCAGCCTGGAACTCTGACAACCTGCAAGAGCTCTTTGCAAAAGCGGAGAATCTGCATATTTTGCTGCTAAAAGGAGAAATTGGTGTTTTCTCTGACAAAACAGAGAATCCATGATTTTCTCTGTTTTTCCATGGGAAACGGAAAACCTGTATCCCTGCTTATCAGAACACCAAGCTTATCAGCCCATCAAGAAAACAAAAGCCTCTCTGTCATTAGTTTGAGCTCTTCTTACTTCAGGGTACAGGCATTTTGCAAGGCATTTGCAAGCCACTGGCTTTTTGCTCAGAAAAAAAAAAGCCCTAAGCAGACATTATTCTGTCTGCTTTTCTTCCAGTGATACTGAAGACACACACACACATAGACACCTCTCAGCATTAGCTAGCATGGGGGTGGCCATGCCTCCAGGGACCCTGCCATGTGAGAGGGAAGGGAGGGGGTGGGATCTCTGCTTAAGCAGAGCAGGGTGGGGGGGTTGGGAGGGGGAAGCTTGGCAGATGCTGCTGTGGCCCTGCCAGGCAGTCCCTGGCTGCAGTTCTCCATCCCCTACTCAGGTCAGCCAGAGCTCCAGTTATGGAGGACAGGGGCAGGGCCAGCCCTGCTCTATGGAGCAGAAAGCCAAGCCCAGCCCAGCCCAGGACTGAAAAGTATTCTGGGATGCTGGGGGACTGATTTAACTTAAACTGGGAAGGGGTCTGTGACAGAAGTTCCATAAACTAGTTTGACCCAAATCAGTTAAGTCTGATACTACATTCAACCAGGTTTATCTTAAACTAGGTTCAGCCATTTTGAAACTGGTTTATGTGCATTTATGTTCTGTTACAGGTTTCAACAAGTTTCTGATCCCTTAAACTGGTTTATGTGTAACTTCTGTCCCTAGCCTAGAAGAACAGTCCACACAAAGAGCCCAACCTATAAAGGTGAATGGGGAAGCATAGCACAAGGTACTGCAGCAGCATTTCTGAGCTGAAATGTTTTAGGCTTTGGGCTGCAATATTTCTGGTTTTTTGGTTGGGTTTTTTTTCTTAGAACTTGATATTTTCTGCAGAAGAACTGATGACCTCTAGCTCTGATATTGGGTGGACTCAACTTGGCATCACAAGGGTCAGAATCCCTACTCATTTTCTCTGGACTGGACAACTGCCTGGTGCTCTCTTCCATGTCACCCAAGATGAGATGTCTGAATGGACAGACCTAACTAATCATTTCTTAGCAATAACTTACCCTAATGTGGCTCTGAAAGTAATTCCTAAGCAAAAAACACTTCCCTGCCTGAATTCAGGGAATTACTATAAAGGAATTACATCGGTAATACACAAAACTCAGCACTGTTTGTGAGCTATCCATGAGCCACAGAGATGTTTGTGATTTTAGTCTGGCTTCACTTAAGTTGCTGTCTCCCTTAAGTGATCTAAAGCAAAATTGGAATGAATATCATTGCATTTTAAATTCAGCTGCTAATTTGGGTTGTTATTTATCAGTTGCTCATATTAACTATGACAGAATTTATCATAAGCTACCACTTTCCAAGAATTGTAAACCTTGCCTGCAGTGCACAGGAAGCAGCTGGGTATGAATGGAGCAATTCTCAGTGTCAGCATTTTACTGCTAATCTTCCTATTTTAACATACCTTGGATTTTTATCTTAAGGATATGGAAATAATTGAAGAACAGAACAGATTTGAAATCACTTTAACTAAATCTCTCTCTCTCTCTCTCTCATCTGGTTAGAACCATATCATTTTGCTTCGTTTATTGGAGCTATTTTCAATAATGCACCCTAGGGAGCACATGTACTTTTGACTGTAAAGTGCAGAACCTGCTAAAGGCATGTTATATGTTAAGTGATGTAAAAGCAGTTGGGATGAGAAATCTATATTATGCGTAGGCAATGGTAGGTATAGATACTTTCTTCTGAATGAGCATTTCAAGTCACAACTCACACAATAATGTTCTGCCATATCATTTGCTGTTGACAATAATTTCTTCTTCCCTTTGTCAACTACTAATTGTCCCAATTAAAATTCACCATGCGACATTACGGGTCAAATCTGACCCTCAGCTATGTAGTGACAGAAATTATGACTTAGAGAGACTCTGTAATAGGAGGCCAAAGAAACTGGGAATTGGGAGATTGTCCCTGAATCAGCAGCTAACTAGTTTAGATTAGAGCAGGGGTGGGCAAAATGCGGCCTGGGGGCCAGATGCAGCCTGCCAGGCCATTCTATCCGGCCCGTGGGCCTCCTAAAAAATTTAGAAAATTTATATTTATCTGCCCTGGGCTGCCTGTCATGCGGCCCTCAATGGCTTGCCAAAACTCAGTAAGCAGCCCTCTGCCCAAAATAATTGCCTGCCCCTGGATTAGATCCTGTCAGGGTTTACAGTATCTGACAGAGTCTGTAGAGGTTGCACACTGCTCCAAAATTAAAGTTTGTTGTTTTTCTCATTCCTATTTGCCTGTATTTATTGAACACAGTGATCACTACATAGTGTCAGGAGTGGCAAATGAAGGTGAACTTGAAAGAATTTGAGTTCCAAACTGAAGGAGCTGGAAACTGAGAGCAAGTGGAGAAACACAGCCACATGGAAGGACTCAAGGGTTAAGTAAAAAGACAGTTGCAGAATTTTTGCAACCTCTACCTGTCCTTCTGATGTCAGACAATATGGCAGAGAACACTAGGACATTCAGACAGAGGTTTGAATGGTACCTAGCAGCCAAAGGGGCAGAAAAGAAAACATGGCAAAGTTAAAGCCTCAGTCTTCTTGGATGAGGTAAAACAGGATGCTCTGGCTGTTTATAACACCTTTACCTTCAAGTAAACTGTTAAG
The DNA here is from genome assembly GCF_000455745.1 of Alligator sinensis. Classification (NCBI taxonomy): domain Eukaryota; kingdom Metazoa; phylum Chordata; order Crocodylia; family Alligatoridae; genus Alligator; species Alligator sinensis. The sequence continues at coordinate 1,131,456 of NW_005842279.1, forward strand.
GCTCAGGCTGCAGAGCTGAATGCAGCAAAAGGAGTCATCTCTGCAGTGGGTATGAAAGCATGTAGCCAAAAGCAGCCACTTCACAGAATGGAATTTTCCATTGGCAAGAGACATGCCAAGGGAGAGAGGGCAAAAGGGCCAATGTGCACCAAGTGTGAAAGGCAACATGGCCACACATATTGTGCTGCATTGGAAAGCTCCATTTCAGCTACAAGAGAAGCCATGTTTTGCCAGGTGCTGCAGATCCCAAACCAAATCCTCAAGTGAGGGCACACAAGGGAATTGTATATAGGTATAACTGGGTCATGCTCCAGGGGTGGCTGTAACACCTCCTGGGATCCCCACAACCCATGCCTCACTCTGCCTCTAGGGTGTCCTCCCCTCCTTCTCACCCACTGCACTTTGATGTACTTATTGGATTGAAAGGGAGGCTGCCTGTATGTTCATTTTGGTACACAGTTGTTGTTTGGTTTCTCCTATATATTTTCCATCAAGGCATTTAATGCGTTGGATGAGATATATAACATTTCTGGAGGTGCAGGTGTAAGATCCAGGAATAGTGATGGTTCTGCTGTGGGATGTAGTTATTGTGGGAGTGGTGGAGATGTGCTGGCGGGTTTTACATTTTTTTGTCCCAGCATGGTTTGGATCCATTTGGTGTGCTTTGAGCCATAGGAAGTTTGCTTCTGGTGATGAGGTGTGTGAGGTTCAGTACTTGTTTAACGACTAGGATGGATGGTTCTAGAAAGATGTCTTTAAGAATTGGGTCTTCTTCTAGTATGGGTTACAATTGTTTGATGATTTTCCATATAGGTTCCAGGGAAGGATGATGTCAGGACAAGAAGACACTTTCAGGCCTTCTGATGACCCTCTAGCCCATCACAGCCCAAATCTGGACAATTACCTTAATAAGAAATCAACTGTTCCAGACCACAAGAAGCAACCAGGTCCTTATGGGAGAATTGTACCAAGACACAAATACACATACCGACATGCAGAAACAGGAAATCAGCCTTAGCAGTCTGTAGCTAATGAACTTTGTGGTATGTGCAGAAGCAGCCACTTAAATCAATCCTTTACACCACCACAGCATACTCTTACGTTCTTGCGCTGGCAGCTCTAGCCTCCATCATGGCAAGTAAGTTAGACAGGGTGCTAGGACACCCAGTCCTGAAGCCTGTTTCTCTCTCCTTACAGCCACTCCTGGTCTACTGGGTGTCCAGGAAATTAAAAAAAAGGGAAAAGTTATGCTCAACTTAAAGCTCTTCCCCACCTCAGGATGACAGATACAGTTCAATCATAGGGTTTACTCCCCTAGGACTACTATTTAACAAACCAGGAACAAACAGAAAAACTACAACAAAACTTCCTCCCCTTTTAGGGCTACTTACCACATCCATACAGGCTGTCTCTCCTTTAGGCAGGGACAAGCTGTTTCTCTCAGCAATCAGGACTCTACTTCCCCTCTCCCTCTGCTGGGCTAGCTTTTATCCAAACCAGCCACACCCTATTTCCAGTCATATGACCTACTTGGCCACACCTGGCTCTCGCTGGCCCAAAAGGTCCTTGTCTTAAAGATTCTAGGCCCTCTTTCTGGCCTTTTTCCTTCACTCATCATAACAGGGACTGTGCTCCCTGTTATACAGCCAAAAGTGCAAGTGAATTGGATCCCAGTATAAGGACTCAAATCTATCAAGACTTGGAGGAAATGCTTCCCACCAAAAAATAAAAAAGGGGGGGAAACATGTCTGCTACTTCACCAGTTGGAGAGGAAAGTGAACCTGCCTGAAATGTTCATAGGCCATTTATACATATGCTCTGGGCGTAGTGGGGAAGGGGGCTCTTTAATTAGAGAGGCTCTGAGAGCTGCTCTAATTCAAATTCGTGGAGCATCTTGTGTATCAGCGTCCCCACACTGAAAAATGGTGGCAGGGTGCTTTAACTAAAGCTCACGAAACAAGCTTTAGTTAAAGGGCCCCTGCCACCATTTTTCAGCATGGGGACACTGATACACGAGATGCTGGGGTCTGCTGGAATGCAGTCATTACCACACTCCAGCAGACTCAATAAAGCAAGTCTGCTGTGACGTGCTGTTATTACAGTGCGTTGGAGCAGCCTTGCTGATGGTGTATAGGCATCATTAGTGACTTGCTAAAAGAGCTGCAGAAAAAGGGGAATAGGCAAGTAGATGGAAAAGGCCTACTCCACAGTGACATGTAGATGGGTGTTAACTAATTTTTGTGTTGATTGACATTTGTATTTATTGTTAAAAGGGAAGATGTAGTGACAGAAGTTATAATTTAGAGAGGCTCCCTAACTGAGAGACTGAGGAAGTTGGGAATTGGGAGATGGTCCCTCAAGCAGCAGCTAACTAGTTAGATACTAGCTATTAGTTAGAGTCAGACAGGGTATGCAGAGTTTGCACACTGCTTCACAATTAAAATCTATCATTCTTCTCATTCTTGTATGCTTGTATTTACTGAACCTGGTAATCACTACAAACTATATCTTGGGAGGTCCCAATTGGAGCTGAATGTCTAAAGGCAACAAAATCAGGCATAATGAACATAACTGGAAACTTATCCATCTATCCATCCAAAGCTACAACAGAGAATGAATTCTACCACCTAAATCTCAGCATATTCCAGTTATTGACTGTCATAGGGAGAAACAGAAGGGGGGACCCCAAAATACCAGGGGGGAGCCCCAAGGTAAGGAACCTTCAGAGGGGACGGAAAGAGAAAGAAAAGATGAAACGAGATACTTACCTGCAGCGGGACCAGCGGCGAAGCCGGAACCGAGGGAGGAACCCGCACGGCTCGTTAGCCACGCCTTTATACAGTTGCGGCTGGCTGGTGAAGTCAGCCGCGATTGCCGGCCGGCGGAAATCAAACAGGCTGCTGGCAAGAAGGAAGGGGGCAGCAGATCAACGTCGGCAGGAGGTGCCTTCCTGAAGCTCTGGTGGGAGCAAAAGGAGCCAGGAGCTGCGTTCCCTAGCTGGGAAGAATGTGCTGGCATGCGCTGTGACCCAGAGGTGTTTGAAAGGAGCCAGGAGCTGAAGACTGGGAAACCAGACAAAAGGGCAGAGGGATGCAGGAAGACCCCGACACCAGAGGCCTCAGCAGAGGAGCTGAAGAGGCCAGTGCAGGTCCAGGCACCAGACCAGGTGGGACCGTTGAGGGCACTGGGGGAGCTGAAGAGGCATACCAGGTGGGGAACGAGGGGACAGGCGTCTGTTGGAGGACTGCAGCAGGGCTGACGTAACCAAAGGCTGGGCAACAAGAGCTAAGGATTGGGGTAGAATCTGCAGGATACCCCGGCCACGTGTAGGGCCAAACATAGACCCTTAAGGTCGAGAGGAAGTTGTTAGCAACTCGGTCAAGGGGGCTGACGAAAGGGACAGCTGGGTTCCTCAAAAGATATACGTATTTTTTTTTTGTTGTATTTTGTGTTTCCCACTTTCGGAGGGGTTATTTTCTGAAAAGACAAAACAGTGTCCTGGGCTTCAGCAAATAGTGAAGCTGATATGAAGGTAAAAGGGGAGTGTAACATTTCTACCTAATGTTGTCTTAGCATTCCCCAACTCCATTCCACATCTATAAAATCCTTGACTTAAGAGAATAGTTATGTATTTTTTAACTACAGGGGATGGCTGAGAGTCCAAAATCCAGAATGAGATTATTTATGAGGTATGTCTCACTCATAAATTTTAGATTCTTAGTATGGTTTTTTCTATCTTGGTTTTGAAGATGAAAGGGTCTTATTATGTGTACAGCCACATTGGTCATTATTATAATACTGAATATATGCTGTTCTCTAGATAAAATATAAGGTGCTTTTCCCCCTCCCTTAAATATCTCATTACTGTCCATTCTCATGTGGGCAGAAAAATAGTTAGCAGTGTGACATAAGAATACTTGATGATAAGCTATATATCTCTTGTAGAGGGATTTGTGGGTTAGTGCTACCGTGCTGCTGAGATCAGAAAAAATACAGCATCCTGCAGCCCTTCTGCATGGCTCCAGACAGCTGATGATAAAATGAAAAGAGCCTTCAGAGTCTTAGATGGGTTTTAGTGCTTCCCATATAATTAGACTTTTACAAGTGTTTCTAGGAAATTCCCTTCTGAACTGACTAACTATACCATACTGGTTGCATCAGTCTCATCTCAGCCCTAGCAACCATGGCCACCATCCTGTAATAGAAGGCATGAGGGCACAGTGCTTTGATGACATGAATGGCACTCATGTGTTGTGATTGGGAACCATATGAGTACCCAGCTTGACAACCGCAGACACATTTTTCAGTGATACCATTGGCTGACACTGGTTCAATAACAAATAGGGAGAGAAATCAGTTCATCCTTTTGTCTTTTGACAATAGGATTATAGAATAATAGGACAATAACAATATTTCTACGCATGCCGTCCAAACTGTTAATGGAAACTATTCTGAGGCAAGCAACCCTTTGGTCATTTGCCACACACCACTGTTTGTATCCTAATTAAGATGTAGTGGAGAGATGTGATGTTGCACCCCTTCAGCATCCAGGAGCTCAGGGTATGCAGTTACTTCTTCACTGGAAAAAAAATCAAAGTATCCCTCTAGTGAGTACATGCTGCAGAACACACATAAGGCATGGCCAGTTGCAGGGGATGGAGCTCACCTTTCCTCTCCAAAATCTGTCCATGCAGCCTCCTAGAGCCACATGCTCAGACCCAGCAAATCAGCCATGGGGTGCACTGACCCTTCATTTCCTGCTTATTTGTAGGGGTATAAGGGCGGATGGGTAAAGGATCCCCTCTAGCTTGCAGTTAAATATCTGCTGTACAATGCTTTGGCCTACCACCATCAGTTCTGCTTGTCAGCTCTCAACCGGATGCTCAAAATTCTTTCCCTGGTCCTCTGCTCTCTGGATTAAGCAGAACAAAAGCTGATACTCAGCAGCCCTGGTCCCCTTAATCTGAGTGCACCTCCAGTTGGATCAGTGCCCAGCTTCCCTCCAGTCCTGTCTGTGTCTCCCTTCTCCTCTCATGCATTTTACTAACTGGCCAGTTTATTGTGCATCCCTATAAATGATACTTAAATCTAAATGATGCAGTTTGAAAGCCAGCATTTAGTGGAAGAGACAGCTATGCAGGTGACGGCTGACTGGAGCAACAAATGTTTCATGTCGCCTTTTCTCCAACAGAGGGAGCCAAGCCTCCTGGCTGCAGAGTTTGTATCTTGCCTGTCACAAAAACAACTATCCAACACACTTGAGAAATGTATTTACATCCCTTTGGTTGCTGCCACAGTTCCATTAATGCATTTAACAAATGAAAGGGCTAAGATGCTTGACAACAAGCAATGTTTCTCTGCAGAGCTTGGCAACACTAAGGCATATCCACTCTTACCGCAGCATCAAGGGGAAAAGTGAATTTTCAGGTAGTGGGATCATCATACCTGTTCTATAGAAGGAAACAGTAAAGAGTTCACTCCTGCAAATAGTTATGAGAGGCTCAGCAAAATGCTTGCCAAGGCATGTCAGTTGGATCAGCCGCTGGGCAGCTCTGGGCTCTTTTTGGTACAAACCTGTACAGTTTTCTAGCTGACAGAGAAACCTAGAATGGTGGTGGGTCCCATTGTTTGGGCATAGAACTAAGTAGCCCTCAAGAGTCTCGGCCAAGTTACACACTGGGTTTGTTCCAAGCTGAAATACATGAATAACTCTAGTTCCATTTCAGCTCTGCCTGTGCTTGCAACATTGGGAGGCCACAGCCTTAACATCCTGTCCAGAGTGGCTGTAAGCGATGTGGGGCTAAACAGCTGTGATTTTCAGATAAGCATTGGGTTAATTTGTTTTACTTGCTAGGCAGAGTCCCTAGTTTCTCAGATATCACAACCATTTCAGAACTATAACTCTCAGTGCTTTTGCTTTTCCTTTTAAAATAGGTTTTATTTTCAGTGGACAATTCCATTTTTCTATGAAACTATTATTTTTTACAATGACCTGTCTGCACAACAGAGGGAGGTTCTCTAGGAGGGAGAATACTTGATTGGCACTCAAAAGACTTGAACATATACCCAACTCTGCCTCAAAACTTCTGGTCAACTCAGAGCAAGTTCTTTCATTTCTGTGTGCCTCAGTTTCCCCATTTGAACAAAGAGGTTAATACTGATGTCCTTTGTAAATAAAGTCTTTAGATCTGAGGCTGGAAAGTGCAATACAGAAAATCTATGGATAAACTTTTAAGAAACGATGGCTTTTGTTAGAGATGAATTGATTTCTCCTGTATTTTTTAATGTTTCTATGTAGAACATTATGATATTTTTCAGTTTATACCCTATATTATTATATTTTAATGTTAAAACAATATATTGACTCTTGCCAATGCCACGGCACCGAAATGACAAATGCTGTCTGCATGCTCTATGACACAAATATTCTATATGACACTTAGCTCCTGAAGTTTCTAGTCTTAGTAACTTTCTTAGGAAGCAACCAAAGCTAAGTAAGGATCTCCAGTCTATAAACATATACAATACCTGCTAATATGATAATGCAGAGCTGACTAATTATGAAGTAGGGCAGGAGTGGCCAACCTGGGGTATAACGCGTACCACAACTGGCACTGGTACCCTCTGTGTGTGATGTGGCAAATTGGGGGGAGGACAGGGAGCAGAAATCAGAGTAGCAGATGAGGGAGAGGGTATAGGGAAGGAAGCAGAAAGCAGGACAGCAGCTCAGGCAGAAAAAGGGGATCAGAGTTGCACTCAGAGAGGATGTGGGGCTAATTTGCGGCATGCCTGCCAAAAAGGTTGGCCCCCAATGAACTAGGGGATTTTGAGATTAGAACTGTCTTTAAAGTTATTTTGCAGGAGGATCAAACCACTGAATTTGCAACATGTCATTAGAGTAATAGAATAAAAATTTTAAAGGCTTTCAGTAAGTAGTGAGAAGGAAATCTGACTCCTTGTTATTGGATAATTAGCTAAATGTGGGCCTGATTAAAAAACGAAGCCAATGGGAACATTTCCATTAACATCAATCCACTACTGCTTGCATAATATCTTGCACACAAGAAATAATTTCATTTAGGATTTGACTAATGAACAATTTTGCCCTTATATTAAAGGATCAAAAGTGACTGTGGCTTAGCAGTTCGCAATTTGAGATGTCTGGGACCTAATTGTTCAGTGTTCTTAGCATATAATACAAAGATGGCCAGTTGTGTTAGTGTACAGGGATTTTGCTGAGGACATCTTAAACCAGAGTTGGCCTGCATGTGACATGCTTGGTTCTCATGTAACCCTGAGAGACATACTAGCTTTCATGCTTGTTAGTTCAGGAGCCAAAGTTCTGGTAGGCCCAAAAGAAAACTATTTTTCAAAAGAATGTGCACCATGTTTCTAAACTTCAGTTCTCTCTGGTAATGCCTGTAATTAAGTTTATCCACTTGTGTTCCTCAACATTTTCTCTCCCTTGTGCAAACTCACAGGGCTTGTACAGGTGATAGGGGTTTAATCCCCAAGGATTTATTCCATGCCCCCTAAATTGCAATGGTGGGGCATAGAATAAAAACCTGGGGACTAAACTGCTTCAATGTTATGGCAAGGGGCCTGATCCTTTTTTTTCCCCTTTTTTTTTTGAGCCTGCCCGCAGTCGGGGAGCTGAGGTGGGGGGTAAGCTGCTGATGAGCTGAGCAGCCCAAGCTGTGGGGAGTCCCAGTCCTTCCCTCCACAGTGGTGGCACCCCCTGGGGCTGCCTGGGTGGGCTGCTAGTAGGCTGGGTGCTACCCCAGTTCAGAAGCAGCACCCAGCTCGATCCAACTGTTCCCCAAGCCCACCTGCTGGAAGCCTGCCAGGCACTACTCCCTGGGCAGGCTCACCGAATGGTTGGATCAAGCACACTAGCATCCTGCTCCGGCAGCCTGTGGAGGGAAGGACCGGGGTCCCTCATAGCTCAGGGGTTGCTCAGCCCACCGGCAGCTCATCCCCCAGCCATGGCAGCGTTGGGGGGCTCCGCACCAGCAACGATTGGGCCCCTCTCCACTTCCGCTTGCAAACAGGGTTCTGCAGTCAGCAGGATGCCTGGGACTGCCCAGGAATGGGCTAGCTTGCCCCTGGGGCAGTGTGGGAAGGTGGCAGGAGGGTGGCTGTGTTTGCTGGCATCTGGAGAAAGTGCCGGAGATGGTACATGGGGTGCTGGAAGCCTGGGCAGGCTCAGGGTAGTGTTGGACCAGGCACTTCCAAGCTGGGGCAGCACACAGCCAGCTAGCTGCCCACCTGGGCTTCCAGCACCCCATGCACTGTCCCTACCACCTTCTTTGGCCACCAGCAAACCCAGTCACCCTCCTGCCACCTTCCTATGCTGCCCCAGGGGCAAGCCAGCTCATTTCCACGTGGCTCCAGCCATCCTGCCAGCTGAGGGAACCTGCTGAAGGCAAAAACAGTAACGGGCCTGAACATTTTTTCAGCGGAGCCTGGCTGCCTCTCCCATGGCCAGGTGAGCTGACAGCTGCACCTTGCAATTTGTAACATTGCAAACTAAACTACATCCAGATGTAGTTCAGTTTGCAACATTGCAAAGTCATTTAAAACCCCCCAAAATCTTGCACATGTACACTATGATGCCATTAAGCCACACAAAGCAATATTTTCACCATGTGTACATGTTAATGGCATCACATGTACAAGCACCCTCAGTTTCTAGCAGCTACTTCTCTCCTAATCTCAGTTTCCTGCCAGCATATGAGGTAAGATTAATGGTGGGAAAGGGCGTGTGTACACTGCACACTCCTCACCCCTGAAACCCTGAGCTTGCCTATTTAAATAAGACTCTTGGTAGGCTGCCAATGGTTTTGCTTTGAGAGTGAATGAAGATATGTTTACATAACTCATAGAAGGTTTGGAGCCCCTAACCTCTAGGTATTTGCCATATACAAGGACATTTAGAGATAAAGGGTAACATTTTGATTTCAATGAGAGTTAGGTGCTTAAATACCTTGGGCTGAAGTCACTGCTTGAAAATGGGTCTTAAACACTTGAAAATTTTACGGAGTCAAAACCCTTAAATAGGACCAAAAAAGCAAGAACCAAATGTGAAATTTGCAAATCAGTGCAAAGACCAGCACTCCGGTGGAAAGATGACACCAACTGAACAAGAAGAATGCCCATTTGCACACATTTTGATGCTGTAAGAGCTTATAAGACTACCACACATAGGTATGAAGTTTCTAGAGCAACACCCAGTCCAGTGCAATTTGGCTATGCATAACTTTCAGTTTATAAGAAGAATCCACCACCAAGAATTAGGCTGAAAACAGACGTTGCCTTTGTGTCATATACATTTTGTGAGAGCATCTTCCGCAGGTAGCAATCATGACCCTTCACTACCAAATCACAGATAAGGATGCAACTGACTAAAAGCTGCCAGATCCATCCTCCAGCAGCCCTTTCCAGAGTTTTTAATTAGAGATGAATGAAAAGTTTTCAGTGAAACTTTTCTGTCAGCAAATGGAATTTTTTTGACCAATGAATCACGTCACAGGAGCCTGAGGATTTTGATAAAGACTTGAAAAGGAATCATTTTGATGGTCACATTTCATTTTGATAATGGTGAAACGTTGTGGGTTTTTTCAAATGTATAGTGTTGGTTCTTTTTGTTTTAACATTTATACTAACATATCCATTTAATATTATAGTTATTATTTTGACCATACTTACTGAAACAAAAAACTTGTTCATGTTCCCAAATGGAATTTTTGGAGAATTTTCATTTCACTGGAAATTTCAGAATTTTGGCTTTTCACTCGAATGTGGAAAGCTTTTTTTCCCCAATGTGTTATGATTTCCTATGCAACAGAAATCCCATTTTCCAACCAGCTCGTGCTTTACTATGAGCACCAAAGCCCATGAAAGTGAATAACCCAGGAAAAAAAAACAATCCATCCACTCTGTTCAACAGGAGAACACCAAACCAGAACACCTTCATTATCTGCACATAACAACTGGTCATTATCATGCATTTAAGGCTTATACTACATTTATACTGTAAGCTCTTCAAAGCAAGGGGACATTTCTTTGCTTTGTGTTTGTACAGTGCCTAGCAGTTTGTACAGGGCCTTGGTACAGGACTGTGACTTCCAGGTACTAGGGCATTACAGATAATAAATGAATCATATATAGACCTTCATCTTGCCCGGGGTCTAGAGCACGTTTTCAGTATTCTAACCAAAGAGTTTGTTTCTTACAACTGACACACATCACTTTCTTCAACCTGTTTGAAACTAAAGAGAAAAGAAGTTAGCTTCTTGACAGGAACCTGTGATGGCTTTAGGCAAAATTATTTCTCTAACCTGCTACTGCAGAAATGTTAGGGTATGGCCATATGAACAACACATGCATCAGCTGCTCTGTGGTAATTGCCCATGTGCATGCTCTTACACTAGGTTAAGTGGAAGCTAAGCCTTGGTAACTCACCCTCTTTTATTGAAGGCTAAGCTATTATGGTTTAGCTTCCATTTACTGCATTCATGCACTGGGCAGCTGCTACATTGGAAAGCCCTGCCCACTTCAGCTCCATAGTGAATTGCTCACCTGTTCATACTTATTATGGGCCAGAGTCTATCACCACTAGACGTTCGGTTTGCCTTTGTGTCTTCCAGTACTGAATGGATACTGTCACGAATACATGAAACCTGGAAAACAGTGACTAGAAGAGGGGTGCATCTTTTTCAGCACCCCAGTATCTAGTAGGTTGGATTTATGAACCATCATACCACAGATGGTGTATTCTCAGCAACTATATAGTCTCAGAAGTGGTGCCTTTGGCTTTCCCCCCTGCTGGGTGAGTCTCAAATAGCCTGACTGGCTAGTTAATAGCTTGGGCATGTGTAGATAAAATGGGGGCCCTAAATTGAAGCAGTGGGTTTTAAAAAACACCACTTCACTTTAGGGCTGATTAAACCCCCTTGTTGTGCACCCCCCCCACTGACTTACCTGCCTTTCTGGTGGGGAGGGGAGGGTGAGCTGCTGGCAGGTGGAGTGCTCCCTGGGCTGGGAGTGGGCTGGTGGCTTCCATCTATGGCTGCGGCAACGCCCCCCCCCACAGGCAGCACCTGCCAGCAGGCAGCCGGCTCAGGCAGTCCCAGGGTGCATTGCAGCTGTGGAGGGAAGCACTGGGCCCCTGTGCAGCTCAGGCAGGCAGGCAGGCCCCAGGGGAAACCCCCCCCCCCCCCAAGATCAGGCTCATTGCTTTACTTGGGCAGAGCCTGCTTTCCCAGGCTGCTGCCAGGCTGCCTGCAGGACTTTCTGCAGAGCTGTGCAGAGCCTGGTGCTTCGCTCCGTGGCTGTACGGGCAGCAAACTAAAACTCCTCGAAGGAGTTTTAGTTTGCCCACCCTAAGTCATTTAAGGCGCATTGCACCACTGAATTTCCTACAGCGGCTGGAATTAATGAGTAACATGCTGCCGAGGTGTGCAAACATCAACACCATTAAAGTGGTGCAAAAGCATTTAGCCCGCTTTAAAGTGTCATACACACATGCCTCTTATTTTGTCTACACATGGCCTCGATTCTCAGTTGCTCATTAGACTGACTCAGTCCTCCTGTTGTGGTTGTGCTTTAAGTTCGGCAGACAGTGACATATAACTGTGGTGCCATGAATGAGGTGGGGGGAAGTTTTAAAGGTCTGCTGTGATTTACTGCAGCCCCTGAAGAAAATGGAGGCCACAATGAAGCAAATAAATTGATTTCCAGCTCCTGTGACTGTCTTGGGGTTGTCTTTCTCAGCCTACCATAAATATGGAAGGCAAAATTGCAGCTTTCAAATGGAGGTCATGCTGGGGCTTGGGCAGCTCTGCTCTGCTGTTAATAGAGCAAGTTCATGGCTAATTCCATATGGATATATCAGGATTAAGTCCTTCCCTCCTGAGCAAGCAGTTAAAGAGCAAGAATCTTCTCCCCAGCCCACCGCTTTAGTTGTTCCCTGCTGTTAAAAGAGATTCTTGTGGCAACTTTGCTGACAGCATCATACAGACACTGAGCCTTTCCCTGCTGAGAGGCCCAGTGGCTTGGATGCAGTTAGCTGGACTTATTCTCTTGATGACAACAGAAGCAGGATTAAGCATCATCTTGTATCAGTCCTTTCCCTTCCAGCAGCTTCCTACAAGTCTCTGTTAAAGTAAAAGTGGTCAGGTGCTAGTGTCTGCTCTGCACCCAGGCTTCTGAAGGGGCCTACTAAGGAAACTTTTAAGCAAATAGGAGTCATTCCACTAACTTCATCAAGGTATGGGGTCAGGCCCCTAATTTACCCCTTCCATGCCTACAATGTGGGCCTCAGCCCTCTAGTGATTTAAACACAAGCTAAACCTTTTAGATTATAAATGTTCCCCTTGAAGTCAACAGACAGACTCAATGGTGTGTAAATATAATCCTTTTGCCAGGCACTGGATAGCAGTAACAATGGCGGGCGTCAGATTTAATGATTTAACATTAACTCTCCAGTTCTGGTTCAAGTCTCCATCTGGAAACATGGGGAAACAGATTTTAACTGCGTGTTTTAACTTGAGCAAACTTTCCCACTTGCAAGCAACATTCAAATAAAGCAGGGTTTATTACAGGGGAAAAGGAAGGAAACACACAATCTCCAATAAAACCTTAACTATTAAACATTAGCTGAATCCTGAAACAGTTAGTCTTAGTCACAGGCAAACCAACCTAATGGGGCTACAACCTAGCCTAGTCTGTGGGAAAGGGAGACTCACCCAGGACTGCCATATGGGGACCTACCACCTATGCCAGCCAGCGGTGGCAGGTGCTGGGTAGGGAGGCCCACTGCTGAGGACCCTGCTGTTCCTTGCTGCCAGGGATTACTGCTCTGCTCCAGAATCTCTGTCACTTAATGCCACCCAAAGTAGAAAGTCCCAAGTAGGAAGACCCACACCCAAGTTTCTGTCACTCTGCTGCTGGGGAGTGCTGCTAGGCATGACTGCTCTGGCCACTGCCACTAAGAGTCATGCCACTCCCCTGCTGCCACTAGGGGTTGCCACCACCCCTCCACCACTGCCACTAGTCATTACCATTCATTTTCTACTCACTGCCAATGCAATCTGACCTCTTTCAAACCCTGACCTACTCTACAGAAGGCCAGGAGTTTTACCTCATCTAGCTACAGAAAATATAGTACTATGCTTCTACCTAAACCCAGTATAGAGATTTAAATTCCCAAGCACTTTTCCTTTGAGAACTGGATGAACCACAAGGCCATCAAGGGAATAATTCCTTTCTAGAATCTTTTTCTTTTTATACATGAGGACTCTGCATGCAAATTGAAGGCCATGCCACTACAGATCTCTGCCCAGGTCACAATGAGGGTTGACCCCTCAATGATCTTTGCATAACTTTTCATTAGCAGCATTTGTGTTCCTATAGATTTCACAGTTTTGGAAGAGGGGGCTGGAGGACACAAAAATCTGCTTCATCTGCCCTTTACAATTGCATATGTACTTTAACCCCAAACAGTAAAACCCAAGCCCACAAACAGTGAAAACAGACATGACTAGCCCCCAAATCTCTCAACATGCTGACCACTTTTACTTTAACAGAGACTTGTAGGAAGCTGCTGGAAGGGAAAGGACTGATACAAGATGATGCTTAATCCTGCTTCTGTTGTCATCAAGAGAATAAGTCCAGCTAACTGCATCCAAGCCACTGGGCCTCTCAGCAGGGAAAGGCTCAGTGTCTGTATGATGCTGTCAGTCAAGTTGCCACAAGAATCTCTTTTAATGAAGATTTCATAGACATTAGGGCTGGAAGGGACCTCAGAAGATCATCAAGTCCATCCCCCTGCCCCAGGGGCAGGAAGTCTGTTGGGGTCAAAGGATCCCAGCAAGATAAATTTCCAAATGTCTCTTAAAGGAGTCCAGAGTAGGTGCTTGCAACACCTCTGGCGGCAGTCTGTTCCAGGCACTGGGGGCTCGGACAGTAAAAAAGTTCTTCCTTATGTCCAGCCTGAAATGGTCTTGGAGAAATTTGTGACCATTTGACCTTGTCATCCCTTGGGACACTCTGGTGAGCAGGCATTCCCCCAGATCCTGATGTATACCCCTTATATACTTATAGGGGTATACAAATATGCAGAGAAAGAATACACAGAGAATACATTAACTTGCAGTGAAACAAGGCCAGTCTTGCAGCTTTGTCTCACCACAAAGAGCCTATTTCATGGGCATTTCACAACAGCCCCACCCCGGCACAGATTGGTGGAGAGGCCCCGCCCCTCAGCACTGATTGGTGAAGAGGCCCCAGGGGGAGGAGGGAGAAGGGGCATCTGCCATCTTGTCTGCTGCCACCTTCGTGCCACCCCACCAGCTGGGAGATTGAGAGGCCCTCCTGGGAGGGGAAGACTTAATAAAAACTTATTTTATTGGGGGGTGGGGGTGGTTTTTTTTGCAGATTTTGCTGTCAACCCTGGATTTCACAATTCCACAAAATCTGCAAAACCGTGATTTAGGTAGGTTCCTAAGCATAGAATATAGCCATAGCTGAACATACAGACCATAAACAGGTTTACATAAAGTTAAACTCATGCTCAGTCTTTTCACAGTCTCAGCTTTAGTGTGATGTTATATGACAAAGCTTCACATGTCTGCAGAGCTTCACATAGAAGCAGAAGAGTGGCAGGAGCCACCAGGAGTACACTGCGTTCACAGGCTATCATTAGACTAAGGAATCCAGAAAATCACCACTTGAAGCCTTCACACACCATTACAAGGCACAATACCTGAAACACCACCACCACCCTATAACATACTACAGGTAAAAGCAGGGGTATGAGGGCACTGCCAATGACCTGCCACTGCACTGACAGGGAAATAATTGGTTAATATATGCTCGGGAGATGCTACAGAAGAAGGTTAAAAACAAACAAAAAACCAGAAGCCTGTCACTGGGTATAAATCTGACCTTTAGTTAAAATTCCTTACTTAACCCAAATGTGTCGGTTGGTATGACCCTGAGTGGAAAAGCAAATCCTCTAGCCAGGAACCTCTGCGTTTTCTAAGGACCAGCAGGAGTAGCAGCACACCTAAATGAAGCTCCCAGTCTTAGCAGTAGTCAATACCCAATGCTTCAGAGGAAGGTGAATTCTTCCCCCCAGCACAGCTCCCCTCTACCCTTCCTCCCCACCCCAAAGCCTGTAGCATTCATGAATGATTATCATTACTAATATATATACCTGCTGTGACAGGAAGAAGGATTATTGTTGTGTTTTTCTCAGGACAGGAAGGAGGGCCTAATTTGAATTTTAGTCATGTCAAGATGTCCAGTCTGTTGGTGCAGGACTTCTGGACTCTTTTTAACATTTTTAAGTAATTTTAATTCCCCACATTTTAAAAAAGAATATTCTTTTCACTGATTCAAACATTTGAAAAAAATCATGGGTTTCCAATTTAGAAAGTATTCATTTTCGAATCTTTTCCTAATTTTGTTTATTGCTGCTCCCATTTTCAAATTTTCACATTTTTTAATCTCTTCCTTTTTTTCCTCTTTCCATCTTATAGGTTCTGGTCATAAAACAGAAGGAAGAAGAATGCACGGAGCAGAAAACTGAAAACATTGTAAACCAAACCAAGGACAAAAACCTATTCTGTTCCCATTTTTGCAGAAAAATAAAATTTTGAGAAAGAGAAAATAAAATTGGTCCATTACATTTTCCAAGTTAGAAAAATGGCCACTCGGTGGAGGAAAAACCATTTTTCCTTTATAAAAATAAATGACCAGTTCTAGTCGTCAGTAAATACTGAAGAATTTGAACTCTACAGGGTCAATTTACTCTTGCTTTTAAGTTAATGTGGTAGTGTGGTCTGGGGAACTCTTGGTTTCAGTAGAATGCCCGCAGCTATGCCAAGAGTTGCATCAGCCTCAATGCCTCCGTGTTTCCCAGCTGTTTTTTCTGTTTTCTAAATGGGATTCTTTTCGCATGCAGTGGGTAGACCACATGTTCCTCATTCTTTAACGTTAAAGGCAGTCTCCTTTTAGGTGGATATTTATAGTGCGTTCTATACAGTACCATCTGGGAGGCACTACTATATACCCAGGTACTTCCATCCAGTCCAAAGAGTTATTTGCAGCTTCTGTCTCCATCATGCTGTTCATTTACTCAGTTTGTAGTAATCTCCAAATAGCACTGATTTCCCCTCATGCATATATTGGGAAAGTGGTGGCTTGTCAGCCAACCCCAACTCTCATCAGTATAACTAGCAAAAATATTCAGCGAGAATATAGTCTGTCCAAACCGTCTGGCATTTTAACCAGTGACTCATCTTACAACTAGCATGTAACCCATGAGCATGGCTGTTATTTCATCAACAAAGCAGAATTCACTTCAGCCAATCCTTATTGCAATCCCTGCCCACATCTGGGGCCAGATGCTTGACTGATGTCATTCTAATTTGCACCTACTGGGGTTTTAGTCCTCAGCTTTTTACCCAGAGTGCCTGTGCAGCTGGAGACTGGAACTAAAGTGCTAGAGCATTTTTGACCATTGCATGATACAGTACAAATAGTAGTGCTTTACACACATCAAGTGGCATAGTGTATTTCTAAATACAAAAAAATAGAATTCTTGGTTCCAAAATGATACCTTTTATTAGACCAGCTGGGTCTAATAAATACCTTTTAATAAAACCAACTGGGTCTAATTGATACCTTTTAATAAAAGGTATCATTTTGGAACCAAGAGTTCTAGTTTTTTGTATGTCTTCTTGTCTCAGACCAACATGGCTACCAAGTACACTCCTGAAATAGTGTATTTCTGTTGTTTTGAGTACTTAGTGATATTGACTTTAAAATCCATAGGCATATAGGACTGGAATGGTTCTTCTGGGCCATCAAGTTTACTCCCCCGTGTTTGTAAGCAAATGTAAACTGAAGGAATCCCCCAAGACTCCATTTCAAGCACTCACACCCAAATTCAATTCTTCTGTTTCCCATCAAAAAGAGCAACATAGTTACAAACAGAATGCAAGAACCTGTCTGTAACTACAAAATTTCACTCCTTCCCAGTTGCCACTAATCTGAAGTGTAATCCAGCAATTCTTTCTCCCAAGCATCCTGCTCTTTCCACTTGAACTACATTCCATCTCCAAGGTACATAGACACTGTCAGATTGCTTGGTCTCACCAGCATCTGCACATCTGCAATGTGTTCAGAGGAGGTAAAACACTCATCTCAAATGTGTTCAAGTGATAATGTTAGTGGAGGATGAGAGAAGCCCTTACTACTAAATCAGATCTATGGACCCAAGTGCTGTAATGCAAGACAATACTATTGGCAAGAGAAAACTGGATATTTTTTGCTTTAAAATCTGCAATCCACTCTCTGCTTTTAAAATTGTATTTTATTATTTCTTTGGCTTTGGCCTAAGCATGCATTTTTATGTAGTGTATTGAGACTTGAAGATTATTCCTTATTTTCTACTTTTCAGACACAAGGACAGACTCAAGAATCAGCTATATATTTGCATTCTGAGATAACCTTATGTCTTCTATTTAGATATTTAGTAATTAATAAAGTTAGCTAATTATATACTAGACATTTATATTATCACTATATTTTAGTATTCTAATACCCTAATGAAATGTGTCTGGTCTTGGGTCCTTTGGCAGAATCCCTGATTGGGAATGCTAGTCTCAAAATGCCCTAGTTTATAATTAGACAGCTCTCCCTTATAATAGCACGTACGATATATTTGTAGACTGTAAATCCTTACTTAATACTGCTTATTTCCTAAGGAAATTACCAAAAGCACAAACCTCTATAGTTAAGTGTCATGAGGATTAGTATACAAGTACTTTATAGTCTGAGCATGTGTCATCTCAGTGTCTTGGTAAGTGATCACACTGCATAATAATAAAATATAATATAATGCTTCTCTAAAAAAAAGAATCAAATTTCCTGCTCAAGGAACATATTTTTAATTTTCTGTAGCAAAATGGTATATTTTGTTGTAATTAGAAACTGTCATAATGCACACAAGGAATCATGTTTGAACAGCCAACCCAAAATCTGTCATTTCCTAACTTTTTGTTTTTTGCAACTACATAACTTTCCCTATAGATTTTTGTTATGTATTTATGACATAAATCCAAGGTTTATACTGTGGTAGAATGGCTATTGCTTTGAACTGCATGGAGTCATTTGAATCAGAACAAATCAGATGCATATTTTACAAATAGTTCTCTGTTTTAAAAGATTCACTGGTTTAATTATATTGATTTCATCAATATAGTTTAACTATATTGATTTCAACAAGCTACATAAATTTATGCAGAGGCCTCATATAGATGCATTTAAACTAGATCAGTCCTCATTTAAGTCAACATAGCCTAATTTGGTTTGAAGGTTAAACTCAGTAGTGTAATTAAGGGTGGGTGAGAAGGCAACAGCCCTGGGCACCGATTTAGAGCGAGCACAAGAATGGAGACTGCCATCCCTGTTGGCCCAGCTGCTGCTACTGCCAGCCAAGCTACAGCAGCTGTCCTGGCTGCCACAGCCACTCAGGGTGCAGAAAGCACTTGTTATGCCTCTTATCAAACTGTTTTAATTGTGCTATGTTAGACATGTGCAGCAGTTCAAGGAGATTGTTTTTAAACCTATCGTGTTAAACCAGTGTAATTCTTCAAGGACGAGTCGGCCCTGAATCAGAACAATAATGATTTAAACACCACTTGAATCCCCATAGCACTGAGGAACACACACACACACACACAGAGTGCAGGACAAATGCTCAGCTCTCCAGATAATGACTTTAGAGAGGATTAAATTACCAGCAAGTGGCTATTCATGTGGTAAAAAAGCTCTAAGTGTCCAGCAATTTTTTTAAACAGCATTTGAAACTTTGAAAGGATTTTTGAGGAAAGCCACTGAAAATTTGGCCTGTAGTTTCTGGCTTTAAGAGATCCTATCTGCTGTTATGGCATTAGAATATCTCATGGTTTCAAATGCTAGGTAATCATTGCATAGAGTTCTAGCGAGAGAAAGTATTCTTGCCTCCTGTAAACAAGCCAACCATGGAGTCCTTATTTCAGTTCTTTTTACCATTAAATTGGCTTTCGAAATAGGGTGACCATAAGGAAGACTGGGACATCTGGGACACTGCCTCCCTCCCACCTCCCAGGCAGCAGCAGAGGCCAGCAGGCAGGGGCACAGACACAGTCTGGCAGGGAGGAGGAGCTTCCTGGCATACCACGCTGCTCCCCCTCCCTGCTGGACTGTGCCACGCACCCCTGAAATTCCAGGATGCTCATTTTGGTTTTCACGGACCGGCCTTCAAAATCCACAGCTGTCCCAGGCAAACTGGGATGTATGATAATCTGGTTTAGAAATGATATGGCTTTACATTTGCAATTAATTTTCAATCTGTACCATGACCCCGATGTGGACTCTTGGAAGTGGAGTAAGTAACAAAGCAGAGAAGTTCACATGTGGCTCTAAACCAGCAGTTCTGAACCGGGGGTATATGTACCGCCAGGGGGTACATGAAGCCTCATCAGGGGGTACGTGAGATATATTTCATACATTGTCTAACACAGGTTGAAGGGCCTAAAAATATGTCTTCACAATTTGAAACTGCTGTAAAACACGCATGCGTTCAGGATTATACATAGTTTGACATAAAAATAAATTTCCCGTCGAAAGGGGGTACGTGAAGTCTCACTCTGAGACCAAGGGATACGTCAACTGAAAAAGGTTCAGAACTGCTGCTCGAAACAGACAAGACAAATTCAGCTAAAGCAATTGCAATGTGCCCAGTGCTTCCGTCACTTTAAACTCTGCCAGTACAAAATCCAAAGTATATTTAGATCAGGAGTTTAACAAGGAAATGTCAACACTGATACCCGTTTCATATATTTACACTCGTTGTTTACACAATGTAGGTAAGTTCAGTCAGAGAGGGCTTGTCTGGAGGAAGCAGATAGGAGCAGGAACCCTATTTCTGATTTTTCTGCTACAAGCTAGTCAAGGGCTTCAGGGAAGGTTTCATGGGGATCCGGGAGTAGAACAAGACCAGTTTAAAGAATGTAATAATTCTACCCTAGGAATGCATGTTGCATGACCTGGCCCCAAGGGTGGCTGCAGTGCCTGCTGGTTGCCAAGTGACTCCTGTCTCCCTCCAGCTCCTCAAGGTACCTTCCCCTTTTACCTCATCTGCCATGCCTTGATGGAATGTATAGTGCTTAGGGAGGCTGTCCCAGGATCCCAGAGAGAACTTCAGTTCACCAGCTGGCCCCAGTCTTGTCCCTTGAGCACTGAACTGTGGCCCTCCTGGCCCTATCAGGGCCTCATGGCACTGTACTCATGGCCTCTGGCCTCCCTATGCCTTGCAAGTGTTACTCTATGAATTCAGAGGGGCCTGCCTAGCCTCAATACAGCCTTTGGCCCCTTAGGCCATGAACCTTTGTCTGGGCTTCAGCCTTCCCAGCCTCAGCCCTTTTATTCTGGCTGCACCCCTCAGCCCAGGGCAACTGCCCCAGACCTTGGCTGTCAGACCATTACCCCTGTCCTACACTCTCAGGTGCCAGGTCCCTTGCCCTGGCTTGGCTGCAGCTCCTCCTGGTCTCCAGGTCCCCCACACAGGCCTTAGCTATCCCAGCTGTGGCCTACCTCCAGTCTCCAGTCATCAGCCCCTGACCCCAAGCTGGCTCTATCACAGAATGCCCCAACAGGCAGCCTCTCCATGATCTTCATGCTCCCCTAAACCCACAGCCCAGGCCTCCAGTGGCTAAACTCAAACACAACACAGGCATTTTAAGCAAACTGCTTCACAACTAAAATTCACCACATGCTAGGTCAATACCACATCACAAGCCATTAATACCCCTCAGCTTTCCCCTTCCAACTCTATTGGGTAGATTGGGTGCCTGGTGGTCTGGCACCTGCAGCCATCTCTCCTGAGAGCACCTCTCCCTGCAGCATGCAGGACCAAACTGCCTGCTTGAGCTCAGGCACAGGGCTTATGTACTCTAGCCACCCCCTCCTCACCACCCCTTCCTATCATGTGATTTCCCAGTCACCCACATGGGTTTATGGGTTTCCACTTTGGCTTAGTGGTCAGCTTGCTCTCTTTTGCTTAACCCAGCTGCTTGCAACCTTTACTTCTGGGATTCCTGGAGGTCTGCTCTTGGCTGCTTACTGCAGTGCAGCTGGCTCCAGGGTAGTCACTTCCCAGTGATAGCTTCTACCTTTGCTGTCTCTGACTTGCTTGCTTTCTAACAGTTAGCCTTTGCCCAGCTGGCAGCCTCACACAGCAAGCTTTGTCTGCTGTGCTCTCCCCTTAAAGTAGCAGGAGTCCCAGGTTCCCCATTACAGTGCACCAAGAAAGCTTCAGGATTCACCACCACTTTCTGAGTGTACTGCCTGCCCAGTTACTGCTGGGACAGGGCTGGTATGCACACTGTTTGTGCAGTGGTCCTGTGCAAATGGCATGATCCATCCTGGAGGGAAGAAGCAACCCAAAGGAAATGAGACACAGGCAATAATAAAACTCACAGGAGGACGTAACTAATCAGCACTAACACACAAAACAGCAGCAAGTTTAGCCAGCTTGCCAGCATAACCAGTCTCCCTTGATAGTGGGCTGCAGTGACTGTAATTGCCCCTCCAGGCCTCTGCACGTGGCCACACATCTTTGCCTCAAAAAAGGTAGTGGAGTCTCTGTACCAGGACTGAGGGAAGGTCCTGTGAAAGTCTGGCTGCTAACCATATGATGAGTTAATATTTGACTTCTGGCAACCACTTCTAGTTCCTATGTCCCTCACTGGGTCTCAGACACCTGTTTTTTATGAACCCCAGCTGCCTCCAATTCCCATCCCTCCTCAGAACCCCCGTCTGAAATGCTCCTTACCACCTGCCCTGCCTGCTGCCACAGACCTGCCCCTCTCTCATGACAGTGGGGGTGCTTTGGGCATTTTTACACATGCAAGCGCTGCGATGCTTGCAGTTGTATAAGCAGTGAAATGCATGTCAATGCTGAGAAATGGTGGTGGTGCGCTTTTAAACTAAAACATATAGAAGGTGCTTTAGTTAAAAAATGCATCACCACCATTTGCTGTGAGCTGATGTGCATTTCGCCGCTTATACAACTGCACACAACACAGCGCGATGTGCATCAGCTTGTGCACGGAGTAGACTCAATTAATCGAGTCTGCTCCAAAGCAGCAGATCTCTGGCACATTGTGGAACCAAAAATATGTGTATAAATGCCCACTGACTACAGCTCATTGAATTAATTAAAGCGCCCTCCTCCCCCCACCCCAACTCTTGCAGCATGTGTATAAATGCCTATTGTGAGGTACTAGCATGAATAATTGGTGCCTCCCGAGACTGGGGGGGGGGCACCTTGTTACCAGATTTGCCCATTACTTTGGGGTGTGCTCATACATTAGGGATAGTTTCTAGGGTCTTGGTAATTCTGTCAATGTGCTGCTTGTGTTACTATACGGAGCTGTATCTCTCCCCTCTGCAAGCCCTCACCCCCAATGGAGCTATCTTGCAGGACTCAGTTTTAATGCGACTGGGTTCCTCCAGTCACCAAATCAGTCATACACACAAACACACACAAATTAACGTGACACGCCTGACCTGGCTGGGCTGATCAGCATGGACAGGCTGACACCCTCATATGCCAAGAATCAGTTCATCAGAGCAACAATAAACTGCAGTCAGACACAAGCACACAGGTGAACAGAATCCCTCTGAATCCAGCTGGGTGTCCAGCTGACACCCTCATGGGCCAGCATTCAGTTCATAAGGGCATGTCTGAGTCAAACTGGG
>NW_005842279.1:1154428-1154735 GCF_000455745.1 Alligator sinensis
TACTACCCTGGTTTCACTAAGTATTTGGGGAAACTTAGCTCAAGCTTAACTAATACAGTTCAGGTTCAGAAATTTATGCCTAGAGTGAAAAGAGAGAGAGAGAGGTGGGATCTCACCAATCCGAGGTACTCAGGCTGCAGAGCTGAAAGGCACAGTCCGTAGCACAATTCTTGAAGAGAGAGACGACCTGTTCTTCCAGCGTCCCAAGAACGACAGGGGATGGTGTCAGCACAGGGGTTTTCGTCTTCTTTCTTCTTCTCCTTCTTTCCTCCTGCTTCTACTTCTTTTCCTTCCTTTTCCTCTTCCT
>NW_005842279.1:1154779-1155484 GCF_000455745.1 Alligator sinensis
ATTGTCTTTTCTATTGACAAGGGGTTATCTGGTTTGGAACATCTCAAGAAACTGATTGATAATCAGGAAACACTTAAGATTAGGGAGTAACCAAATACTTGGGAGCCAGCTTGAAATTCCTATGGATGGCAGATATACTGATGGGATATCTCATGGTTTCTTCAGAAACAATAGATAGCTTGCAGCATCAGGATTTTGGATATTTACTTGTTGTGAACAAGCCTCAGCTTAGCATGACTTTTCCAGATCTTAGTATAGTCTTTTAACAGACTTAAGATAATTATTGGGGTGCTCATAGCCTTTTGTGGAGAGGACTCCCACCAGTTGTCTCAGGAAAAGTATGACAACACCTGTGATTAGGGCTCTAACGGGCTGGACGCTGTGATGAACCCTTAACCATTGTTCAAATGTTGCCCATACCCCCTCTGACGCGGTCTCTTGCCTCAGCATTCCCTAACCCGGCAACCAAGTTTTAATCAATCAAGTTTAAATAGGCCTCCCATAGTGGGACCAGGGAATGTACGGCCCGAGATGCCTATTAAACTTAGAGGTGTGTGTGTGTCTGGGGTGTGAAAAGTCCTTAGTAAATCCAGATTAGAACTGGTCTGATAAATGCTGAGCTGGGTGTGTGTGAACATGGGTTGATTAACATTTGGAGCACAGATTCCCCATCATGCAGTGCTCCCCTGCTTCTCTGGTCCCAGA
>NW_005842279.1:1155550-1158192 GCF_000455745.1 Alligator sinensis
GATGCAAATGAGACCTAGGGCAGTTGTTTCATTCTTGTCACCCTTATCCGGAGGGCTTTAGGTGTGTCTCTCACTGCATCTTGATCAGTTTCATTTATGTAGAGGAAGGGAGGGAGGGGGGGGTGAGTCAGACAGACTGCATCCTGTGCCAGGGTTCCGAAGAACACACAGCTGAGACGTAACACCATTTGTAGGTGGCAGCATCAGCAGTGAGCGGTGAGCGGGGACTGCCTGCAGATGCCAGCGGCAGGTGTCTGCGGTGGGGTTGGAGGGGGTGGAAAGTGGTGAGTGCTTAAAGTACATTGGAGCAGCCTCCCTGCTAGTGTAAAGTCATCCATGGTTTTTAAGTGATGCTTAATGTGCATTATCCTATTTTAATGTGCATTAACTAAATAGAAAGGGTTTTTTTTGTGATGTCTTAATGTGCATTAAAGTAAGCTAATGCATATTAAAGTGCATGTGTAGATGTGTCCACTGAGGGTGAAGTTACACGTTACACTTAGACCATACTCAATCTATGGAATGTTAAGCAGTTTTAAAGTGAGAACATTCAATGAGCAGTGCCACATTAAGGGCTAATACTGTTTTTTGCCTGCACAGCTCTGATTTGCCACTAGAGGTCTGGCAAGCAGGGGCATGGCTGGGAGCCAGGACACTATGGGCATTTATACACATATAGTTTCATAGTTGGTAGGGTCGGAAGGGACTTAAGCAGATCATCAAGTCCGACCCCCTGCCATGGCAGGAAAGAATGCTGGTGTCAAACGACCGTGGCAAGGTATCTATCTAGCCTCCTTTTGAAGACCCCCAGGGTAGGAGCGAGCACCACTTCCCTTGGAAGTTGGTTCCAGATCCTAGCCGCCCTGACTGTGAAGTAATGACTCCTGATGTCTAGCCTGAATCTACTCTCCGTCAACTTATGGCCACTATTCCTTGTTACCCCCGGCAGTGTTCGGGGGAACAGGAGCTCTCCCATTGCCTGCTGGGCCCCCTTGGCCAGTTTATCGATGGCCACCAGATCCCCTCTCAGCCTTCTCTTGTGGAGGCTGAACAGGGTCAGGTCCCGTAGCCTCTCCTCGTAGGGCCTGCCCTGGTGCCCCCTGACCATCTGAGTGGCCCTCCTCTGGACCCTCTCCATGTTGTCCACATCCCTCCTGAAGTACGGCGCCCAGAACTGGACACAGTACTCCAACTGCAGCCTGACCAATGTCATATAGAGGGGGAGGATCACCTCCTTGGACCTGCTCGTGATGCATCTGTGGATGCATGACATGGTGCGGTTAGCCTTACTGACCGCGTCCTCACATTGGCGGGTCATATTCATCCTGGAATCACTAATGACTCCAAGATCCTTTTTTGCCTCTGTGCTGACGAGAAGGGAGTTCCCCAGCCTGTAGGTATGCTGCTGGGTCTTTCTCCCTTGGTGCAGTACCCTGCACTTGTCAGTATTGAATCCCATCTTATTCTCATCCGCCCACCCCTGTAACCTGTCCAGATCCAATTGCAGCCTGTCCCTCCCTTCTACCATGCCCACTTCTCCCCACATCTTAGTGTCATCTGTGAATCTGAACAAGGAGCTTTTCACCCCCTTGTCCAAGTCGCTGATGAAGATGTTGAACAGTGTGGGCCCAAGGACCGAGCCCTGGGGAGCCCCACTGCCCCACATCCCTCCAGGTCGAAAATGACCTGTCCACCATCACTCTCTGGGTGCGGCCCTCCAGTCAATTGGTGACCCATCTGACTGTGTAGGCATCGACACCACAATATGTTTGTCTGCTCCGATGTGCCAGAAATCCAGCGCATTGGCGCAGACTCGATTAGTTGAGTCTGCAGAGCATGTCAACTGACACACGTGGCGCTGTGTTGCATGCATTTATATAAATGGCGAAATGCACATCAGTGCTAAGAAAATGGCAGTGGTGCACTTTGAAACTAAAACACTTTCTATGTGTTTTAATTCAAAAGCAGTTTGTCTGCTCCGATGTGCCAGAAATCCAGCGCATTGGCGCAGACTCGATTAGTTGAGTCTGCAGAGCATGTCAACTGACACACGTGGCGCTGTGTTGCATGCATTTATATAAATGGCGAAATGCACATCAGTGCTAAGAAAATGGCAGTGGTGCACTTTGAAACTAAAACACTTTCTATGTGTTTTAATTCAAAAGCACACCGCCACCATTTTTGCAGTGTTGATGTGCATTTTGCCATTTATACAAATGGATGCAATGCAATGCTGGATGCTTTTAAAAGCGCCCAGTGCTCTGTCGCATACATATGTACATATGCCCCCGGGCTCTATCCCTGCTCTGGGTAGGAGGCTGGGCACGGTGTATCCTGGCATGCTGAAGGACTGCAAATTGCTCATTTTACTTCCATGGAGCAGACTGAAGTTACCCTATCACAAGCTAGGTAGCACAGACCAGAGCTAACCCTTACCCAAAGCAGAGGGCACTTAGCATGAGTTCGGGAGCTTTAACATTCAGACACTTGCATTTTAAGTGCGCTTAGTGGAGCCGTTGAAAGGTTTGGAAAATGTCACACATTTATCACATGCTGAGGTCTCCATTAATGTTTGCTCCTCGCTCATCAATTTATAGTTCCATGTGGCTTCATCTTGAAACCTGAAAAAATGCAACAGATGC
>NW_005842279.1:1158202-1165003 GCF_000455745.1 Alligator sinensis
GCTGAGATCTGGGCCTCCTGAGGAGGTGGAAATTTAGAGAAAACTCAGGACAGTGGGAAATGGAAATAGGCCTGGAAGAGCCTGAAGTGCAGCAAGGCAGACCACTTAGTTCTGCAGAGTTTTCATGATGCATCTTATTGAATTCATCTGGTCAGAGCTCTCTGGTAACTTGGGAGGAAAAGATTAAAAAATTAATTATAATGAACAAACCAACTGTGGAAGCTACAAGTTAAAAAGTAATTATGAGGGGAGTCATGTTTACACAAAACAGGAACTTGATCTTTGATCCTGATTACAGGCTTAAAGAAGCATGAAAACAGAGCATGAAAGTCCCATCCAGCACTTTGCATGCAGAGGATCCCAAGGGAGCTTTACTAAAGCTAGTAGAGAAGAACCAGGTCTTTAACAGGAACTCCTAGCCTGCCCTGTTCATGGTGCCTTTGCTCTCAGTTTCAAGAAAAAGCTATATCCTATAATTCCATTTTCCTTTCCTTGGAGTTTGATTTGACTGTTAATGTTGGAATAAATTATGGCTATGGTACATTTTTCAAGGCTGTCTCTGAAGCAAAACTGTGTTGGGCCAGAGGGCATGACTGTTGTTTTACATGATTAACTGGTACTACATGATGAAAGCTAAGTTTTTTTATGCAAGAATTCTGTTTCTTAGTGAAAAGAAAAAGTAATTTTTTGCAAGCTTTCTTTTAGGAGTGTTAAGAAAAAGGAGCAATGTTTCCTCAAATTTGTGCTGTAACAAGCTCCTGTTGTCTGCCTTGACATTCATGCAAACTACTTAGTCACTGGATTTCTCCTTCTCCTGGCAACACTCAATCTGCATATTATTTCCTTGCAAAACAGCCTCACCCAGAATATTATTAGACCTGATGGTTACAGATATCATTCTCTTCAGAACTGTTGGGTCTTAATTGTACTTCAAACTCCTTTACCTACTTACAGTTTTGGCCAGAAAAGTGGAATAGATGTTGACATGACTAAAGAAAGAAAAGGAGAACAGTTCCAAACTATTATAATGCAGGTCCATGGTGTGATTTCATTTGGAATCTTGTGTGCAGAACTGGGCCCTCTGTCTCCAGAAAGATATTGCAGAACTAACAGGATACAGCAAAGGGTAACAAGAATGATCCAGGGCTTCTTTCAAATGGAGGGAGATTGCAAAGACAGAGCACTTGAGAAAAGATGTGCAAAGGAAGAGTTGTGATAAAAAAAATACCTAAAATAACCACAGTCTGAAGAAGGGAGCTTGAGATCTGTTTTCTTCATCTCAGACCTCAAGAATGAGAGGATCTGAAGCAAGGTTGAGACGTGGGAATGCTGTGGGATGCCAATAAGGCCCAAAATATAGCAGGGTTCAGAAAGAGACTGGATATGTAGGGCCTTACTACTCTGCTGCAGCAGATGGCCCCTGCAGGACTATTCCTGAGCACACCCAATCCCACTGACACCCATATAATAGTCCATTCTCAAGTGTGCTGAAGGCAAAAAGGTATGGCATGCCTTTAGGTAAACTTACTGGTGTATTTCCAGGTTTGGAGTGTGTCTCTGGGTGTGTTTGACAGCGTACCAGGCAAAGCTGCTGCCACCTCACTGTAGACATGCCCTTATAGCATTGTTGGAATAGTTAGTGCTAAACTATGGAAGGGGTATCAAATATGAAGCATTTGTGCTTAAACCTAGGTGTACTAGGGATTAGGAGAAGGCAGAGCAAAATCCTGGTCCCATCCAGGTCCATGTAAGTTTTTTCATTAATTTCAATGGGGCCAAGATCTGTCCCCTGTGAGAGGCAGGTTATCCTACAGATCCCTAAACAAGGGAAAGGGTAAGATGGGGGTAATGTAAAGCAACTGGCTTTGGTTGCTGTTAGAGACAGGAGCCTGGACTAGAGACATGATGGGTCTGAGGCCACCTGCCAAATTGTGTGTTCCTAGGATTATTCTCTCCACACATGAACAGGAGATATTAGCGGAATGAAAGGATGGCTGGCTGGAAGGTCCAGGCAGAGCCTACCCTAGGGGTGTGCGGGGCCTGGGGCATATCAGCCTGTGCAGGGTCTGTGTGGGGGGCAGGGGCAGGTGGCGAACAGCCAGAGCGCACAGCGGGGGGGCGGAGGGGAGGAGGTGAGCGACTAGAGCATAAAGCCAGTGGCGTGTGGTGGCCACACAGAGTAGTGGCACCCTTGGAGCCTATACGGCATTGTCTGTGCGGCTCTCCAAAGTGCAGGGCCCGGGGCAGTCACCCCGATTCACCCCCCACAAGGGATGGGTGTGGGTCCAGGTGAGTCAAGGCCACACAGTGAGCTATCAAGAGGAAGAAAATCAGTGACTAAGGATGGACTGGGGTGAGGAACTCAGAGAAAAACAAAGTCACTGAGAAAGTATTAGCAAAGAGCAATCTTTGCTGTCCCTTTCTCCTCCAAGCTGTGTTGACTATTCCTTTCAGTACAAACCTCTTTAGAGAGGCTTATGCCTCTGGTGGGCACAAGGCCCAAGAGATTAGAGGTTGCTGGAATCCTACACACAAAAAAGAACCAATAAGAAACTCATGCTGAGCGACCTCAGCCCTCCAGGGCCCCTGGAACAGGCCTGAAAGGTTTTGTGAATGAGAAGGAGAGAACCCTGGCTGGGGCAGTTTTGTTCTGAGGCAGTTTTATGATGGCTGCTGAGGTCCACAGGGATATCAGATGAGTCTGCAGAATGCAGCATCTAATGAGTGGCTTGCTATTTCCTTGCCCACTCCCTGGCTCCAGTGAATTAGCCCAAACTGCAGCCTCAACTCTGTTGACTTGACTTTTGATGGTCATGCTCTAGTCAAGCCCAAACTGGAAATCAGGCCACCAGACTTTGATGCTGCTCATGGAGTAATGTAAATCAGGAAAGTCTTTCAGGACTGACTGCAGGCTCCATTTATTTTATGTGGAGACTAGCCAGTTGTCCATCAAGAATGACGGGTGGCAGGGGGGGAAGCAGTCAGGGATGGAGCCCCATGCCCCTCCCCCACCGTCCAGGCCCACTCCCCATTTACCTCCTGCTGCTTGGGGTCTGAGCCTGCTTCCTCCCTCCCTGCTGCAGGAAGCAAGGTGTCTGGTCTGGTCAGAAGACAGGTACCCTCTGTCCGGTCCTCGGCACGGCTTTGGAATCATGGTGGTGCTCCCCCACGCTTGGAGCACTCTGATTGGCTGTTTCCATCAGCCAATCAGAGTGCGAATAAAGCATTACAGACAGACAGACAGACAGCCTTAGGCTTTTATAAGATGAGAATGATAGTGAAGACTGAAACATGGAGCCCGCCCAAAGCATTTGTTTTTGAGCTACTACTTGGAAGAATGGGTGACCCGTTTGTACTGTTTTTTTTTCAGTAAGTCTAAATGGTGGGCAGAGCTCATGGGTGGGAGCCTCTTGTTTATTCCAAACAGAAAGAAAACATAAATAAAATATCAAACTTAATCCCATAAGTGCTGGCCAGGAGGAACAGGTGTATGTGAAGTGACAATACCATCTGGGCAAACAGTTGATAAATATTTCAGAGTATTCCAAGCTCTGTCTAAGAAATAACGGCTTAATTATTTTCCATGATTTTGTTTCCTCTTAGCTTCTATTCCATATCATTTTCATTTGAAACCCCCCCCAGAATAAATACATGTATATACGTGAATTAGAAAAAGAGAAAATTGGTTATTTAATTAAAAAAATGAAAATCTAAAAACCAAGGCCCTAAAAATGCAACTTCTTTTTGGGATGCTTACCACATGGTTTGTTCACATGAGCAGCTCTGCTGGGAACTCGCATAAATAAAGTGAAATATGTGTGTCTGCTGGACAGAGGTCTACAGTTAGGGAGTGAAAGGGTATGTGAAAATGGTATTTGTACACAAGCATGCAAAATATAGAGCACACATATATTCCCTGAGTGAGAACAATAGGTCTTGTTTAGCAACTAATTATCAAGTGCTTTTGGGATGAATTCAGCCAGTGCAATTGGGATTTCTCTAGAAGTTAAAGCAGAGTCTGGACCCATAATCTTCAGCACCACAACATATACCAATTACCACAAGAGTTAAAGGATAACAGCATTTTCTGTCAGCAAGAGCAGGTAACAGGGGTTTCTTGCATTTCACAGACAACACAGCCAAACACAAAAATGTGAAAGCTGGTCTCATAGTCTTACAGGAGAAAAATAGGCAAGACAGGATTTGAGCGCTTGGTTATATAATTTCCCAGTGAGGCTTATGGCTTTGCTGCATAATAAAGTTTGCAATGGTCACAAAATTGTTAAGTCTAAAGAGCAAGTCTAAACTCAGCGTCTCCCAGTTCCCAGCCCAACACCCCATATACCATATCAATGGTCAAGAGGAAGAGGATCCATTTTTTTCAATTCTGTTCAAAAGTTTAGTTTCATGTGGTAGGACACAGTAAGATGGCAGAATGGGGAATGTAAAGTGCTCTTGACATATGCAGGGTTCCTTGGCACCATTTCAGCCAAAAACAGCCAAAAACAGATGGTAAATGGTGACTTTTTTCCAAGTTGATCATTCAGCCATTATGAACTGCTGTCAATTTCAAAGTAATGCTGCACTCCATAGAGGTGTCAGAGCTCTTCAAAAATATAACTGGCAAATTTTACCTTTAAACATTTAAATAACCTTAATAGAGAGGCTGGTCCCACTCCCTCTCTCTCAAAACCTAAGTCAGTGTTGTTCTTTTATGCTCATGCCAAGTAAAGACTGTAATCACTAGAGAGAGGAGTCAGAGATCAGATGATGTGCTAGTAATATTTTTCACAAGGCTAACCTATAGGCTTTGGCGGTCTCTGCCCATAGCTACAGTGCTCCAGGTGCCATAATCCTGGAAGAGGCATTGGACAGAACAGAAGCAGGATAGAGCAAGCAGGCAGCTAACAAGGTAGTTTATATCTTTGAAAGTCCTGCTATTTTCCACATCCTGAAACTATCTTCTATCCAATCAGTATAAACCTCATACCAATTTTCCTGGGGCCCAGGCTGGGTCCTTACAGCTGGAAACGGACTAGTGTCCTGAGTTAAAAAATTAGTTATTTCTTCTTTTTTCCAATTGCAGAGAGAAGCCTGAGTGAAAGACCCAGTCAAATAAGTGGAAAAGGGCAAAATGGAAAAGGCCGTGCCCTACTGTACATCCAGAAAATGGTACTTTGAAATCCCCTATCTTGTATACCAGTATGTGTCAAAGATGTATACACACCCAGGCACATACACAGTGTTGATGCTGGATATAAATTTTCAAGTGCCTAAATCACATTAGACTATGGATTGTAGGTGCTTTTGAAATCTCCACCATCTCCCAAGTCTCCTCATGCTCCTAGGCCTCGTGTCCCCACTTTTGTTTGGCCTGCTGTAGACCTGCCTGCCTCAATGCTTCCCTTGCCCTATTTATACACAGCTTCTCAGTGTAGCTAACAGTTGTTAAAGTCTAAGCAACAGCTTTTCATGCAGACCTCTATACTAATCTGCTTGGTTAATTAAAATATCCCCAGATGCAATTAGAAGTAAAAGTTATGACTTCTACAGACAATAAAGGTCCCGTTGGTTTTAATGAGCATCTGAGATAACTCTTTACTATTACATAAGAATTACTGTGATGTTAGGTTGCTTTTCCTTATTTGTTTGGCCCTTATGCCCTCATACCCTATTAGAATTTTGCAAATTCATCTGATCAGCTCTTCCTTGAAAAGAGGCAAGGATAGGAAAGAGCTGTCCTCATAATGTATCTCATTGAAAATGATAGATTTTATACTTGCCCTTGTCTTCCTGTAATGTGTTTAAATGTCTGAACCTCATTTAAATTGCTCTTTTTTATGAAGTCAAAGGAGCTACTTAAGAAGATCACTAAATAACCTAATCTACTGTCTCTAGCTTCAAACCACTGGGTGATCATAAAAGAGTATTTGTGTTTTCATGCCTGAGTCACACACCCCTTGCAGACACATAGTGGCTTTAGATGCTCATATACAGAATCAGCCAAAATTCATGACTACCAGATTTAGCCTGAACAACAGAAAAAGGTTGCATGCCCATCTGTCCCTTGTAACAGGGCTGTTTATTTCTTTAAGAAGGAATAGATAGCCCTGTTGAGAAAGCCCAGCTGCTGGGCATTTGGATAAGCAAAGAATGACTAACTGGGAGCTTTTAAAGCTCCCAGAGGAATATGCAGAAGTTGGGGGAGGTGGGGAGTAAATTGTGAGTTGAACAGTATGATACAAGGTGGGAGCAGGCTGTTGTTCTGGAAAGAGCCAAAGGGGCTTCTGCTGTTTGGGACAGCAGAAGTATTTGATTTTGTTTGTTGTTTGTTTGAAAGGCTATGCTTTACTTGGGAGGACTGGCTGAGGAGATCCTCAGGGAGCAAACCCATATGCAGAAGCCAGCAGCAGGCTAAGCATCCTGCTTACATCCCTCTCTTGCTGTCACAGTTCAATAGCTAATGCACTCACTGGGTGTGTCCAAACAAGCAAGCGTGTGCCTCTTGTCCCGTCTCAAACCCCTTTGAGGCAGGCAACAGGCACATGCGAGAACAAAAAAATACTCCCTCCTGCAAGTTTGCAGCACAGGGAGAAAAATTAGACCCCTGGATATCCAGGGGTCTAAAAAAAATTGAAGTTTAAAAAAGCAGAGCAGGGCACTGTCTCAGAGGCAACCAGAGGCTGGGTCCTCCACTGAGATGCTCTGGTCTGGCTGCCAGAGCGTCTCTGTGGTTGGCCCCTCGCCCTGGGCCAAGCCGTGTGTTCAGTACCAGGGCTCCAGTGCTGGTGAGTAAGGGAT
>NW_005842279.1:1166291-1184911 GCF_000455745.1 Alligator sinensis
AGCTAGTAGCCCTGAGCTACTTGCCAGGGCAGCTTTTTATACTGCTGGGGCCAGGACAGGGCAGCTTTTAATACTGCTGGGGACAGCACAGGTGCTGGCCCCAGGCTCTAGCTCCCCCTGACTGCAGATCCAGGAGGAGCCAGGCAGGGTTATTTTGCCCCAAGTGGCACAATTTGCTCCACACCAAAGTGCATGTCCGAGCACGTGCGCTGAGGCAAAAAGCCCTGGCTCAAATTTGCACCGCTTCTATTTGAGCTGCTACAAGTGCACATGCTTGTATGTGTGGATGCGCCCATTGGGTTCTGAACATTGCTTGCCTAGAGGGCTTTGTCCCTGATTTCTTAACACAGCACTCTAGTAGCACAGGTCAACTATTATGCCGCCCCTTTTTCAGCAGTCCTTTTGAAACTAAGCCACTAAGATAGTCACTGGAAAACATGGATGGGGGAAGTTTCTGCCTCAGTAGGAGCAAGGGCCCCAGCTAGAATACACCCCATTCCATTTAAAGCTAGCAACCACCTCACTGAGCCACACACCCTCTGGCTTGCTCCCTTTCTCCTGGCCCCACGAATCTCCTACATACTTCCCACTTGTGGCTGTCCAGGGGTCTGGCTTCAAATGAAATGCCAGTGAAGGCCCTGGATAGTCACTCTAGGTGGCAGAAAGTGGGATCCCAATTGGGTGGCCTAGCCATTTAACTATTTGGGGGAAACAGATGGGAAGTCTCTCTCACTTTGTTGCCAGCGTGTGTACTTAGTCTTGGCACTTCTGAAGTCACACACAGTCCATGTGCACAGGGCTGAGCGCCCAGGAACAGAATGCCAACCTGTGCATAAATGGCATTTTTGGCACTTGGACAATCAGATCTGGATGCCTAGATAACCAGGAAAGAATCGAATGGCACATTTGCTGTTCTTCACTATACTTTCTTATTCCAGTATCTCTTCTTTGGACACTTCAGTTGCCAGCTGTGCCTCATCCCTTTTATAGAAGAAAAGGAAAAAATGGGGTCTTCCCAAAATCCTCTGTGAAGACTATGCAAAGAAATCAGTCAGCTTCTCCACAAAGTCTTTATCTTCTTAAATGGCTATTTGTATCTCATAGTGACTTGATAGCTCCCCAGGGCACTCCTTAGCTTTTTGCTTCCAAGGGACTTCAAGAACTTCTAATTTTCTTGCTGCTTCCTTCAGCATTCTGAGAAAGGCAATGCCTATTACAGCTCTGCTACAACAGTCATGCGTAGCCTCAAGGCTAAAAGCAATTATTTTAATGTCTTTATTTTTTCAGTTTGGGTCCTTTTTAGCAAGCTTTGTTGTTTTATTGAAATTCCCGGTCTGAAGTTTCTTGTCCTCCCACAAGGATGTTGAACTTCACTGTAGTAGGGTCACTGTAAGGGGCTCAGCTATCATTGCTTCCTGAAACAACTCCTGTATGAAAGAGTTTCTGTGGCTCTGGTTGCTGTTAGAAGTGTTTGGTGGGGATGATTTATTAGGTATGTTACCATCTTGTAGCATGTTTTCAGTACTGAACAAAGCTCAAATAAAGACAAGTTGATGAAGTTTACAGTCCACACCACAAGATGGTAATTTTGGATATTTGCCATCATTTGAAAGGTTACTCTTGTGGTCATGTGCTAGATAAAGAGAACTGAAGTAATAGGAGGTTTTTATATTTAGGTCCCCATATCTCAGGAAAGATTTTGCTTCTAGCTGCTTTTCCTCCTGGCTGAAGAAGCAGCAGATGTTATTAAGCTTCATTTGTGTGAGATTTCAGGAAATAATCACATTGATTTTATTCTTTGTTTTGTTAGATACAAATGCAAACAGTGCTTTGGGTTTGGTTCATTAAACTGATTTATTCCAAGCCTAGACCTTACTTCAAAAGACCTATACATTCCTGTTTGAATAGATTCCAGAAATAATAATGGAATGTGTAACATATATTTCCTTTAAGACTATGCGGTATTTGTTTTTGAATGCTTCTGATGAACAAGCAAAGCTTGCAGCTCACATGCAGAGCACATACTATTTTCCTTCCATTGTTTCTATGCAGAGGTGTGCCAGTATCTGGTTTTCTAGCCCACTGGCAATTTAAAAAATAATTTTGAGCCACATCTTTTTTTTTTTTTAATGTATTTGGATTCAACTACTTGAAATTATTTTTTTTTAAAGGAAACCAAAAGGATTAAAAAAAAAGTCAGTCTGGATCAAAAAAATCAAAATATAATTTAGAAAATGTTAAATCTTTTGGTTAATTTTCATTTTCTTTTTTTCAATTTGAAAAAAATGCAGCAAAACAGAGATGACATTGCAAATTGTGTGGGCCGGGAGCGACCCGAGCCCTTTTCCACGCTGCACGCGGGCTGTGGCCAGCAGCCCGGGCACACCGGGTCGGAGAGGGAAAGCCTTCGAGCTGGAATTAGGCACAGACGCGTATCGGTAGTTTTAAAGATTGTTTACTTACACCGAGATGGCAGTGGTGCAGGCTGGAAAACTTGATTGAGTTGCAGTTACAGACAGACAACACAGATGGTCTCGTGGAGGTTGCTAGGCTCCACGGTGCAGAGCTCCGGATGCTCTGGGTGAATGAGCCACCAAAATAGAAATCGTAAATATGTCTTATAAAAGTCGCGTTCGAAGACGGGAAGAGGTGGGCGGTGGATCAAGCCACCAAGCTCCTCTGGATCTCACACAGGGTTTCTATTACCCTGCCGTGTACCCAGAGTCCCCACGAGATGGATGTGGAGTCCTCTTTGGCTTGGGCGGAAACTGCTCAAGCCTCTTATGCGGCTAACAGGCCAATCGCTAGCCGCCACGTGTGGATAAATTAGCACTAGCCAATCACGGGGAACGAATTTGCATACCGGTGGCGGGAACTCTTTTGCACCGTGCATTCCTCTTGCAACATGAGCAATGCACTCTGCAAAAGAAGCTGCAGAAAAGGCGGGAAACTCGTCCCTGCACCGGGGTTTCCTCTTGCTACAGGAAACTCTCCCGTGCAATGCTCTGCAACTTGGCGGGGATAATTCTGGTGCCGAAGCGCACACACAATCATGCCTTTTGGGTCATGACACAAATCACTGTGTTTTCGCTGAATCTGCATTTTTCATCCCCCCAAATTTCAGGCAAAAATTTCTCCCCCCTCTATTTTCATTTTTTTCAGGCATTTTTAATTTTTTAGTGCTTGCAAAATGACACATTGCTATAGATGCATCTCAGAGTGCTATAGATGTAGCATTCCACTAAGTGAAATGCACTTCTGTTTGCTGTGGGTTTTGGGGGTTTTTTTTTTTTTGCTAGTTTTATGTATTGGAAATGAGGCAAAGTAAAACAATTTCTCATTTTAATCAACATTTTTAAAAATGATAATGACTCTGTCCTCACTGAAGCACCTGCTTGCAATGAAACCAGAATTAGATCCATAATGAGCAGTTCAGAAAATTCACCCTTTCCATTCCTTGCGTTCAACATCCAAACAAGCATTAAACTTTACAAGCCTGATACAATGCAGATTCAGGGGACTCATATTCCATTGGGTTGCGCACTTAGGGCCAGATTCTGTTCCAACTGTTAGACACAGAAGTGGATTTAGGGGTCTGAGTCCAGTTCTCCACTCTGCTCAAGGCCCTGAAAATAGCTAATACAAAAAGTGGATAGGTCCTCCTCCTTGCTGCCTTTTTGTGACTCCATCTTAAGAGCCAGATGTTAATGCATTACAAACTGTATTGCTGACTGAGAGAGAAGGATTCTTCACCTCCCTGTCTGACTCTGATGTTGGACACCTCCAGGGAAGAAGACCGCCTCATCTGCACATCACAGAGCAGCACTCTCACAAAAGGACTCGGAGATACCCAGGGGAATAAACTTCTACCCTCTACCTCTCTTGTGTAAATGAAGTTTCTTTTCTACCTAGGAGGACTTTTACAATCTTTGAATATTCTTCAGCCTCAGGAAGGGTGTATGTGTCCAAAAGCTTGCAAAGAAAGGAATTTTTTAGTTGGTCTAGTAAAAGATATTAGTGGTGTGCGAAATTTCACCCTGTGTTTCATTTTGAAGCTGTTTTGTTGCGTTTTGAGCTCGAAACAACGAAATCGAAATGAAACAAAAGCCTTCGACACAACTTCGAAAGGAAACAAGGGCAATCAAAATGTTTCAAAAGTTTGTCTCAGGCTCCGTACATATCCTCCGTACATGCCTCAGGCTCCAGGGCATATCAACTCATGTGGTGACCCGCTGCCTTCCTGATCCTGGGACGGGTCCCTGCATAAGCTGATTTGCCCTGGGCCCCGCACCCTCCTCCGGATGGCTTGGGTATGGGGCCCGGGGCATATGAGCTGGTATGGGGCTCCATTGCCTCCCTGATCTCTGGGCAGTAGCAGGTCCCCGTACCAGAGCTGACCCGAGGAGGGTGCGGGGCCCACGGCAAATCAGCTCGTGCAGGGACCCTCCCCTGCTTCGGGATCGGGACGGTGGTGGTTCCCTGCACAAGCTGATATGGCTCAGGCCCCGTACCGGAGCTGGCCTGAGGAGAGTGCAGAGCCTGGTGCAAATCAGCTCATGTGGGGCGTGGGCTGGTCCCCGCACCAGCTGATTTGCCCTAGACCCACCTGCTGCTGGCCCCAGGTGCCAGCACCAGTCTCCTGTGATTCAGGAGGCAGATCAGGGGCCCTCACCCCTGGGAACAGTCTGGCACAGCCCCTGCAGCCCTCCTGGGGGTGCAGGTAGGCCCGATCTGCCTGCTAAATGACAGGCGGCTGGTGCTGCTGGCTGGGGCCAGTGGCAGCACCCATCTTCCCGGTGCCCAGCGCTGTCCCAGGTAGCGGAGGCAGCCTCCTGTTATCTGGCAGGTTGATGGGGGCCCCTGTATCCCCAGGAGGGCTTCAGGACTCTGCTGACTCTTCCTGGGGGTGCGGGGACCCAATCTACCTGCAGGATGACAGGAGGCTGGTGCTGCCAGCTGGTCATAGCCCATGCCGGGAAGATCAGTGCTGCTGCTGGCCCCAGCTGGCAGTATCAGCCTCCTGTCATCTGGCAGGCAGATCGGGGGTTTGCCCACACCCCTGGGAGGGCTGTGCCGGACTCCTCCTGGGGGTGTGGGCAAACCCCCGATCTGCCTGCCAGATGACAGGAGGCTGATACTGCCAG
The DNA here is from genome assembly GCF_000455745.1 of Alligator sinensis. Taxonomy (NCBI): domain Eukaryota; kingdom Metazoa; phylum Chordata; order Crocodylia; family Alligatoridae; genus Alligator; species Alligator sinensis. The sequence goes on from NW_005842279.1 coordinate 1,171,436, forward strand.
CTGGGGCCAGCAGCAGGACTGATCTTCCCAGCACTGGGTGGGTGAAACGTTGAAACAGCATCAAAACAGCAAAACAGTTTCGATGAAACGAAATGGAACAGTGCTTTCAATATGAAACAAAACTTGAAATGAAACACTGTTCCACTGAAATGTTGAAACGGACGTCAAAGCTGAACGATGCTGTTTTGCACAGCCCTAAAAGATATTGCCTCTGACCCAAGAGTTTTGCATATTACAAATGTAGATGTATTCATGGGTTTTCAGGGACTCCAGCGGGATGGAACAGAATCACACTTAGGAGCCTGAGTCCACTTAGGTGCCCATTAGGTGGAATAGAGTGTAGCCCTTCAATCAGGGGCAAGGTGGGGAAAAATATGGTTCATGGGCTGGATCCGGCCTGCCAAATGATTCTATCCAGCCTACAGCTGCTCCTCTGAAGAAGAATTGTACCTGGCCCATGGCTGCCCTGACTTTCAGTGCCTCTCACCCTTTTCCCTTCCTTTTGGCTGTAGCTGGCTGCGGCAGCAGCAGCCACTTCCCTCCCTGGCCTGGTCCACCCTGTCCCATCCCCCAGCCCCAATACAGGTTTTCCTCGCTTTATGCGGGTTCTGTATGTGCAAATTCACGCTTATGCAAAGACCTTTTTTATACCAAAAATTCATTATATGCAAGGTAAATTGACTCTTATGCAATTAGTGTGGTGGAAGTCCGCAGTCAGCTGTTTTGTGCGGTGCATTGTGGGAGCGTCACACATCAAAATATAGTCTACTGTGTGGATCTGTGCTCTTCGCTCATTGTCTATGACACATGTTTCTGTAGTTGCCATCCCCATTATGATAACATTCACCACCACCTTGTGTTTGTGTGTACTGTCTGCTGTTGGTGAGTACCAAAATCGCCTTGAAAAAGTGGTAGAAATGGGTCTGGGGGTCAGTACAGTTGAGGTCTTGGAATGTAACTATATTTGTTACATTGTAAAGTGGGATCCCTTCATGTGAATTTCAGTTATGCGCTATTTTCCAGGAATGCATGTACAGCATAAAGCGAAGGAAACCTGTAATACATTCCAAGGTAGGGGGCCAGGTTTCTGTCTGATGAGGCTGTCTGCATGCAGCTCCCACCCTGCAGCCATTCACACACCAGACAGCCTGGCCCTTGATGAATTGAAGCTCAGGTAAGGTTCTCCCTGCTGGTGGGGGAGGGGGTACAGGGGAAAGAGAGACAGGAGCCATGGGTTATCCATGTTCTGCCAGGCTAGGGCCTGGTAGGGGAGTGGGCACTGCTAACACAGTGCCGTGCTGTGTTCCCACATGACGTTTTCAACTATGCTATGTAAGTGCAGAGGGCTGGCAAGCCTGGAAGGAGCCTGCAGCAGCCTGAAGGCATGGATGGCATAGGCCTGGCAGCCATGCAGCACTGCAGTGTCAGGCAGGGGTGCCAGGGCACAGACAGGCTGACACAGGTATCTCGTGGCCTGTGTAAGGGCAGCAGAGGCCAAGAGTCCCCCCCAGGCTCCCTGCTGTTGTGCTCCCAGGCTCAAAATGCCTGCAGGCTTTTAAAGGCGGGTCAGCTCTGGGGCAGGAGAGGCTCCCAGCCCTGGGGCTGAGCTCAGGTTGGCTCCCTAGTAGCAGAGCTACCTGGGAGCAAATCTGCTCCTGGGTGGTGTCTACATGAGTGTTACTATGAAGTAAGTATCACGAATAAATTTGGTACTTGCATTGGCAGGTAGCAAATCTACTTGCAAGTAGCAAAGTTTACTGAGCATTAAGCATGTGCACATGTAGTCATGCACAGTTACTGCTCAGTAAACTACGTTACTTTGTAGTAAAGTGTCTCATGTAGGTGCACCAAGTGAATCCTAGATGAGCAGTAAACAACATGCAAACATCCACCATCACATGAAGGACATTGTCATCTTTTATCATATGAAACAGATCCTTTCCAAGGAGCCATGCTGATCAGTAGTATTCCAAGCAGCCAAAATAGCTTGAAGTACTGATAGTGATGGCTCAAAGAACTAGGGCTATAAGCTTCTGTGTTGCTTTCACTCTTATTTAGATACCAACGTGTTTCTTGGATAGGTTTCTTTGAATAACTAAGCTGCTTACTTTCCCCAATGGCCTAATTTTGGACACAGTGCAATAAAAAGTAATTCTGCATGCTTCATAAAGTGTTTGTCTAAACTAAAGCATTCAGGTTATCCGTGGCTGGGTCCAGAGAAGAGAACCTTCCCATGATAGCGCTGGTACATTGAACAAGGAAAGCACTTCTTGCAGTGGCACAGCTATATTAGGAAAGCTGTGTTCAGCACTTTTATAGTAAAACCACTTCTCCACAGAAAAACAAGTCCCACCAGTCACAGTTAGCTTTGTTAGTATGTGTTTCCCTTGGGTGTCAGCCTGGGACATCTGTACTGGTGTAATATCATACCACTTCCCATCCCAGAGTGAAACACCTCTGCTATTACCTTTCCTAGGTAACATAGGCTATCTTCACTGTAATAAATAGGTGACTTTTTACATTTTGATAGCTTACATGAAGTATCTCTGTATAAAATCCTTGGTGAGGCAGGACACAGGTAGATTTTTTTCAGTGTAACCAACTGAAGTCAACTCCATGTATGCATCATCTTAACTAGTCACACTGACATAAAACATACCTAGAACATGCTAAGCATGACCTGTCTCCAGCTGCACATCTGTGTTTAATGTTGTGTTAGTTAACACAACTCCTTCAGGTTATGTTTTGACATGACCTAATTTCATAGCAGAGGCAAAACTAGGCTGCCCCATGGCAGTCCCATCTTTTCACTGTTTGTGGATGATGAATTATAAGCCCCCTCAATAGTGTAACAACGTTTTGCCAACCCCAGATCAGCTGCTGTTATTACTGCTGCTGAAGCCAACCTGGTCCCTGTTGCAGCTGCCACCCAGACTGCAGAACCTGGTAGTTATGTTTCTGAGGTCCCTTGCCTCTGTATAATTGTCTATGCCATACTTTAGTTCCTGCTTCTGCCTTCCTAAAGGTCAGAATTTTGGTTTTCCTTCTAGAATTTGAAACAGTAATTGTTCACCAGCCTACCCAGTTGATTCCCATTGTCTTGCATGAAATACATGTTTAGCAAAAGTTACAAAATAGAGACAAGATCATGGAATAGATGAGAGCTGTAAATGGATTATGGAATTTTCAAAAGCACCCAAATGAATTAGGAGAAAAAGTCTCACTGAAAATCAGTAAAATCCATGCAATTAAGTCATTCAAGCACTTACAAAAGTCCCACTCAATTAGACCTGGCCCCATGCCAACACAATGTCCATGCCTGGTATAATGGAGCCCTCATTCCAAATTGATGATGATAATGCAATTTACAGGTAAATTTAATTCTCTTCTGATTTGGCACGCAATTTTACAATGTCTGTCAAAATGGGCCTGCAGCATTGAGGGGCTTCCATATGCTTCCATCATACAAATGAGCAATATTGGCTGTGTACAAACATTCAGGGTGCTCAGGGGAAGGTTAGATCAAGTTAAAAATGGCCACCCCATCTAAGGTAGGTCAGGACAGGGGGGCAAGCAGTCTCTGGGGAGGGAGATAAAGGGGGTCCATGAGGGGGCGGGGAGGCAAGCAGAGTCTGTGGGGGGGGATCAAGGGAGGGTGGGGGGGAATCTCCCTCCAACCTCCCAGGACCAGGGGCTATTTTTAGCCCACCACCCCAGGTAAGCCCCCTCACCAGTGAACTAACCTCCTCCATCCCACCCACCCCTCCCTCCAACCCAACTTGCTTGCTCAGCTCCTGGCACTGGTGAACACTGGTAAAACCAGCACTGAAACTGGCTTGCAGGATGAGTGGTTTGGAGGGCTCGTGAGTGATGGAGTTGGAATGGCTGGTCGTCTGCAGGGATGACCGGGGGCTAAAAATAGCTCGGTGCCAGGGAGGGAGTAGGAAAAGAGCAACCCCTGGGGCTGGGGCCAGTGGCTGGGCTTTCCCAGCCCTGGGACTCAGCGGGGAACTGTACAGAAGTTCAGGACAATTAGATTGGTCTGAAAAGGGCCAACCCAATAAATTGAGTTTACCTTGGAGGTAGGATTGACTTAGATTGGGTTAGCCATTTTTAGTCTGATCTAACTGTCCTGAACTTCTGTATAGTTCACACTTAGGTCCATCTAACTAATGTGAGGTCCTTACCTGGGCAAACTAAATTTAGATCATGTGACCATTTTTAACCCAATCTAACATCCCTCTAACATCCCCAAATATCTATATGCAGGCAGTGGATGCATCTACATGAGACACTGACTGCACAGTCATTACTGCACAGTCATTTAGTATTTATATAAACAAATACTAAATGACTATGCAGTTACCCAGTTACAGCGCAGTAGCACTGATAAATGACTTTTTCATGATGCTGACTGTACAGTAGCCCAAGACTACTGCACAATAGCATCACATCATGGTTGCTACCATGCAATGCTACTGTGCAATAGTTTTGGGCTACTGCACAGTAAGCATTTTGTGTAAATGCAGCCACTGTGTTTAATATTTTTCAAATTTGTGTAAGTGCGTTTCAAAAATATTGATTTGTGTTATGTTTATTAGTGATTTGGATGCTGGAATAGAAAGCTTCTTGAGCAAATTTGCAGAGAGCAGGATGCAGACAACAGCTTGAAGTGGTGGCAAAGTGCATTTAGGTTGGCTAGCAGGAAAAAGTTCACTGTTAGAACAGTGAGGCTATAGAGCAGATTGCCTAGGGAGGCTGTGGAATCCTCATCGTTGGAGGTGTTCAAGAAGAGGTTGGGTATGCACTGCTCAGGTGTGATCTAGCAGGAGCTATGCTTGGAGTGCTCTGTGAAGAGCAACAGACAGAAGTCCAGGATCCCGACTTTCCCCTCCCAAAATGGATTGCTGGGAGATGAGAAGAGCTTTGGGGTACTTGTACGTGCCACAATATTTGCCTTTTCATGCACTGCAACTGTGTGTCTGTTTGCACAAATGAGATTTCCTGATGTTTTAAAATTCTTTTTGGGGCATTAAAGTAAAACGGCTCGGACGTAGTTTAGTTTGGCTCACCACGACTTAAAGCGTCATGTCTATGGATTTGTTGTGCGCAAACAAACGCAAGGCACTCAAAGGCATGTAATTACCCTCTTTTTTCACCAGGCGGCACTGCACTATTTTTGTAGTTCAGGCCTTTGTTCACTAGATGCGACTTCGGATTGCTGCTATTTCTTTTTTTTTTTGGCCTCTGCTCATCCTGCTGTCCTGCACTACACCCAGCTCCCCTGATCCCACAGCTGCATCCAGACAGGTCATGGTGTGGGGTCCCTGGCTCTGAGGGGTGGGGTGCAGTCTTTCTTGCAAAACTGCCCGAAGGTGCTGCCCCCTCAGAAGTCTGGTTTGCCAGGGTCCCCCTGTTGGTCATGGGGGTACCATAAGCATTGCACCTCCCATTCCCCCATCAATGAGGCATGTTACAAAGCTACCCAAAGGTGCTGCCCCGTCACAAGTCTTTTGGTGCAGTTTTGCCGTTTCTTCTTGGCGGGTTTTGGATGAGGTGCTGTTGCAGGGGAGTCAGTCTTTCTTGCAAAGCTACCCAAAGGTGCTGCCCCCTCAGAAGTCTGGCTAGGATCCCTTTACATTGGCATTAGGGGCACCACAAGCATTGGACCTGCCATCCCCCATCACCCAAGCACCTTGCAAAGCTGCCCAAATGTGTTGTTCCCTCACAAGTCTTTTGGCACAGTTTTGCCGCTTTTTCTGGGTGGGATGTGGATGGGGCACTCTGGGGGTGGGGTGCACTATTTCATGCAAAGCTACCCAAAGGTGCTGCCCCTTCACGAGTCTTTTTGCGCATTTTTTCGGGGTCCCCAGAGGGGGGGTGGGGAGGAGGCAGCTGTTCTGGGCATGGTGTGGGTGGGGGGCACAGAAGGATGGGGATCCCTGAGCTCTAAGGAATCTTACACCATTCCCTCCCCCTCCCCGCCCCACACCAATTTTCCATGCTGTTGCTGCTCGGCTTGGTCACTTCCAGGAGTTCAACCTTCTCTGCTGTTTGACACAAGGATACAAAAGACAGGAGGCAGACCATTTATTCTCTTTTATAAAAAAAATCCTTTAGTGTTTTATTCACCCTTTTATTTTTTTTCGTTAGTAATAGTACACACACAAGTGACACAATTACATTTATAGAAATTCAAGCGCTCACAAACTATCACAAGCAGTATTTGACATGCAGATAAAAATTTCTTTAAATCCAATTATTGTTCTACTTTGACATTTGCATAACTTAATAACTTAGTCACAACTATCATGGAATAGCTATAATATTTTAACTTGAGCAACAAAGACTTATTTTTGTAATTGAAAATTGTAAATGTATGGTGGTCAAGTGTTAAATCTTTGGGATCTATGATAGTCAGTTTTTTACTTTCGAGAGTCACCTGTATTTTTATGAAGTGTTGTGTTGTATTTTTCTGTGTTTGTGGTTTTTTTTGTGTGTGATTTGTGTTTTTGCATTTGTGTTTCCTACATTGTGACCAAGCACTAGTCAGTTTCTTCAACAGCACCTTCACACTGCAAGTATTTCCCCTTGCCTTTTTATATTACTTTATTTTATATTACTCTAATTATTGCTGATGATTACGTTGAACACCCAGCAGGCAGAAGGAAATGTGCCAGTTACCCACCCCCTGGGTGCTGACACCCAGCAGGCAGTAGGAAAGAAGGCACTCGCCCACCCCCTAGGCGCTGACACGAAGCAGGCAGTAGGAAAGAGAGCACCCCCCCCAGCACTGATTACTCTGATTATTTCTGATTATTATGATTCATATGATTATTTCTGATTATTACATTGAATAGCTGGAATAGCTATAATATTTTAACTTGAGCAACAAATACTCAGCTGACCAGACGAGAGAGGGTTGGGCTCCACAAGCTACAAAAGAGCACGATCATTACTATGACATGATGGCAAGGCACCCTCATCCGGACGCTGATTATTAATTACTTTTGGAAGCAGATTAATATGATCAGAGCTAAATTAGTATTCTTATTATCATTTATGATTATTATTATTATTGTTATTACTGTAGATGGACGTAATGGGCTCATTGTCCTCACAAGACACAAAATAGCACAATCATTAGGCAATAAGGCACCCACTAAGCAGGCTTGGCCTGGCACCACAGAGCTTGGGGCAGGCACCAGAAGAAGGCAGACAGCAAGGGAGGGAGGCGGAGAGGCAGCAGACAGAGATAGAATAATAATTATTATGATTGTTTACCATTAGGAAAATACATTACCCCAATACCAAAACTTCATGCTAATTCTCTGTTGTACCTGCTTGACAAAATGAACAGAATGCCCAACAGTCAGCCAATTGTTGCCCAGCACCCAGCCATAACTTTATGCTCTTTTGTATCTTGAGACCAAGCTGTTTTGTACCTGGAGAGTATATCAGTCATATACTAGAGGAAATAAATTGAAGTAAAAAATTTTGGCTATGTTTGATACACCTGTGACTTAGCTACACAACCAAAAAACAAAAAGAAAAAGAACACTGCATAGAGCATTTTTCAAAAGAGTTAATAAAGCATACTTGAGTAAGTAGATGCTTGGACTACCTGAACATTTCTAATTTTTTAGTATTAGAAATCTTGTACAGCATAGGCAGGTGCACAAGGGTTGTAGGCCAGGAGGATAAGCACATAGTCAGCCCTGGAAGTAGGACACACACAGCATGCTTCACAGACAGTTCTTACCCTGACCAGAGACAAAAACATTCTAATTAGTGATAAATAACAATATGTTAATATTACAAAGAAATTTAAATTTTACAAATGTAAAATTATTTTTTGACACGCATATTCATTTGCTTTTATATTAATACACAATAGGCCCTTTTGTCTCTGCTTAGAAACTATTTACATTGCAGTGGAGAGGGGGTTAATTTTTTTAAGCACTGTCTAAAACCATTATCAGCAGTATAATTATAATCATCATCATTATTCTCAATATATTTCAGTATTATTAATCTAAGGATAATACTCATTTCAGCCACAGAGGCAGGCAGGCAGGGATGCCAATAGCGATAGGCACCTGGCAGAGAGACACTGCAAACATTGCCAGTTGAGGCAATGCAAATGTGTACAAGGAAGTGGCATCAGGTGTCATTCTCAGGCTTTGTACATGGTTGGTCTGCTTCTTTTTAGTGGTGGCAGCAGCAGCCAGCATAGCAATTGGAGCTGAAAACAGGAGAGAAGGAAGAAATGTGTGTGTTTGAGGGGGACTAGACAGAGCCTAGGAATTTTTATTGGGAAACCACCAAAAAGGTCCTCCTGCCTTGACCTCATATACACTATTCACCAGCTAGCAAAGATAGCATACATGCTGTAAAGTGTGCTAGCAAGGTGGGGCTGAGTGGGTGGCCACTGCCTAGCTGGGGAGTGAAATGGGACAGGGCCACCCAGCAGTGGATTGGGGGGGAGGGGAGGGCCACGGGAAGGGCGGCTCATGCCGCTCCATGTACTCTCGGGTGAGGAAGGGGTGGTGGGTGTGTGCCCCCCAGATCTGTGCACTGCCACTGCGGACCTTCCTTCATGACAATGAAATCCACCCACCCTATTTACTTGTAAGTTGAAATAAAAAATGCACCCCTTCCCCGTCAGGGCCCAGCCTAATGTCAGGTCTCACTTACCAATGCGTAAACGTGCAGGTTGTGGAGGACTTTGCAATGTCCGCTTGCAACTCCCACGTTGCAAAGCAGCTCTCATTCTGCACTCAACCGGACCCTATTTCAGCCTGTACTCTAGCTGACCACTGCATTCACTTTCCTGTGTCCCGCAGGGGCAACTCTCCCCACTGGGCTGAGTCCTCCTGCCTCTGGGGTGCTGTCATCTATCTGCCTCAGACCTCTGTCACTGAGACACCATACGCGCACCCTGACCACTGCTCCCACAATTTATAGGCCTTGACCGGGGCAGGAAAAGGACCCCCATTCACCCTACCCCCCCTGGCAGCCTCGTTTTGGTATAAAAAAAACTCCAGACATACTGGTGCCAGGCTGGAAAAGAGCACCAAAACACTAAAAAAATGTGCCTGCCAAAAGATGTCTGAGGGGGCAGCACCTTTGGGTAGCTTTGCAAGGTGCCTTGTGGACGGGGGGTGGGAGGTGCAATGCTTGTGGTACCCCCATGCTCAACATACAGGGATCCTGGAAAGCTAGACTTATGAGGGGGTAGGCAGCACCTTTGGGTAGCTTTGCAAGAAAGAGTGCATTCCACCCCACCCCCAGAGCACCCCATCCAAGGGTGCTTGAGTGATGCAGGGGTGGGAGGTGCAATGCTTGTGGTACCCCCAATGCCAACGTACAGGAATCCTGGCAAGCCAGACTTGTGGGGGGGTAGGAAGCACCTTTGGGTAGCTTTGCAGGAAAGAGAGCATCCCACCCCAGACCACCCCATCCAGAAACCACATCTGAACTGGTTTCCTCCTCCTCGTCCTCCTGCTCCTCATCTGTGCTAGTCCGTGGAATCAGGGTGGACAATGGGGTCAAGGTCAGGGTATACTTCTCTTGCTGGGAGTCCCTGCCACCCAGGACCATGGAACAGTCTCCCTACTGCTGCGACATGCTCATGGTTTCTTGCTCAGAACACTCAGAAGCTGCTTCTGTTGGTGTGCTCTCCAGCACAACACTAGTCCCAAACAACTAGAGACAGGTAGCCTCGCCTGCATCTTTGGAAAGAAGGATGGACATCTGATCATAGAAATGACCAATTATGCGCTGTGCTCCAGATTAAGAGTTTACATCCATGGCACAATGAAATGCACATCTCAGGGCCTTGATCTTGCACCAGCACTGGGTCCAGTCCCGGTTGTGCCCTCACGCCTTCATTTCTTTTGCGATGGTGGCATACAAAGACTTATTCCTCCTACTTTCCAGCTGGTCTATAATCTTTTGCTCCGGCCAAATATCAATAAAGTCTTTCAGTTCTTCCCGGGTCCAGTTGGGGCCCTGGGTGATGGAAGTATCAGCCTCCTGCTCCGTCACTTGCATACTGCTGGACTTGTTTTTCTGAGACATCGGGAAGCAGTTTGAGGCCAACAGCAACCAATTCATCAAAAGTTGCTAGTGAAATTTGTGGGTCAGTTATATACATATGCCTTGAATGAACAGGTTGGAAAATTCCGCATTCTCATGATTGTGAAGGTATCACCTGTGTCTCACAACAGGCAATGTGATGAAGCACCCCATTTATCAACAAAGATGTGATGATGGGCTTGAGCATGGGCCAAATAGGTCCATTTGGATGGCTGGTTAATGTCCTGTAATGTTGGCAAAATTGATCACACCCACTTGTGTCTGTGCCTGTCTTCCCATAACCTCGCAGTCCCATGGAATCAGAGCCAAATGAGCACCTCTTTGAGAAGTGCTATTATGGTAGCTATTGAGGCATAGTCCTGTCCATAACACACCCATGTTTCTGTGGGGGAAGGGTATTTTGTGGGGAGAACTGCCTTGCAATAATTTTTTTTTGGACTGAGGAAGATGCCTCATGTCCCTTATAGAAAATTTCTAGATAACTTCAATTTACAAATAGAAAAAAAACAGATTACAAAAAAGAAAACAGAACATAGTTATGGTGGGGACATTCTGGTTGTTCATACTGCACTGCTGTGGCAAATCTGCACACCTAAAAAAACACTGCTGAAGTACATAGGTAGTGTTCCTTTCTTTTGGCACCTGACCACATTCCTTTGCATCACCATCATAGGAAAATTTCCTTTTTTATGGCAAATTTACCTAACATAATACATACTTCCTCAAATATTAAATATAAATCGGCAGCTGGAGCTTCTAAACCTAGACTATTTAGGTTCTTTCACAATGGTCACTATATCATAGAATATAGTTGTGGCTTTGCATGCAATTGATTCTTAAGCTGGCAGAGGCAAGTTAGTTCTTGCTACAACTAGAGAAGCACAGACTCTTTTTGCTGTCCTTGCAAAAGTATTCACCTGATACTGGCTCATTTGGACATGGTTGTAAACATAATCATTCTGTACTGAAGATACTCCAGACTTTGTCTGGTCCTACATTAACACAAGAGCAATATAGCAGAATTGTCTCTCTCTGATTGAAGAATTAAAAATTTTTGGAAGCCTGGCTTGGTGACAGTTGTCTTCACCAAAGACTTGATCCATTAGAATTTTTCCCTTGTAACTGTTCCCTTATCTTAGGGTATTTAATTTTTTTTTCACTATGCTTACTAGGATACAGTAAGAGCAAGCACAAGTTTCAAAAGGATGAGATCCTGTGCATCCAAAACATCACTTTTAACCTTACATGCTATACCTGACCTGGCAGGGCAAATGTTTTTTTCTGTGAGGACGTTATTTTTTTAGCCAGGAGTGTTATTGCAGGTCAGGCCTTTTTTCAGATGAGATCAGTCACCAGAGAATGAGGAAGCACACCTGACAACTATGCTCCATTTTCTGGGTAGATTGTTCTTGGGTGTGGCTATCCATTGATATGGTATAAGCAGTTATCCTGAAGCCAGGGCACCATTGTTCACCACAATAAACACCAACACCCCACACCAAACACAGTAACAGGGAAAGACTCTGCTGCACCAACACCCAGTGCCTCGGGATTACTTGTTGAAATGCAGATAAGAGGTCACTTGCAATGCTAATCAAGTGAATGCAGCTCCCTAGACAGCGCTCCATACCACAACCCCACCTGCCTGGTGGTGGTGCTGTGATCTGAGAAGCATCCCTGCTGTGTATGTTCAATCAACTTTGCTTGGGAGAATCCATATGGGATGATGGAGGAAGACCAAATGGATATTCAGGAAGAAATGCATGAGGACTGGGACATGGAGAATAGAGAAGAACTGAGTGAAGAGTTGGAAATGGAGAATCTGGATGGCGTGGGTGAGGAGGAGGAGGAACTGTTGCTAATTATCCTGCTGCTGGCCTTGGACTTAATACAAAATATACAGGTGCAGCTAATGATGGCAGTGTATGCACTGATCCTCTTTCTCAACACTTGTGGTGAGGATATGACTGCATGTAGACGGGCCTCGCAAAAAAGGGCACTTTGATATGCAGTGAAGTGGGATAGCCAAGAGGCACGCAAAGAAGTGGAAGCTGACAGGGCTCTGTGGATGAACCTCAGGAGCAGCAACTGCAGGGTCTGGGCCCATGAAAGCAGGTCAGACTGGTGGGAGTGAATTGTGCTAACCACCTGGAATGATCAGCAGTGGCTGGAGATGTTCTGAATGACCAGGGAGATGTTTAATCATATCATATTGATGCTGGAGCTACAAATTGCAAGGCAGGACACTAACATGTGTCAGGCCATCGCACTGGACAAGAGGGTGGTCATTGCCATCATTAAACTGGCCACCCTATCCAGCTTCTACTACATCGCAAACCAGTTCAGTGTGGCTTCCTGCACGGCTGGGCTGGTGACTCGCGAGGTATGCCAGCTGCTGCAGGATGTTGTGAGAACAATTTTATTTGCCTCAGGAATCCTCAGGAAGTCATAGATAGCTTCAGTGCCATGGGGCTCCCTAACTGCATGGGGGCTTTAGACAGCACTCACATCCCAGTTCAGTCCCCTTCGGGGCAGGGGAGGTGGTCATTCACCAACAGGAAGGGATTTGCCTCCATGGTCCTGCAAACCATGGTGGATTACCAGGGCTGGTTCATGAACATTTATACTGGGTGGGCCGGCAGTGCACATGACACGTGTGTGTTCATAAAAGGACATTATGCACCCAGAGTCACTGATCTGTGGTGTTGCTGTTCCCCTGCTTATTATAGTGGATGCTGCTTAGGGGGTCCTCAAGCCCTGGCTCATGAAGCCTTATGGAGAGCACAGTATGGACTCGCAGAAGATGGCTTTCAACTACCATCTCAGCAAATTCAGGATGGCTGTTGAATGCACCTTTGGCCAATGAAAAGCACAGTGCAAGGTGCTTAACTGCAGGCTTGAGCTGGAGCCAGAAAACACCACAGCCTTTAGAGTGGCAGCCTACATGCTGCACAACATCTGTGAGACTCGTGGAGAGGTTTTCAGCCCGTCATGGGCTGATGAAGCGCGAGAGGCAGCAGCAGCCAGACAGAGACGTGGCTGGGAAACAGTGCATGGACCGAGGCCATATCCACAAGGAGAAACTTGTTGGGCGGCCCTTGTATGGGATTGCCTGGCAGCACACGCTGCCAACAACTAGTAATGGTTGTTTTTGATTAAAATTTTTTTTTTACTATTTACAACATAAACCATCTGTGTTTGTCTGCAGGCATGGGCGGGGGGAGGGGGCAGGGGGTGGATGGTGAGCAGGTCATGGTGGGGAGGAGGACTGGGGTGGACTGGGGTAGGGGTGGTCTGCGGTGGACTGGGGTAGGGGGTTACTGTTTGCAGGTTGGCATTGGTCCGAGGTGGGGGTGGGGCATGGCTCATTACACG
>NW_005842279.1:1184942-1202838 GCF_000455745.1 Alligator sinensis
GGGGATGGTGTTCATCTGCCTAGGTTGCTGGGAGGACCAAAATCCTCCTACAGGTGTCTGCTGTATCCAGCCACTTCTTGCCCAATTTCTATATCAAACTGCAAACAACGCTTTTTGGAGTAAAGACATGGTCTTTGTTTACTACACCATTATTGTTTATTGAGGTGCTGCAATGCTGACATGCATCTACATGTGAAAAGATTGGGGGAGATATGGGGGGGCATTCAGTCCATATTCAACCCCAACATTCAAACTCAACCCCAACACCCCACCATTTCACCAACATTTCACAAATACTTGAACATTTCACAACACCCCAACATTTCACCAAGCTGTATGCCATGCAAAACACACGATGCCACAGGTATTCACGGCGTCACTGGGCAGGAAGGGGAGGGGAGGAAGCAGGGGTCCCCATGGAAACTGTCAGGGGTCCCCATGGAAACTGTTCCAAGCCTGAACAGCTGGGGAATGCTGGGAATGTAGTCCTAAAACATGGAAAACTAACAACTGTCGGACAGAACTGTGTATTTGCCCTCCTCTGCCCCTCCCCCCAGTACTATTACTACACCATTAAGTTTTGTAATAAGCATTCATGGCACACATCTGTTTTGGCAATACACCATCACCCACCCACCCAGGGGGGCGGGGACTGTGGAGGGAGGGGATTAGTAGTACTGGGGCATTACTGGTTTACTGGTGAACATGTGCCTCCTGCTGTAATTAATTAACAAAGAAAGCATTGGGGTAGATTGGTATTTGGGTCCCCCTGCTGGAATTTACAGGGAATTGCACATTGGGCTTAATTCATTCAAAAGTCCTGTGTGTGCAAACACAAACCTGACATATTGGACCCAGATTTAATTAGCACCTAATAAGCACTGCCCAATTAACAGCTGACCCAATAGTTTAGTTCCAAACAGGTGATTCTTGCCCCCCCCAGCTAGTGAATTGACCAGGCATATTTATCACCACCCTATCAATCCAGCAACTGCTTGTTCTGTGACTAAATAAGGAAATTCACACACTGATGTGTAACTGACATGAATTAATCGGTTTATTTGATAACAAGTAAATATAAATAGCTTAGACAACAGGTACAACGTGTGATAAAACTAACTAGGAACAAAGTACACACCCAATAAAACTATTAACTATTCTTATAATTTATACAATCCTATATCTAACTAATCTAATCTAGTACCTATTTTACAAGTCAATCCCTATAAGAACTCAATAAATCATGACCTCAGAAACAATATTAACTCAGGAATGGGTATGAGCTTTATTATATGAGGGTAAAACTTTTTTAAACACTAGATCTTCGCTGTTCCGCATCACAGTGAACGCAGATCACACCAAGGGTGATTACTTGGTGACGGCTTACCTTCCACTTTACAGAAGGTAGGAGAAAGGAAAAAGAGAGGAGAGGGAGACAGAGGATGATACTTAAACCAGAGGGCAGAGGGCTGCTACATAAGCGCTATGTGCACCCAGGGAGAAAATCCGGGGAGCCGACCCTGACCACTCTCACTGGGAGATCACAACCAGGAGACCAGCAGTGATGACACCAGGGGGAGTCTCAGGATTAGAGGTTGTTGGGGATGATGGCCAGCTTGATGGTGGCTTCACTGTCAAGGGTGTGCCCAGCTTGTCAGACCTCCATGTTCATGGCATAGCCCAAGGCACACCACCACACAATGATCACCCACGCCAGTGCACCAATACACTACCAAACCACTTCCACCTCATTCATTCACCACGTTTCTATCACTCTCTCACACACACCAGTCAACAGACTCAGACAGTGACAGTCTTTCTTGCTCACAGGACCCTCTCAGACCCAGACCGACAAGCAAGACAGCCAAGCCACATATGCTCCGCACTCACACAAGCCAGTGCCATGAGGCCAAATATACTACAAGGGCACATGGCCCCACTGGCTACTGCAGATGCCACACTTTTGTGCACTAGGCACTCTCTTTCAAGTTCTTCTGAACTTAACTGAGCATGCTCCCAATTAGGTCATCTGAAGGTCAACAAATGACCTACTTAGGCTATGCATCTGCGCATATCAGCTGCTCCCAAGACTGCCACACAGGTGAGACTACATGACAGAGCCATGGACTCAGCCCAACTTCATGTCCAACAGATGTGCCAAAATAAAAAAGTTTAAAAATTTTAATTCTCATTAAATTAATATGATTTAAATGCTGTGGCATGTACATGCACCCTTGCATCCTAAATCAGGTACATATTGGATATGACCATGCTCAGCAGCAGGAGAATGAAGCAGAGCTCCACAACTGGCTTAGTTATGAAAGATTAAAGGATCTAAGATAAGATCATGAAAGGGATACAGAAAGTGAAGCTCTGACTGTCCAGTAATAAGGTGTGATATATGGAGTTATGCTTGCTGTCTTGGTGTCCCTAGGCTTCAGAGCAGAAATGGAGGTTGTTTATTATTTCCCATGCTTCTGGTCCTTTGCTGGTTGCCACTTTGGGCCACAGAATAATTCCTCTTCCCTCCCTCCTTCCCCCTGTTGCTACATATGTCAAGGTGTCGATTTTTTTTTGCCTTTTTCAGAAGCTTTGGTTGTTGACTGCAGCCAAGGCTGGGGATTTTGACTGGGGTATGCCAATGCTCCTGCTGGGAGCAAAATCCAGAGATTCCTGGCTAGAGGCTCTTGCCCCTCTACTCAGGGTCAGACTAATTACCACGTTTGGGGTCAGGAAGGAATTTTACCCTGTGGTCATACTGGTACAGGCTGTGGCGGGGTTTACCTTTCTCTCTAGCAAGGGGCATGGCCTTCTTCCTTGGATCTCTCAAGTGCATTTTATCAACCACTGCAGCAGCAGGAAACTGACCACTATTGTTCCCCCATTTTACCTGTGGCCAACTAGGGTATTATGCCTTGGCATTCTGAGACAGAGCTAGTTGTATAGTTTTAATAATAGGTTAGACAAGGATTTGTATGGGATGTTTTGGATAGGGATGATCCTGCCTCAGGCAGCAGGTTGAACTGGATGGCCTAGAGGTCCCTTCCAATCCTATTCTTCTATGATTCTGTGCTTTCTATGATCCTATTGTCTTTCACCGATTTCAGAAGAAGTCTTGAACCAGGATAAATCCTTCAAGTTAGATATACAAGACTGTTGTGCAAAACAAGGAAGGAAAAGGAATTCTAAAGTGTTTCACATGGTCCTAGTTTTCTCTGAAGCAGTAATTCTGAACACACAAAGGAGTATAGCTGTGAGAACAATGGACATTTCTATTTTCTGGTAGTTCTAAAAAATCAAAAGTGATTTTGTTTTGGATAGACACTAAATTAAGTTTTTAAAACTTTCCAGCCACCAAAAAGAAAAGCTAATTTCAGATAGAATTAAATATTTGTAATGAAACATTCCATTTTGTATGAGACTGTAAAATTGACATGAATTTGTGAAACGTTTTGGTCAAACTGGACATGTTTTTTTTGCTGAAAAAAAGTTTTGGCTGAAAAATTTTGCCCAGCTCTACTAATGTATTTTATCATATGGATTTTTTCTTAACTGGGTATATACAGATTTGAAGAAAGAAATAAGTTTAAGAGAAACTTAAATGAAAACCACTGCTTAAGCAGATGCATAGCTCAGACAGCAAGGAAAAGTTATCCCAATAGCAAGACTCCTATAGACAGTGCATATTTCTAGACTGGGGCCAAAGAGTACAGGGAAATCTGTCTTAGCCAACCACCAAAGTGACTGCCACAAATTAGTTGCCTAATGGAGTTGATCTGCTAGAGACGAAACGGGACTGAGACAGTCTCTTAAAAGAAGCAATTGGTTAATAAGAGCGGCCTCATGTAAAAAACCTGCCACTGTACCTTGTTTAGCAATTATACAGTGTTGTACCGAGTAAGTGTTGCTGTCTAAACTATTTAACAGCACAGCTTTTCATGTTTTAATACGTTCCGAACAGTTTCATTAAGAAATTATAATTAGTCTTAGTGTGACATATTTATCTTGAGGATTGCACAGTCCTACTCATGTTCTTCTTGACACTACCAATTGTTCTGTCTGTTCCAAGTTCCATCTACTGGACAACTTAAATAGATGGAAATCACCTGTCACATCATTGAGTATAATTCACTCTCTCCTCCTAGACCTTTAAAATGCCAGCTGCCCTGCAGTGTGAACACTATTGAACACCACTGAGTGCCCCTGAAAAAAGAAAAGATTACTGTTTTTCAACACTAGTGTAATGTTATAGCTCTTACAGTGACCTGCCTCAGAAGGCACTGACAATTTAAATCTACAGCAGGTGGCCTTCAAAGTAAATGACACCATAAGGATAAGAGCAAGAGGAAAACAATCTAGGGCAGCAATCAGCAGCTTTTTTTTTTTTTGGAGTTGTTGGCTGAAACAACCTGGCTTGGGTCTGATGTTCCCGGTGTTCCAACCTAGCTGTTGCCACTATGTTACTGCCACTGTGACTTCTCCCTGTTGCTTCTTCTCCCTGCTGCCTGACTTTGGCACAGGCACAGTTACCAGTCTGGTCCCAGCATAGCTCTTCACTGCCCTAGCCCTAGCCGTAGCCCTAGCCCTAGCCCTAGCCCTAGCCCTAGCCCTAGCGGTGAAGCGCCCTGTTGCCAACATACTGTCAACACCCCTGCCCCGGTTCCACAGGCTGGGTTCAGTGGCTCCTCCAGTGGATCTGTGGTCTGGATCTAACCAATAGACCTTACTTTGCCAACTTCTGATCTACGAGAATTTCCCCTCTGTATTGTGCTGGATATGATTAGGTTGCCCAGCACCATTTAAATAACTCTTTATCAAGCAGGGGAGTAAAATGATTAACAATATGCCATTCTTTATGACTGACTTCAAAAATGCTTCCATAATCTTAAAGGTGTAAGCATGTCAAAAAATTGCAACACAGCCATCATTATTGAGTAGTTTATTTTTCCTCCAAGTGGTGAGTTTACCCTACCTAGCACGTTAGCTGCTTCCCAACATTTGCATTTCAACTAGTTTCCTAAATACTTCAAAGTATGTTTTTAATTATCAAGAAAAATGACTCATCTTCTTGTTATAGGCCACCCTACCATTTGAAATAACTTCTCTGGAGAATAAGGAAACAAAGAGATTGTACATATGAAACATTCTCTTCCTTTTCCAGTCAAACATATACTGCAATTAAACACATCTCACATAATGCTGAGAGAAGGTGAGTGTTATTCTGGCAAGGAAACACCACCATTCATGGAAAAAGCAGGAGAGTACTGATTATGAAAACTTTTATGAATATTGGGAGGTAATGAATCTAGTGTGTCCTCTCATTACTTCTACAAAAACGAAGAGAGAAAGATATATATAAATGTCTCTGCATTGCTCAGGTGCTTGGTGCTGTCATACCTGCTGTAATAGGACAGAGAGTAGTTGTGTTTGCAGTTTTCCAGGAGCCCCACATGGCCTTTGTTCAGACCAGTTGCTGCCTACTCACATCCCAGTCATTTCTCATTTCAGTTCCTTAATGGTCTCTTTTCCTTTTTGCTCATAATATATCATATTAACCCAATTCCTGCATGAAAAAAAATGTTCTTCCTTGCAAATCTATGAAATACTAATTAACAACTGTAACTGGACTGTTCCCAATAGACAGGCCTCTCTTTTGTCTGGAAAGTCTTATCGTTGTGTGAAGATGAGAAACACCTCATGTTCAAAAACTGGAAAGGTGCCACATCAGACCTCCCATCGCTGCACTCTTGCGCTAGACATGTTTAATACCCATGTAAACTGATTGCCATATAAAAGGGGGTCCCACTGTGTCATGTCTTTTCATCACTTTGCAATGTGAGTTTTATTTTGACAACTTTTATAGCCCTGACATGGAAATGACACAGAGCAGCACTGCTCCATTGCTGATTTCAGAGGTGGGAAAAGGAAAATCCCACTGTGGTTCACACAGCTGTGTCTTGTTCCTGTTGCTTCTGATTGAAAAGGTTTATTTGGTGCAACTGCTGGTCTCATATCCATTAGCTCTAATTTTATGGAAGTGGCAAAGAAAAGAAATGCACCTATTTTGTTAAGTGTTACAACCTAAACTTTCACAGCAGATGAAGCTCTTGTCCCCTAGGCACAAGCCAAAAAGTACATTTTCCCAAGAAAGTTAAACACAGCTGGCATTTGGGGGTCCAGCCATCTTGTGGACAAGTCATATCACCAGCTCTATCAAACCGTAGAAAAGACTTTTACATATATTCTCAACCTGAATGGATTTGGGTTGACTGGGCATTTTTAAAGCTTGGAGCTCTTTCACAGAATTGTTTATCTTTCTTCAAGAAGGTTAGAAATCAGGCTTGAGCAAGATAAGTGGCTGTCTAGTACTGCTATAATCCTGCTTATGTTATGCATGTTGGTTATGTACTATAATGGTAAGTTTGTGCATTCGATCTCTGCATCCCATCGTTAATACGCATGTTGTTAGTTTTGGGGGCTAATCACACCTGCTTTCACTGTTTGTGGACTTGGGCAGTAGCATAACTAACGTGGGGCAAGCAAGGCATCAGTCCTGAGCAGTGACTACGAATGTGCATTAGAATTTTTCCCAGTAGTCCCCCATGACAGGGCAGCACTGCACCTGGCAGTGTACTTGGGGTGGATGATGAGTGGAGCGAGCAGAATAGAATCTTCCTACAACCCTTAGGAATCTTTTGCCAGAGCAGGCACAGCCCTCCACCCAATATGTATGTGATGTGGGAGGGTGGGGAACAAATGGGACACCAGAGTTGGGAAGGGAGCCCAGCCATGGGGCTGTTGCTGCCTGAGAGGACCTGACTGACAGCAGCAGCAGCCAGGAAAGTAAGCATTCCCTTCCCATCACTCAATTTCCTCACCCCCTGCCTCTAAATGTACAGTGTTTGGCAAACTGTTCAGCTGGCCCCTTCTCCCATCCCCCAAGCCCTAGGCAATACATGAGCTTGCTATGTACCTACAGGCTTGGGTTTACTGTTTGGAGTTAATATGTGCAATTGTAAACGGCAGGTGGATCAGACTTTGTGTACACCAGCCCTCCCTTTCAAAACAGTAAGGTTTGTGGGATCCAAATCTTGCTAATGCAGTTACACAGATATCACTGATGGGTCTGCACTTGTGAATTCTGCAGAGATTTGTAGTGGGGTGGCCCCCAATCTTAATACAAAGTCTGTGTATGTGGAAGCAGAAGAGACTCCAGACAGGTGTTACTCCCTTGATGTGATGGTGTGGTTTATTAACTCAAGGGAAAATACTTGTGAGCACTCACCCTGAAGTGGATTCAGGGAGAAACATAATACTCATTATATGTAAAAGAGCAGAAAATTCCTGAGCCTGCTGTTGAAGTAGGGTAGGGTCTAAAAGAGTTGGGGTACATAAGCAACCTGAAGAGAACTAGAAAAGGAGCAGCAGCAATCTCTGACAATGGTGGAGGGATGGCAGTAGGAGTAGAAATACCTAGCAGCACTCCTCAGCCAAAACCCTAATACCATTCAGTCCTTAGAGAAACAAGATTACAGCCCATCTATGATCGGGACTCTTTTGCAAGCTTAGACAACTTAGGGGACAGTTACAAATTCCTTAATGATTACTCTTTTTTTGTACACCAGACCAAGATACAATCACATTTCCCAGTGATCCTTCATTCCCCCTTAGCAGGGCAGTCACTACTACCACCCAACAGCACCTAATTTGGGTTACTTGGCATTGAATTTCCCTGTGAATAATTAGAATAAAAATCCAAATTTATCTTTTTGCTATAATAACAAATACAATAACAAATGAACAACAAATTACAAATGAGAAAACCTTACAAATTAAAATGTTGAGTATCAAAATATATGTATCAGTGGTTCTGCTGCCAGGAAGGGCTGTGCAATTGCAATGAAGCTGCCCCCCACTGCACAGCCAGCCTGGGAAGGGCTGTGTTACATGCATGTGCTCCTCCTGCATTAGGGCTCTGATCAGCCTAACTCAGGGCCTTGTTACACGTTGCACTTTGAACTGCTCAAATCTTGATTGGTGTTAATGTTAGCTTGAGTATGGAGCCTCACACCTCAAAGCTAAAATCCTTCTCTGACTGTCCCCAACCTGCACAGCTGTGACTTGCTGCTAGAGGGCTGGCAAGCAGGGGCCTGACTAGGAACTCCAGCTGTCAATTGCCATTACAGGGGCTAGTAAGTCAGGACAGGCTTCTATCCCCACTCTAGGCAGGGGTGTTGGAGAGACGGATTGGGGTGGGGACAGGAATATGACAGTGGGAGGCAAAGAGTTAACGGGATGATGGTGGATAATGAAATGGAAGGTGGAAAGGAAATGGGGGTGAGGGAAAGGTGGTGGAAATGAAGGAAGTCACCTACTGAAGGATTAAATGAAATGAAGTTAAAAAAAAGAATTTAAAAAGAAATAAAGAGGATGAAAATTAAAGATCTCTTGTTTTAATAAATTGGGACTGGGATTGGGGTGCAAGGGGTGCTGGTCATGCTTTTCAGGGTGGCTGTGAGGGAAGTTGATTTTGGGGTAACTACTGCTTCTACCCCAAGAAGGAACCCCCAGCTCATGGGGACTCAATCCCTACACCTTGTTTCCTCCTCCCCCCAAACCCCACTCCCAGACCTGTCTGTGCCCTGCAACCTGACTAGCTGGCATGTGATCTGCAGGATGGTTGCACAGCGTTGCACCCCTGGGGGTGGGAAAGTCACAGCCCTAGGGATGTGAGAAGTTGCCTTGGTGCCAGAACAGCTTCCTGGGCAGTAGAATTCAGGGTGTGGAAAGTCTGTCTAAACAGAATAGGAGGGTGGGGGAGGGGACATTGCATCCTGGGATGCTGGAGGACTGCAATTTGGGCAGTTCATTTTTGGGGAGTTGCCACACATTAAGGGACATGAGCTGGATAACACGGATCAGAGATAAACCTGCCCTTGAGTGGTGTCATTTAAAACCGCCTAAAGCGTCTTTAAAATTAGTTTCAGTTGTTAATGTGTGGACAACCCAGGGATTAAGAGCTCCAGGAGCTGCCTAAAATGAATGTATAACAAGGCCTTCAGGCAGGAACTGGCTCATGTGGTATAGCTTTCTGGTTCAATACCTGCAATGCACCTCCCAGGAACAGAAGTGGATGGGCTGTTCTACCCATACCTGTTTCCAGGAGGAGCAGCATGGTTGGAGGATAGACCAGAAAATGTCTACTTTAGGCTGATCAGAACCCTAATGGAGGGTGTGGCAGAGCACCAGTGGTGCCTGCCACGTTAAGGGTTAGAGCAAACACTCAGCAGGTGTTTGATTATGGCGGCCATTTTAGAACTCTGGCTACCTATGTAAACAAGAGCAGTTTACTGCCTGGGGGCCAGGCAACAAACATTGTTTGACTGAGCTTCTGCATGGGAACATCTTGCAGGTAGGAGTAGGAGGCTCTGGTCCTGGGCATGACCTAAAACTGCACCTTGCTGGGAGTGGGTGGTCTGGTGGGACTCCCAGTGGTGTGGGAGCCCCCAGGGAATACCAGGCCAGTTACCACCCTGGTGAAAGGTGGGTAGGGGCACCTTAACCCCAGCCCTCACCTTTGGGTGGGTTATATGATCCATCTGATCCAGGGAAGGCCAGGTAAGCTTCTTGAAGTGTTTGAGCCTGCTGGGGTCCTCTCTTACCTCTCTCACCTGGACACCTCAGGGTTAGCCATGCTTTGTGAAGCACCTGAGTCTGGAATGGGTGACTCTGATCCCTAAATGCAGGCAGGAGGCTGAGACTTAACCAAGGGACCCAACTAGTCAATTCTTGGGCCAGGACCTAGATAGGGGGTCAAAAGGGCCAGGGGCCCACCATGAGGGATGTCTATATAAAGCAAAGAAGCTCAGGGTCTTGACTGGCCTGAGAGAGGACCAGGGCTTAAAAGGAAGCCAAAGGTCCCAGGGAAGGGGCCACAGCTAATGGGTGAAGGGGACAGTGGAGTTGGCTGCCTGAGATGCCATCTGTGAGGCTTGGGCCATAGTGTAGGGGTGGAACGGAGCTGTAGATAGAACCCTCCCCCCCCCCAATATTGGGGTGTATAATGGGTAGCCTCCTACTTAATTATCACATCAATATTATTACATCACGGTGTGGCAGATGAGTGAGGTGGGTGGCTGACCCATAGACAGCAGGCAGGCCAGTGCTTGCACCAGGCATGAAAGCTTGCACCTGTCACACAGGGGGAGAGCACAGGACAGCTTTCCCTGGCCATAAGCACTGCAGCACCCTAGTTGAGAACCCCTGATATATTACATTACATTATTACACCTAAATTTGAACTTGGCCCTTATTACTGGGATCCAGTGCCTAGAAGAAGGGTCACACTACTATTAACATCTAGATGCACAAGCCAATTCCAGGGCATCCTCATGTTTAGTACTGTACAAGCACATCAAGCAAAATAGTGCCCGCTTCAAAGGCTAGGGACAGAAGTTGCACATAAATGAGTTTAAGTCTTCAGAAACTAGTTTAAACCTGTAACAGAACAGAAGTTCACTGCACACAAATTGGTTTCAAAATAGCTGAAACTGGTTTAAGATAAACCTGGTTGAATGTAGAATCAGACTTAACTGATTTAGGTCAAACCAATTTATGAAACTTCTGTCCCAGACCATTTTCTAGCTCAAGTTAAATCGGAGTCCCCCAGCATCCCAGAATAGGTGGTGTGTTCACTTCC
The DNA here is from genome assembly GCF_000455745.1 of Alligator sinensis. Taxonomy (NCBI): domain Eukaryota; kingdom Metazoa; phylum Chordata; order Crocodylia; family Alligatoridae; genus Alligator; species Alligator sinensis. Next base: position 1,195,642 of record NW_005842279.1, read on the forward strand.
TCTTCCTGCTGCCCCCAAGGTCTCTGGGATTTGCAGTCCAGACTCACAGCAGCAGGACTCTGCAGGGTTGTTCATCACTTCCTCTTCCTGCTTCCAGGTGACTCTGGGATTTGTAGTCCATGATCACAGCCTCCAGGACTCTGTGGGGTTATTCCCTTCTGTTCAATATATGCTCACTTCAGAGAAAGGAGTATTCTTGTTCAAACTTCTATGAATTCAATGACACTACCTTTTTCCCCACCCACCTCCTCTTCAGCTGGACTGGTGCTACCCTGCTTCCCCCTGCAGGCAGACCTTCCAGCAAGCTCTGGGCTGGGGCTTAGCCACGCCCCCTCCTATTGAGCAGGGGGGGGGAAAGCTTGGAGCTGGCAGGCTAGGAAGTGTGCTCTACCACCCCCTGGCTTCTGGATTGAGCCACTGAAGGCATGTGCCTGCATTTCCTGAATCAAAAGTGAATATTTATTCAGTTGCAAATTGGTTCAATCTTTGCAGCTTAGACTAACCTGCAAAGACTGAATTGATTCTGCCTCAGACTTTTTGACTGTTTGTACTTAGCCAGAGGAATTTATGATCAAAACAGTGGTGGAGTAACTTGCCTAAGGTCACAGAGCAGGTTGGTAGCAGAATTAGGAACAGAATCAAAGTTGCTTATTCATGTCCTGCTCTCAGGAGCCCCATTAATGATAAAAGCCAAGACACTACTAAGATTGCACTGAGACCTGTGCAAAGCAGCACCTGTATTAAACCCCTTCCTTAACCTAAAATCCATGGCATGTTTTCTCAGCAGTTCCTGTGTTCAACTTTTGGATACACTACAGACTGATCTCCTCTCACTGTAGGGGTTTCAATCAAGGACCATGCTGGTGGGTGGCAATCAGGAAAAGCCTCATGACATACCTCCCAAAACCTGGAGTGGGAAATATGTAGCTTAGACTTGAGTGGTGGATTCTGCTCTAAAAAGCCACTCCACCCCCATGAAGAGAAGGGTACCGATAGGGAGCTGTTTCTATAATGGTATTCCCCTCCCTCCCCAGTTTCTCATCCCTACTGAGATCTAGGTCTGTCAGCTAAGTTTTGCAGCACAGGTATTAGGAAGCGAAGTCCCTTACATATATAAAGCCCATTGACAGAAACAGCAGTAGCAGTCTGAGCCACAAAATCTCCACACTTGCTTTCTGCAGGTACCCGGAACTCAGCACATACGAACCTGCTGGCATTGGGGTCTCGGAAGGGAACTGTATGCTGCAGAATGGCAGGGACCCATGGCCAGTTATGGCTACTCTGTGTGGGTACAGAGTCTAGCTTTGTCCTGCAGGAGCACTTCTTGACAGTCCCTCTGCCAGAATCTGTGAATCGGGTAGAAAAATATTAAAGGCAATAATAATAAGATGGCATTTGTTTTCTGTGTGTAGATTTTCTTCTCTTGGATCAGTCAGCCCAGAACCTGATGCATCTTGATATTCAAGGATTGTTTTGCTCCTTAAAGTTATCATGCATCTATACCCCTGAGGTATGAATTTGCCCTGGAAATTTATCCTGGCTATAGCTAGCAATTGCCCTAAATTGCTGCATGGTCATTTGGGGGCAGCAGCCATCTTGTATTTTGTACAGCACCTAGCATAATGGGTCCTGGTCTGTGCCTAGAGGCGATACATACTATAGGAATCATAACTACTGTGGAAGGTCTCTTCCCTGGAAGGACCTAAGTCTCAAACTGGAGCCGGCAAAATTTCTATCTGCCTCCACTGGCAGCTGGGTAGATAGAAAAGCACTTCCAGATTATGTGGGTAGGCCTGATCCAAGGAAAAAAAAAAGTAATGGAGAAGAACATTCCTGTTTATTCATGGCCTGAAGTGCTGCTTCCCCGTTGAGATCACAGTCTGCTTGGCTGAACAGAAGAGATCTAGCATTCCATTAGGGAGACTTCATTAAGATTGAAGAACTGTTGCCATATGCACTGATACCTTCTGTAGCAAGGCTGCTATGACTGATGTTTCACATTATACCTCATTAGTATTCAAGGCAGACCAGACATAGAGGCGCAGAGAGAAAGTCTGACATGAAGAATAAAATGGAAAATCCCATAACTTTGAAGTGCTGTGAGTGAATTTTTCCCCCCCCCTTCAGAAGCAGTGCTACAGTTCCAATTATAGCCCCAAAGGCAGCCAAGAAGGAACCCAAACACAAAAACATTAGACAAATCACCAGTAACCTCTGTCAGCCACAGTGATTGCCAGCCACGAGTGGTTCAATCATTCAGCATGGTGAGAGCCAGCTGTGAACCTTTTATAGATCTGGTGGGTTAGGTGGAGTCCTGAACAGGGCAAGAAGTAGTTATGAAACAGATGAATCAAGAAGCAGCTATGGTCTTCGTACTGCTGAAGGAAAGCCTACTCTGTAGCTGAACAGAGATGTTTACTGGTACAAGTCGGGTACATGTTCAGCATCATTGTTTTCACCACCCATAGGGCTCTCTCTGCCTCTCCCTTCCTGATGTCAACATACAGAACCCATCAGAAGAAACCAATTAGAGGTTTAACTGGGAATTTTGGTGCCCTGAGCACAATGTGGGGTGGAGGGGGATGCTGAGGGCTGGACAGGGAAAGGGGCCATGCTAACTAAGGGACAGTGTTACCAGAGACTCAAATGACTTCAGTGGTTGTTGCTACTGCTGCTATGGTGCAATCTCCTCTCTCACTGGGGACTGCTGCCACTGCCATTGCTGCTGCTTCATGGGCTCCCCAGATGTTGGGAGCTGTTCTTCCTGCTGCTGTGGCGCAGGGTCCCCAAGGGTTGCCATTCTGTGCCATCTTCTAAATTGGTGCCTGGAGCTAGTCGTTGCTCATCCACTTGTAGTTACACTCCTGCCCTTCTAGTTTTGTTTTGATCCCATCTACCCTTCACATCTGCTCACCATAAACTCGTACACTTCTCCCCTTGTGTAGAGGATAAGCTCTCTGGGGCTATTTCTTTGAACATGTATGTAAAGAACCTGGTAGAAAAGAGTCTTCATCTGTGACTCCCATTCCTAAGAGCTACTGCAATGCAAACATAACAAAAATGATTAATAATACAGATTCTGTTGTCATCTACTTCTTCATAATACAAATTGAGCAGCTTTGTGAGGTGTTGGGAGATTTGCTGGGAGATGGTACATGCTGCACTCTTTCAATGGAGCATACAGTGACTATGTTCCCCAGCTCTAGAGGAGTTGGCCAAAAGCTTCATTCAGTTTCTAATGCTGGTGCTGATGTGCTGGTGGCAGCAATGGTAGGATCATTAGTATAGATAGAGAGTCAGGGGTGGGGTTGGGGGCACACGGACAGTACTATTTCATCTAACACTATGCAAATGAAGTCCACAATATGGATTTGAGTTCAGAGAAGCATCCCTAAAAGGAACAGCACTTAAGTGTTTGCTTACTTTTAAGCATGCTTTTAATTTCAATTGAAAGTGATGAAATGTCATTGTTTATGCTTAGGTGCTTTCCTTAAATCAGATTTCATGGGTTTTATTTTACCTGTAATGCAACAAATCAATTTTGGGGGGAAAAAAGAAACCAAAGGCAGATTTATTCAAATTCTGTTAAACTGATGATAGTGCAAGGAGTAACAGAAAATGTCTCTGGGCTAAAGTCGCATTGGTCTCTTGGCCTGGTGCTTTGCTCTAATATAACCAGGGATGCAAATCCATGTTAATTAAAAGAGGTGAAGGTCAAAGTGTGTGTGTGGAGGTGCATCTCTTCAGTAACAAACTTTTTTTACTGTGTACTAGGAAAAGGTGCAGAGGAGTTAATGATGGTACTTTCTGCAGAAGAATAAGAACATGAAGCTTTAGCAGTTTAGGACATGGGAACAGCCCCATTTCCACATAAGGGCTGCAAGAGATGAGGCATGAAAAGAGTATCAGACTGTGAGACTATTCTGCATTCACTTGTGGATCTCAGTGTGCTCTGGGTAAGAGTTATTCACCTAACCCCCCCCCCCCCAACAATGTCCCCTAGAAAGAAGGGAACAATGTTCCCCGCGGGGAGGTGAAGGAACTGAGACAGAGAAGCCATGCTGAACCTCATTATGCTTGGCTGGGAAGCCCTTATACATGCTTTTCTACCCTGGGATAGCTGCCTGCTAAACCAGAAACCAGGCAGCCACATATGGGCAGTGCTGTGGATGAGCTAACTAGCACAGGGGTAATTGGCCCAGTCACTTAGCAGTGCTAAAGAGCCCTCTGGAAGAGACAAACATATATGTCTATCCTGATTCTGGTTTAGGAGGCAGCCTTCCTGGAGCTCCACAGCCTGCTTGAGGATGCTTAGGCCAAGCACAATTTATCACAGAGACTTACCCAGAAAGACACAAATTGTATCTCTCCATGGAAAGAGCGTAGAAAGGCTGAGACTCTTCTCATTGAGTCTCCTTCAAATGTTTCCATTGTGTAGGGGGAAGGGGGTCAACTTTTGCAGAAAAAGCAGGGGTTACAGAATTCAGAAATCTGCATAGGTCTCATGTTGTCACTGGCAGACAAATCTATCTGTGTCCCAGGGCCCTGTTTCATTTAATCCCGTTTTCTTCCAGGGAAACCTGTTTGTCATGCATCTTGGAATTCCCCTTTGCCACAATATGTGGAGCTACAAGTCTTCTTAAACAACATGTTAATTGGAGAATACAACAAAAGAAGAAATCCTCCTTCAAATTTCAGCTCCATTTTTGTCTCCATCTGTTGCCAGAGCTAAGTATCTTCAAGGCACTTTTAGTTCCTTACAGAGAGAGCACTAGAAACAGTTGGTATTTCTAAATTACAAGTTTTTCTAGTATAAAATGTCTTTTCAACATTATTTGAAATTTTTCACTTACATTTTTCATGTTGCTAAGACATTTTCTCTTTTTGGCTTAACTGACACAAAGTGAAATGTTTTGTTTCACTCTAACTCTAGCTGAAAAAGTGAGACTCCAGGCTGAATGAAACCACGCTCCAGGCTGTAAGGACTCCTCCATGCTGTGTGCAGGTACCGGCACAGCAACTTTGCTCTCCATCTCCACTGTAGGGTCAGTTCTTCAGAGTCCAGACTGTCTTGGCATGCTAGATTTCAGTATGGCCTGGAGGAGAGTCTCCAGCTTCTCACAGTAACAGGGACTGTGATCCAGAGGCAAGGACACAACTCCTGAATCTAAGAGAGACAGCTTTTCCATCTGGGCCTGCCTCTAAAATACTGAGTGACCTCAGGTCACTTCCCTCCAACTCTTTACCTGGATTGTAACCTTCTTGGAGCAGGGACAGTTATTTACCCTACCTTGCCTGTCAATGTAGGCCCCCATCACATTCAGCACTTTTGTAGCCTGTTGCCACATACATAATGTGGTGCCCGTATCTATCTCTGGCAAAACCAAAGTTTTCTTTCTCCTAATTTGACTTTTATTCCAAAATTTTGCTTCTGTTCCATTTCCTCCTTGGAGCTCTGCAAAGGTATCCAGTGAAGAGAAAAAAAACATTTGAAAACTCAGACCCTTTAGCAGGAAACTCCCCTGAGCAGGGGCCCCAGCCCCAGGTCCCCAAACCACTCGGAACTCAGCACGCAGTGTACACAAAAGCATCAGAGAACAGATGCTGAAACGGTGTCAGAGAGCATGCTTCCATTACACAGAGATTTCTGATGCTTTGATACTTGAGACTACTTATGAAAAAGAGGTTTAATAAAAAATAAAAAGATAAAGGACTAAACTGTTAATAAAGAATAAGGATAAAAGACCTTTAGCACTGCTGTTTAAAATGAAAAATTTTAAGCAGCAGAGGTCTATAGAAGCTTTATTTTTTACCATCACAGTACAGCTACACATTTTAACAATGCTATCACACTACAGCCCAGTGTGATTTGTCCAAGCATGTTTGGTTAAGTCCCAGTTTATTAAACACACAGATTTCTCTGCCAGGACTGATAGTATGTGAATTGTTATTGATGGAAGAAGTAAGAGGTGGCTTTGGTTCCTTTTCAGTTAATGGCAGTATTCACCAAGGTAAAACATTCACAGAAGAACCCTACGGGTTGGGGGTGTGTGAAGCGGGCCCTATTCGATTTGGATTTGGCCTGAATTGGGGACAGTGATTCGATTCATTGATTCGGATCACTGTCCCTGATTCGATTTGGCTGAATCTGAATCTGAAGATTTGATGCTGATTCAAAGAATCAGTGATTTGGACACAGACACAGCTTTAAAAGTTTTTTCTATATACCTCAAGGTACTAGCGCGGCTTGTGAATGCTATGATGCTGGAGCGGATGGAGCGTCCCACAGGAGTGCGGGGGGGGGGGGGGGGGTGCTCAGCAGTGAACCCAGAAGTGGATTCTCCTGGTCAATCTTATCAAACACGTTTTGATGTTTCCTGATACAGAATACAAGCATCTCTTTACAGGCACTGTTGATGGTGGATTTGATGGTACACCCAACACTGCTGACATTCTCCCACTGTTTGTAGACTGATATTTTCCAGTTTTTCATTGAGGTACTGGTGAAAGAGGTCTCACTTGATTGGGTGTTTGAATCCTTCAGTATTGATCTTCTGTCAGCATTGCTTCTGCTGCAGCCATTGTTTGGGAGCCAGTTTGAGTGACCTGATCCATCCAGCAATCGTCAGCTCCTAGCATGGCTCAGGTGACGTGGACATCTTTGTGATCCTGGGCATGAACAATGACATAATCAATGAGGTGCCAATGCTTAGATTCTGGGTGTTGCCCCGATGTCTTGTGCCTTTTTTTCTGGTGGACCAGTGTGTTGGTGATGATAAAAACATGTTCCATACATTTGGTCAAGAGGAGGATGCTGTTAGAGTTGACCTTTCCCATTCATTCCTTACTGAAGGTTCCATTCCAGAGGTTTTGTCAGCAGCATCAAGAGTCAGGGTGTAAGGCGGGACCTAGAAACCTCTACTCGGAGACAATAATAAGAAGAGAATGCTATGTGAAAAATGCCCATCTGCAATGATAAGGAGGAGACAGTCTCGGATAAAGGGGGCTTGAAAACAAAAGACGAAACAGAGTACTGGGTTAAAGAGCTCATTAAAATACTAAAAATCACACCCCTAGGTGGGGAAAAAGTATGCTAATGAAACACACATGTATGTAAATGAGATACATGGCTAAAACACAGGTATAGAGACATGCTCAGTAAAGAACTTCTTGCGTCACTCACTTATAACCAATCAT